>NW_027052708.1:1572168-1872168 GCF_011386835.1 Chrysemys picta bellii
AGCCAATCCAAATATAGGCACAGCACAACACAAACCATACACAAAACACAAACACACAACCCCAACACAAAATATCCATACAGCATGACACAAAACATACACACAAAGCAACCTCACACACTCAATCCAACCACACCCAGCAAATAATCCAAACACCCATTCCACCACCTACGTACACAGCACAACACAAACACACATCCCCAGCCTTCCATCCCTGCCCCACAGCACGCGCAGCACTGTCCACTCCTCACCAGGTCTTAGCTGCCTTTCTGAGCCGCCCAGAGCCCTGCAGGGGAGCCCAGAGACTCGTCGTGTTACCCACAGCAGCCGGGCGAGTCACAGCCGCTCAGTGGGGACAGTGACTTCATACCCTGGGGCCTGCTGCCGGGAAGACTGGACCGGAGTCAGTACTGGGGAGCGGGCAGGCAGAGCTGCGGGCTGGAGAGGGGATGGGAACGCGAGGGTCAGGCAGCGAGCTGAGCTGGCCTGGCCCCTGTCCTGCCCCAGGACTCACCTGCCACCTGCAGAGCTGGGCTGGGAGAGGGTCACAGCCATGCTGCCCCCCGGCTCTCTGGCAGCCAAGTGCCGCGCTGCGGTGAGCAGTGCCTGCCTGGCCCCCACTGTTCCGCCACCCCTGCAGGCAGTAACCGGACTCTCAGCACCCCTAGGGCTAATGCGGGGAGATGAGTGAGTGGCGACATGCTGGCGGGCTTGGGGAAGATGGCACCCGGGGCTGACTCCTAACTTGGGGGTGGGGCAGGTGCCCCCCTCCCTAAGTGGAGCCCTGCCAGGTGTGCGGCGCACCAGGACTTGGGGGCATCAGATGAAACCTTGAGCTTGAGCATGTGGCCAAGCTCCACTGCGGGGGGGCATCTTCCCCCCCCACACTTACAAGTTAGCCTGGGGCATCAGCTCCCCCAATCCCACCAGCACATAGCCAGTCACTTTTCTACCCGCACTAGACCCCCCCTATCCCCAAATGCCCACTGCCTCCCAGAATTTTGCAGTCTGACCAAAAGCCTCTGGCAGTCTGCATCTGGCCCATGGTTTGCCTATTGACTACCCCTGATCTAACATACCTCTATTTTTGTGATCAGGAAAGAATTTCCCCCCAGGTCAGATTGGCTGTGATGCTGCGGGGATTTACCATCCTCTGCAGCATGGCCTGCAAGTCATTGCTAGGATCAGCTGGGTATCTCACCAATCAACTCTCTGCAGGGGCCTCAGGTATTGGTGCCTCTCAGTCCCTCCTAGTCTCTGCCTGTGGCACACACTAATTTATTCTCCTGAGGCCTGTAACACTTTGGTCTAATCCAGGTTGGTGGGCTCAGTGCAGGGGGGACTTTGTGGTCTGTGATATGTATCGGGGTTAGACTGGATTATTTAGCTGTCCCAACGGCCTTAAAATCTATGGATCTATATTATGGCTACAATGCTGCAGTGTCTGACCTGTGGCTGCCCTGATTCACAGGTGCCCCCCCTTTCCAATCCAGTCACTCAGGGAATGACAGCTGCAGTGAAAGGCAATAGGGCACTGGTAGGAGTAACTTTGGGGGCAGTCACTAGCCCCAGAAAACTAAATCTCTCCCAGCACCCCTGACTGCTGCATATCAGGGTCTCTGGCCATACAGGAGACAGGCCAGCACCACCACAGTGGATGGAATGAGGGTGGGGAGGGGATGGAAACATCCAGCAAGGGAAGTTGCGTGTTTCAGCCATGTTGGTGTGTGGATACCAGCTCAAAGACATGCACTGGACACACAAGCAGAGCAAGTTCACACTGTAAAAACTGTTCACACTGTAAAAACACCAAACCAAGAGGGACGTGATAATCTCAGAACAAATTCTACTTTAACCCATTAGAAACAATATCCACTTTCCTGTAATTATTGGGCTACTCAGTGCTGGAGTACACCTGACCAAACCCTCAGGTGCCAGTAAGGTGCCAGGTGTACCGCGACTCGGAGGCAAGCACTGTAGATGCTTCATTACCTAGGCCTTGCAGGTGCTGGGTCCCAATAACTGCTCAGACATGCGGCTAAGGGAAAGGGTATTTGACTAGAACTGGCAGGAAAGGGGAAAGTTGCAGATTCCATAAGTACCAACGCTTCAATAGTTAGAGTTCACAGCAAGCAATAGTGATAAATGTTTGGGTCTCTGGGGCTGTCCAGTCGAGAGTCAGGGCTCTTCAGGCCGAGTGCCTGGGGTGCCCTCTCCAGTCCATTCTCTAGTCAAGCAAATAGAAGCTTGCAGGTTTCCAGGCCAGCTTCACATAGTGTCTCTCATTGGGGTCACTTTGCACTGGCTTCCTGCTCAGCCACTGCTGCTCCCCCATTAACCTCTCACAAACCCGCACCCAGACATAACCTCCAGCAGTCACAGCCTGTTCCACATGTGGCTCTGCATACAGGTCCTGGGGATTGCCTTCTACATCCAGCTCTCTGCAGCTCCTCATTTGCCTTTCAGCCACTGCTTCCTACAATAGCCCAGCCACTTCCTGGTTCAGAACTCTTCCCCTTATCCAGCCAGAGAGAAGGGATGTGGAATGGAGAAGGCTGTGATGGATGTTGTAGTCTCCTTCTTAGCAGATCCATCAGAATCTCAAACACAGGCTAAAAGATTCTGCAAACAGAAGAAGGTTCCTCTCTGATTATGACTCCAAAGGAGTTTTGCAGTCACATTGATAGTTTCTTTATGAAAAAGGTGGCAAAGTCTGGCCCTGCCTTTTCAGCTCCTTTCTGTACTTTTTAAAATTACAAACTTTATATAATATAGTTTTGGGGACTCACTGATTTCTTGTATTCTTTTACCTATTACCCAAAAAGATTATGAAATATTATGAAGAAATGTAAATTTGGGAAAGTCAAAGTGTTTGTGAAAAAAAAAATCCATCTCTTGGGTTAGTGGACCCCGATCCATGGACATTCAAGCCAGACTGAAGACTGGACAATTGAAGGGAACATCCAATTGATAGACAAAGTTTCTCTCTCTCCCTGCAGCAGGGTCAGCAAAGCCAGTGTCACATAAGCTGGCAGGGACCATGTCCAGGATAAGTAGGTCACATTTCCAAAACCTTGGAGACAGCCTGGCCTGAGGCTCAGTAGGACTAACACCCTGCACACCTGAGATGAAGAAAAGAAATGGGATGAACACTGAATACAACCCACCCCTTTTCACTGGGGGTGTCATAGACAGACAGTTAAGGGTTAATGCCTCTTTTACCTGTAAAGGGTTAAGAAGTTCACCTAGCCTAGCTGACACCTGACCAGAGGAACCAATGGGGAGATAAGATGTTTCAAAAGGAAGGAGGAAAGTTTCCTTTGTTTAGAGTCAGTTTCAGTTTTGGCCAGAGTGGAAAAGATCAAGGAATCAGCCTCTTATCAGAGTAGTGAGTATTAGAAAAAGAATAAATAGGTTTATGTTTATTTTCTTTTTGTAACTTGTCTTGGGCATTAGGGAATAATCAAATTGGGTATTCTTTGTGTAATTAAGATTTTGCCCAGGGGAACGTCCTCTGTGATTTGAATCTGTTGTCTGTGAGATCAGCTTGTATGCTATCTTCCAGAGGATTTTCTTTTACCTTCCTTTTCTTTAAATAAAAGCCTTTTTTTTAAGAACCTGATTGATTTTTCCTTGTTTTTAGATCCAAGGGGTTTGGATCTGGACTCACCAGGAAATTGGTGGAGGAGTCTCTCAAGGCTATCCAGGGAGGAAAAGGTTTTTGGGGGGAAGACAAAGTTTCCCAAATGACTCAAACTATTTGGGTGGTGGCAGCCAAACCAGATCTAAGCTGGTAATTCAGTTTAGGGGTTCACATGCAGGTCCCCACATCTGTACTCTAAAGTCCAGAGTGGGGGTGAAACCTATGACAGTGGGGTTTTCAAAAACCAAAAAGTTCCTCAATGTTGTAGTTTTGGGTTTAGATTTCCATTGAAAAACAATAAGTGTTTCTGAGAAATTAAAAAAAAATTAAGAAAACACACACTCTGCTAGGGACAAAACCCCCAGATGAATTACCCCTAGAATACAACTTTTGAATGAGGCTCTCGTGGTTCTAGTTCACGGTTCCTTGTGCAGCTAGAACAAAATCTCATGGCAGCAACCCACTTTCCAGAGCTGTCACTCCAGACACTCCTCAGCCAGAGTTCAAGCTGGAGAACCTGCAGACTAAGTGCTCCCTCCCAGGCCAATCAGAGTAAAGCACCTCTAAGAGTGTGTCTGTGATTGCAGCTCATGCAGAGCTAACTTTAATCCAGTGTTTCCCAAATGCTAGGTTCCAACCCACTAATGGGTCATGGAAAGGTTCTCGATGGGTCACGAAAGGCAGGCTTGTATTTACTCATCACAGGACCCTGGCCGAGAACATACAGTTCTCCTGGCCCAGTGGAGGGGAGAGGCCCCCAGTGATGGAGGACAGGGTGAAGAATGGGCTGGCCCCTCACTTATCCCAAAGTGGCAGCTTCTGTATGGATGGGACCAGTTCTGACACTTCCCAGGGGCACCCAGGGTTGTGAGACACATCGCTACCACTTGACCTTAGAGTGAAGAAGTCTCATCTGTGCCTGCCACGGGTCAGCTCCCAACTCCACTGGCCCGGGCAATGGAAATACTCCCCTCTAAGCCTCACATACCCTGCTGTTACCCCAGAGCTTACCAATAGGCACATGCTAACCCTTGACCCCTCCGAGCATCTCCATGGAGTGTCCAGTTCATTGGACTCTCGCAGTATTCACACATTTTCTGCCCTCAAAGAAGCCGTGCACCCACAGTTTAGCAGTTCCAACTCAGATCACCACTCGGCTTAACGTACAGCACTTAGATATGTTTATAGCGAAAACAAGTATAAGTTGATTTAGCAAATCACAGAGATTCAAGCAGTAGCAACTAGAAGAACTGGAACTAATGGTTACATATAAAATATAATTGTAACACACATTCTAGAGCTTAGATCTAATTTACAAGACACTCTCATGTCTTGTAGAATAATCCTTACTCAGAACACTTTCAGCGTTTTACTGCCAAGCTGCTATGAACCCTCCTTTCATGACATTCTGCATAAACTGCATGGGGGCCACCAACCCAGCCCAAAATGCACAGAAACAACTCAACAGTCAGTTCAGTGGGCTTGACTGAGCAACAAGTACCAGAGAGAGGAGAGAACTCTGAGATCTGCATTTGCATGAGAACCAACCAGCCAGAACCATCATTACCTTCCCTTCCCCAGACACACCATTGCAGAAAGATCTTCTCCAGCTGGCTAATGGAACCTCTCTTCCATTCATTGGCTGCTTGTCAAGATTTACTGAAGTAGCCAAACTGCTGACCACTACATCACAGACAGTGGGGTCAGGATGAAATCCATGTTTGGCTGCAATGGAACCCCACTGCAAGTCCTCTCTGATAATGATCCTCAGTTTGTATCAGAAACTGTTAAATTTGCAAATCCCTGCAGTTTCACTCATGTGCCATCCCAGTCGTTAGAAAACCACGGGGAAACAGAACTTTCAGCAAAAATGGTGAAACAGCTTTTTACACAACATACAGGCCTTATCTGGCCCTGTTCCCATACAGGCCAGCACCTCTGACAAATGGATTTATTCCTTATGAGTTGCTGAGTTGAGGTCCAACATCCCAACCTCCCTTCAATCTTAGACCTTCATTGGCCTGAGATTCCAGTGCTACCAAGGGAGGAAGAACAACCTAAAACAGTCAGAAGAGAAACTTTGTCAGACATCACAGAGTCTAACCCTGAGGGAGCTGAACCCAGGAGATCATGTCTGATTGAAAGGCTTCCCAGAAGAAGGAATAGTACAGGCAGGGCGGAACACCCCTTGATCTTACTGTATTTGAGTCCTGGAGTATCATGTGACACTGGGTTGTTTCACCAGGTAAATCTCTGGAGCATTCAGATCCCTACCTGCAGGCTGAACCTGCGAGTAACGATCCCCCTGCTCATATAGACCAACCACCATCTCCTCCAGAACCTGGGTAGTGGAGACAACCAGCTAGATCTAACAGCCACCCTGCTTCCTGAAAGGCTAAGTCAGATCTTGGGAACCTGAGGAACTCAGGGATTGAGTAGCCAGCCAAGTGTTTTACCTGGGCAGGACAATCTCCTGGCATGAGGCTGAAGGGTCAGACAGTTTGTCCAGCCTTTACTGGGCTGTTTTTTTTAATATTCTGTGCTGATGTTTAGTGAATGGTTGAATGAATGTTTTACTATTGTTCCCTTTCACAGAGAAGGATGCAGTGATAGATATTTCTCTGGAGACACTTTTTAGACAGGCCACTAGAGGGCCTTGCAGAAGACGTATACAGCTGCAAGCAAGGAGGAAATTAAGGTTGTTCTGTTATTCACCTTCCCTTTAGCGCCCTCTGAGAATTCAGCATCAACAATGAGATTGGAAGGCTGGAAGGATGAGCAGCAACAATGAGATTGATTCAGATCACTGGGATCAGGCAGGTGTTAAGATGCTAATGGCTCACTCTGCTGAAACTCACTCATGAGGCTCTAGCTGTCTCCCACATCAGCCATCTCTCCTGCAGGGAGCTGAGATGCTACATTCACTTTGGCACTAACCAGCTGTTGGCATCAGCACATCTGTGGCACTGCACTAACTCTGTGAACTTCCTGAGCCCTGCCTGGATCTGTGGTGTTGGTCACATGCACACAGGGCCAGTTTAGGCCAATTCGACTGATTCCCCGGAATCGGGCCCCGCTCCTAAGAGGGCCCCGCGCACTCACCCTGGCGGCGGTCGTCTTCGGGGGCCCCACTCCCCTGGCCAGAGCACCGGCAGAAGCACGGCAAGCCCCACGGCCCCGCTCTCCTGACTGGAGCTCCGGAAAAAGCGCAGCAGCCCCACAGCCCAGCGACCCCAGCCGGACCGCGGCAGCCCCACAGCCTCGATCTCCTGACTGGAACTCCGGCCAGAGCACTGCAGTCCCACAGCCCTGCGATCCCGGCCAGAGCGCCAGCCAGAGCGCGGCAAGCCCCGCAGCCCGGCTCTCCCAGCTGGAGCTCCGGACAGAGCGTGGCAGCTCCATAGCCCCGAGACCCCGGCCGGAGCGCGGCAGCCCCGCAGCCCTGTGACCCCAGCCAGAGCGCCGGCCGGAGCGTGGCAAGCCCCGCAGCCCCGCTCTCCCGGCTGGAGCTCCAGACAGAGCGCGGCAGCCCCGCAACCCTGGCCGGACCGCGGCAGCCCCGCAGCTCCGCAACCCCAGCCGGACCGCCGCTCAGAGCGCGGAAGCCCCACAGCCCCACGACCACAGCCAGATCGCAGGCCGGAGCGCGGCAAGCCCCGCTGCTCCCCCTCCCCCAGCCGGCACTCTGAAGTGCCACCCCAGGAATCGGGCCCGCACTTGCTAAAGTCGGCGCTGCATGCACAAAAGGGGAAGGGTTCTCCAAGTGCAGCCGGAGAGAGAAAATCATTATAAAAAGGCTCACAGATGCTGAGCACTCATGGGAATAAGGCAGGAAGTGCTGTAGTGTAAAAAAAAAAAAAAAAAAAAAAAAAGCATTGGTTACACTCCCAAACGAAACACCGTATTCCCCAAATGAGATATGGGTAAATTCGGTCTACCCTCATTTACTCCCAGCTACATGACTGCAGGCAGGTGGCTAGGAATGGGTTTGGAAGCCTAACTCAGGCTGCTATTTTTCAAAATCAGACGCTGATTGTGTTCCTCACAGCTCTTGCTGGTGCTATGACCCAGTGTGTATTTTACAGTAGGTCAGTGGTGGGGAGGTGTGGGCTGTCCCTTGCCACCATCCACACACACACAAAAACACTGAAACCCACAAAGTAATGTCACCAACATAACCCCTATGGACTGTGAAAGGGAGGGAGGAGGGGGTGAGGGTGGGAGATAAGAAGGAGGGGGAGGATAATGCTCAGAGTAGAGGAAGGGGAGTGCAGTCCAGCTGCCCTGCAGGGAACCTTGTTAGCAAGTGCCCAGATCTACAATGCATAAGGACTGTCCTATGTAATGGAAAGCCCAGCCATGCATCTGCAAATTGCAGTGGTCAGTGAGACAATCACCAGCCTCAAATCATTTCCTTTTGCCCAAAACTGTCAGGTGGAGCCAGCTGCATCTCAGCTGCCCTAGAGTGAACCCCACAAGCAGATGGTCAGTCTCGTAGTGTGGGTCGGCTTAGCCCCAGTGCTCATCAGAGACAGCAACAGTTCACCCTGTGTGACATGGGAGTCAGCTGAGCCAATCACACACTCTCCCACTATGAATGGGCACTCACCACTCAGGGAACACCTCCTGGCAGCATGGCACAAAATTCAGTCACCAGTCAGTAGAAACAGAGAGAAACAAAAAAGTGTGACTTTAAAAAAATCAAACATTTAAAAATAAAAATTAAAAAGACATCAGTATTTTTGTATTTGAAATTTTTTCACCAAAAGGAAATTTCTTCCAAATTTGCTTTCTTCAAAAAAGCAATTTTTATGATTTGTTTTCATTTGAAAAATATTTCATCAGCTCTCCCCTGACATTCTTGGCTCTAGCAAAAGTTAATACAATTCTGACTCTCCTTGGGAACTTTTGAAACAGACTCTTTGGTGCATACAGGAAAGCACATGCAGACATACAGCACCAGAGACATTTGTCCCAAGGTGCGTGTTTAAAAAAAAGAGTGTTCCAATATTCTCTCATTTGAGATACAGAGATTAATCCTTCTGAAAGCCAGATATAACTGCAGAAACTACAGTACCACATCTATAGGAGACTCAAACTCCCTCCAGCAGGGCCTGAGTGAGGAAGAAAGTGGTTTCTCTCCCACTAATCATTTCTTCTCAGGCAATGTCTCTCTTTCCTTTCCTGACTGTAAACTCTGTTATTAGCTCCATCGCTTAAATACATTTTATTATAGGAGCTAACAGAAGCTAAAAATCACACATGTACACTCATAAAAACATACAGTTATACTCAGAACTGTGAAACCCTGGTAATTTGGGTCTTAGTGTGTCTCTCTCACTCATACATTTTTACATTTTATTTATTTTATTTACTTGTATTACATATTTGCACAGTCCTCAATATACAATGGGGCCCTAATCCTGACTGGGGCTGTTGCCCCTTTTTAACCCGAGTGGCTAGACAAATTTTAGGGCTCTGGGGATGTTCCACCTGGAAGCAGAAATTGATGGAGAAATTTTCTTTAGTGCCGTCTTGTTTATTTACAAGGAAAGTTCAAAGTCCTGCTTCTCTGACTGCAGGAGGGACTAAGAACAACAGGAGCAGTTCCTTCGCTTATAGCCCCAAGATGCTTTAGCCAACAGAACCAAAAGCTCTTTGGAGCAGGGGGGTCTGCCCCTTTAAGGGCCTAGGGAGCCAGGGAGCAGCAAGCCCTGGCCTAAGGAGAAGCTCAGCAGGCAGGTGTTGGGAACCAGCTGATCCAGCTGTTCCCAGCTGGAAGATGTAAGAGAGAACCCAGTTCAGTGGGGGGAAGGGGGAGAGAAGGAAAGACAAACATGTCCCTGAGCAGCAGCAGGAGGAGGCTGCCACAGGACAGGTAGAGAGTCAAGCCAACCAGCTGACCTGTGGCCCCCCGAGGCAAAGTGAAGGCCGTGACCCTTGAACTACAGGAGAGTAGAGGACCCTGTAGCATCAGCACAGGTCAGGAGTCAAGACTATCACTTGTGTTACTTTTCCATATGCCTTGTCTTTGTGTGGCAGAGGAATAACAGAGGAGGCTAAAGCAGAGTGGGGTGGGGCTGGTTGTTTGCCCCTAGACTGGTGGACAGGCCCAGTGGATGGGTGGAGAATGCAGGCTGTGTCTGCCACTGCCTAGGAAACCATGGATTCTGAAGCCCTATTAAAATGGATGGGTGAACAACAGCAGCAGCAGTTACTACAACAGCAACGGTGCCAGAAAAACCAGCAGGGAGCAGCAGCGGTTTATGCTTCGCCTATTAACTCTGGAGAACTGGAGCCCACAGGTGGGTGAGGGGCTGTGGTTACTTGTGTGGGAGGGAGGAGTTCTCGCCAAAATGGGGAAAGAATATGTTCTTGAGGCCTTTCTCAAAAACAATGAGGAGTCCTTGTAGAGACTAACAAATTTATTTGGGCATAAACTTTCATGGGCTAAAACCCACTTCATCAGATGCACAGAGTGGAAAATACAGTAGAGAGGTATAAATACACAGCATATGAAAAGATGGGAGTTGCCTTACCATGTGGGGGGCGGGGGGGGGGTCAGTGCTAATGAGCCAATTCAATTAAGGTGGGAAGTGGACTATTCTCAACAGTTCACAAGAAGGGGTGGAAATCACTTTTGTAGTGCTAATGAAGCCAATGTAATCAAGGTGGCCCATTTCAAACAGTTAACAAGGTGTGAGTATCAGCAGGGGAAATTAGTTTTTGTAGTGACCTATCCACTCTCAGTCTTTATTCAGGCCTAATTTGATGGTGTCCAGTCTGCAAATTAATTTCAGTTCTGCAGTTTCTCGTTAGAGTCTGGTTTTGAGAATTTTTGTTGTTGAAGAATTGCCACTTTTAAGTTTGTTATTGAGTGTCCAGGCAGATTGAAGTGTTCTCCTACTGGTTTTTGAATGTTACAATTCTTGATGTCAGATTTGTGTCCATTTATTCTTTTGCGTAGAGACTGTCCAGTTTGCCCAATGTACATGGCAGAGGGGCATTGCTGGCACATGATGGCATATACCACATTGGTAGATGTGCAAGTGAATGAGTCCCTGATGGTGTGGCTGGTGCGGTTAGGTCCTATGATGGTGTCTCTTGAATAGATATGCAGACAGAATTGGCACCAGGGTTTGTTGCAGGGTTTGATTCCTCAGTTAGTGTTTTTGTTGTGTGGTGTGCAGTTGCTGCTGAGTATTTGCTTCAGGTTGTGAGGATGTCTATAAGCGAGGACTGGCCTGTCTCCCAAGGCTTGTGAGAGTGAGGGATCGTCCTTCAGGATAGGTTGTAGATCCTTGATGATGCGCTGGAGAGGTTTCAGTTGGGGGCTGTAGGTGATGCCTAGTGGCGTTCTGTTACTTTTTGTTGGGCCTGTCCTGTTGTAGGTGACTTCCAGGTACCCTTCTGGCTCTGTCAATCTGTTTCTTCACTTCACCAGGTGGGTACTGTAGTTTTAAGAACACTTGATAGAAATCCTACAGGGGAAGATCAAGAATAAGCTCTCAAAACTGAAAACTCTCATAAAAAAACTATATTCCACACACACTTCCTCGTGGCTGGACTTTACAAAAACTAGACAAGTCATTTACAAAACACACTTTGCTTCTCTACAGAGGAAAAGGGACACTAAACTATCTAAACTCCTACATGCCACAAGGGGTGACAACAGTGGTTCCCTTAAGTTGTGCAATTAATATTGTTAATCTATCCAGCTATACTCTTAGCCCGGCAGAAGAGTCTGTGGTATCTTGGAGCCTCTCCTTCTGCCACACCACCGCCACAAATCTGATATAGTTCTGTGGTGACCTAGAATCCTACTTTCGATGTCTTCAACTCAAGGAACACATCATTGAACAGCAAACTAACCCACTAACGGGAAGAGGGTAGGGACACAGGGGCGGGGGGGGTGAGGGCTCTGACTGGGGTTGTGGGCTCTGGGGTGGGGCCAGGGATGAGGGGTTCACGGTGCAGGAGGGAGCTCAGGTCTGGGGCAGAGGGTTGGGGTGAGGGCTTCGGCTGGGGATGCAGGCTCTGGAGTGGGGCCAGGGATGAGCAGTTTGTGGTGCAAGCTGCCCCAGGGCTGCAGCAGGGAGAGATGACTCCCCCAAGCCCTCTCTCGCAGCACCAGCCCCGTGCTGGGAGAGAGCACTTGCTCCCTACCCACCCCCTACCTCTCTCCTCTGCAAGCCCTTGTGGCTTTGCGGGTTCCTTGATAGCCTGCTGTGTGGCCATGCAGCTTAGAGGGAACTTAGGGACCAACATCATCCAGAGTCAGAGGGACGACCCTGTCTTGAGTCTTCCATAAGGCCAGTGGACTTGGGCAAATGGATTGTTGAGTGATTCTGACCAGGACACCTATTACCCCCATTTTGAACTAAAAGGGGATTGTGATCTGAGACAAAAAAAACAGGGCCCGCTAAACCCAGCTCCTGGTCCTCAAGTTTTATCAGAACCAGGTGTTAAAACTGGCCCAAGATGTACCGTGGTCCTGTCACTTGGGAGTGGAGAAGACCCAAGAGACGATACTGGCCCAGTTCTTTTGGTGCTGGATTAATCACAACATTAAAGTTTATTGTGCATTCTGTCCACAATGCCAACTGGTGGCCCCCAGCCAGCTCACAGGGCCCCCTCAGTTCTCTTTCATTGGTGAGCAGCCCTTTTGACAGAATTGGGGTAGACCTCTTGGGGTCCATGGAACCAAGTTCAAGTCGTTGTCAGTTTGTTTTGGTGATTGTTGATTATGCCTCTTGGTAACCCGAGCTACAGCCCTGCGCTCGGCCCTGTCACAGACAATAGCTACTCAATTAATGAAAGTGTTCGCAAGCGTAGAGTTTCTAAGATTTCTCCTGACAGATCAGGGCACAGTCTCCACATCCCAGTTAATACCTCAGGTCGTGGTCTCCTGAAAATTTACTCAGTTAAACCTCTGTCACCCACAAACAGACGGCCTGGTAAAGCAATTTAACCAGACATTAAAGGAGATGTTGCAAAAATGTGTAACTAAGGAATCCCATAATTGAGACAAAATGCTCCTGTGTTTGTTGTTGCAATCCAGGAGGTCCTATAATCCTCCACACTTTTTCAACCTTTGAATTGCTGTGCAGCAGACAACTCTGGAGGATACTGGATCTTTCACAGGAGTCTTGGCAGGAACAAGGCACTTCTAACTAGAATGTAATCCAGTGTGTCCTCAAGTTGAGAGAGAGACTGGATCTGGCAGGGGGCTTTGCTAGGGAGAAGCTGAGTACAATAGAAAGGCCTGCCTCTGGGTCTACTAGCCGGGGGATGAGGTTCTCCTGCTGATCCCCTCTGCATAATGCAAAGTGCTAGGAAAGGGGCAAGGGCCTTTTGAGATCCTCAGACAAGTCACAGGGAGTGGACTACAAGTTTCAGTTGACGGGCAAGCAACAGTGGCCCCAGTCATATCATGTCAAGTTACTGAAGCTGGGAGAGCGCGGGAGATGCACTTGTCCCAGTGCCCGAGGCAAAACTTGGTCCTCAGGGACCAGAGACCAGGTTGAGCACAGAGATGCCTCTCGGGGAAAACTTGCCTCTGGACCACCAGGAGGAGGCCAGAGAATTGGTCAAGCATTTCACAAATATCCTTCCTACTAAACCAGGGTGGACCCACCTAATTGAACATCACGTATATCTGAAACCTGAGAGCTGTGTCCAGAAGTGTTACTTCCTGGTAGTAGAAGTTAAAGGACACAGTCAAGAAGGAATTACAAATTGTGTTGCAATTGGGTGTAATTGAGGAATCAAATAGTGACTGGTGCAGGCCAGTTGTGCTAGTCCCTAAGCCAGACCACAGCATTTGCCTTCACATTGATTTTCGCAAATTAAATACAGTGTCCAAGTTTAATGCCTATTCTGTACCCCAGATCAAGGAGATGCTAGAAGGCCTGGGGAAAGCTCAATACCTCACCCCTCTCAGCCGTACAAGGTGCTATTAGGAAATCCCCTTGGCACCTGACTCCAAGGAGTTAAATGCATTTGCTGTGCCCTATGGGCTGTGCCACTCCAGACCCTTCCATTCAGGTTCCATGAAGCTCCTGCGACATTTCAGACCCTCATGGCCAAAATACATCTGCCCCACCAAGTATATACCACTGCATAGTTAGGCCATGTCTACACTTACAAGTTTACAGCAGCACAGCTGTACCAATACCACTGTGGCGCTGTAAGAGTACTCGTGTAGCTGCGTTATGCCGATGGGAGAGAGCTCTCCCATCAACGTTATAAAACCAGCTCAAAAACGGTGGTTGCTATGTTGGTGGTGATCACATGAGCACTTATGCCGGCAAAACTTATGGCACTCAGTGGCGGGGGGTATTTTTTCACATGCCTGAGCAACAATAGTTTTGCCAACATACATGCTAGTGTAGACAAGGCCTTAGATGATATAATGGTCTATTCCACCACCTGGGCAGAGCACCCCCATCGTGTCAGTGCAATACTCCAGTCCCTTTGAGCTGTGAGTCTCATGGCCAACCCGGCCAAGTGCCACACTGGCTGCATGGAGACGAAGTACCTTGGATATACACTGGGGAATGGCAGGATTTAACCCTTCATAGAGAAGGTAAAGTCCCCGAGAGAATGGCCTGTCCCCACCACAAAGTGGCAAATAAAAGCTTTCCAGGAGTTGGCTATGAGCCACCAGTGCTTCTTACCCCACATTTCTATGATTTCAGCTCCACTAGCATCGCTATTGTGCAGCCAGGCACCCTGAAAGATGCCGTGAACCTCTGCATGTGCAGCTGTGTATGGCAAAATAAAGTAAATTCTCTGCAGTGCCCTGATACTTCACTGGCCAGACTTTACTAAAGAGTTCATCTAACAAATGGGTGCATTGGAATGGGGCCTGGGGGCAGGAGCAGCTCTATGGTTTTTGCTGCCCCAAGCACAGCAGTCAGGTGGCTTTTGGTTGCATGTGTAGGGGCGGTCCGCTGACCACGTGGATTCGGCAGGCCGCCCCCCCCCCCGCCCCCCGTGGCTTGCCGCCCCAGGCACGCACTTGCTGGGCTGGTGCCTGGAGCCGCTCCTGCCTGGAGGCTCCACTCTCATAGGAATTGGAGGACAGAGCCCACCCCATTTTGCCCTTGAGAAAGAAGTTGCTGTCCCAAGAACAAACATACGCAGTCATTGAGAGAGAATGTCTCGTGATAAAGCGGCCTGTCAAGGTCCTTAGATACTATGTACTTGTACTTGTACTTGTACTATTTATTCTGCTCTCATCTTAGACCACACCCCTTTAAATTGGCCGCATGCCATGACAGACACAAACCCCAGGTTGGCCCAGTGATACCTGGCTCTGCATCCTGATGTGTTTACACTTTGCCATCGAGCTGGTGCCAGGCATACAGGGGAGCTGGAACAATTTTTAGAGTGGGGGGCTGAGACCCATTCAACCAAACTGTAAACCCGGTATATGATGCAAACCACTTCAAGCCAGAGGGTACAGCAGCACCCGCAGCACCCTAGTTCTAGCACCTAAGCACACATGAGTGAGGTCTTTTATTCACAAGATGGGGAAAGGGCTAATAATATCTTTTGTTTTAGATGGGGGCTTATGCTTAATGTTATGTTAACTCAAAGGTGACTTCAAACTTCTCAATCTCCCTGGGGTTTTAACTCAACCCATGATAAAGTTTCACCCAGCTCATATTAGGGGCCTTCTGAACACTACACTAGTATAAATCATAGTAAATATAATGCCTTATTTTACAGAGCTATGGATATTCTACAGCTCAGACTCTCTGGCCTATCTCAGTGCAATGGCTTTTGCAGGTTTTCATACTTTAAATATCAAATACAATGTAGACCCAAAGATACTGCAGTATCTGGGACTGCAATATCTGTCGCATCCATTTAGTAAATTCTCAGAACTAGGCCAAATCCAGACAGATTTTCTCTGTGCCATCTAAAAGCACATCTGCAGCCAACATCTGCTAACCATCTAGTGTCTGCACCAAACCCCAGACGTGCTATTGGTGCTCAGGATAAGGTAGTTTGGTTTTTTTTTTCTTGTTTGATGGTTAGTTTTTTTTTTTCCTTTTAAGAATGGTACAAGTATATTGTTTCTATCTGTGCTCACAAATGGTTGATCTGTTTTCATTAAAAACCAATTTAAATCATCTTAAGTAGCGCCCAGATGTAGAAGAATTCAGCCTGAAAGATAAAAAGCTGTAAGGAGCTGAAAATGGATCCTTTCACATTGAAATACTCAGGCAACATTGACAATAGTCTACAGTACAGGGGTTGCTATGTAAACACAAGGTGACAGCCATCCCCCCATATGGTTGGATGTAGCTCTCAATGGTCAGCTCTTGGAGTGAATTCACTCAGTTTCAGCAATTCCTTGGATAAATTTGATTCACTAGAACTGGTGACCTCATATGATCTTAATTCCTCCAAAGTGGAGGCTTCATAGTAGAACTGGCTGAATAAGGGAAAAGATTTACAAATAATCTCAGACAAACAGCTCCAACTCTGTTTGCTGCTGTTCATGAGGTCAGGCCACTGTTCAGATGACTGCTTGGGACTCTTCCAATTACTTTCCAGTCTCAGAAATTTAATTAAGTGATCCCAGAAATGCATTATTGGGTCCTTATTAATCACAGTGCATCCTGTGTTCAATTTCTTCTAGAAGTTTCACTCATCCTGTTGAGGAGCAGACACAACACTTTGGGACCAATCACGCACCACAAATAGTGAATCGCTAGTAGTGAATGTGAACAGTTTGCAAATATTCCTTGGGCTGAGAATAACTAAAAGACATTTTTATGAACTGGTGCAGGTGAGTAAACTATACAAAAACCAAAACTCACCACATTTTTGGTTTGATAACTAATGTTCAGCAAGATCTATTGCATACCCAGCTTGGTGAAGCAATTTAGATTAGGTAAATAGTTAGATTGATGCCCTTTCAATGGACTGGTTCAGAACAGCATGTGAACAGTTGTAGACCAAAAAGGGAGATTGACTGGTCCTTAGGCCAGGTTGATAGAGGTATTTAGGCATTGCTACATTCAGCACTGCAAGGCCTAAAGCTATGTCTATACTGCAGGCTTCCCATGTGTTGTTCCCATCTCCCCTCCCTGTCCATCCACACTCAAAGCTCTTAAACATGTGTCTAGGGACACATTGAATTTGTGATGGTGTAGATGGATGGGGACATGGGGCATAGTTTACGTTAAGCCTTGATCTTACCTGCCCACCGTGACCTCATGTTGAGATAGTCTTCCAATGCCATTCCCACAATTCCCTTTGCCTGTATTTTCCTTACCTTCTACTTACTCACTTCCCACTCACACTTTATGCACCAGAAGCTACCTAATGGTTTATTGACCCTTGCTTGGCATTTAACCCTTCATTTTCCACATGGCCGGCTCTAGGTTCTGCACAGCTTAGTCCAGCTCCGCCAAGCAAGCTAGGAGATGCCAACCCTGACAGCTAGAAGGATGGATGGGCCAGAGCGTATTGGTTTTCAAACTCTGGTGCTTGCCCCCCTGGGAGGTGGGCCACAGCACGGTTAACAGGCAGCCTCAAGTACCTGACTGGTTGGTGAGAGCTCCTCTCACGAGCTGGGTGTCCTGCTCCGGCTGCTACTTGTAAGAGTACTTGGACTAGAACCCAGGTCTGCAGAGCCTGGCACAGCTGATGTTCCCACAGCGGCATGGAGAGGCCCTGGAGCATCACAGTCAGGGAGCACTCTGGAGAGTAGGTGCTGCAGGAAGTACCACCCAAGGGACCCAAAGTGACAGTACCCTGAGGCCCTCTGATTGGCCAAGCACCCTATTTAACCCTGGAGGGTACCCCAGGAAGTTGTCTGGGCAATGGCACAGGCATTGGGCCTGCTGCGACTCCAGACCTCACCTTACTTCCTGATCTCCTGTCTCTGACCCTGGTCTGACTCTGACCATGACTTTTGCCTTTTGTCTCCTAATTCCACCCCAGTACTACCTCTGATCTCCAATCTCTGAGCCTATCCTGACTTAGGCTCTGCCTCTTGCTTATTGAACCCAGTTCTAGCAATTCCTCTAACTCCTGCTCTCCAACTACCATCCCTGATATGTGGACCCCAGCCCAGTGGTGACCGTTAGGCCAGAGTGCCTATGCACCAATGCCTTACGGTTTGCCCAGAGCTACTTACACCACACTCTGTGGGAGCCCATTAACATCGATATGGAAGAGGTGGGTGTGCCATCATCCACTGCACCCCATGTGGTACTGAATTGATCATACAACTCCAAAACAAGAACCATCTGCTGCGATCCCAAGTGGTGCAGCTCCTAGCAGAAAATCAGACACTCCCTGAGCAGATACCATGGTCCCAGGAAGAGAATTCTGTGCTCCAGGGTCGGGTTGGGAGGCTGCTACAGTCCCACTGCCCAAACATTTTGATGGGAATTGCAAGAAGTTCAGGGGGTTCCTGAACCAATGCCATCTCCTATTCCTGCTCCACCCTTCAATGTATCCCACCATCCATGCCAGGGTGCAATGAGTGATCAGTTTGGTTACTGGAAAAATGCTGGATTGGGCCTCCCCACTTCTGGATCACGATAGCCTTCCTCTGTGGCATGGGGCATGGGTCACTTGCTGGTTTAAACCAGCATAAATGGTGGATTCTCTGTAACTTGAAGTCTCTAAATCATAATTTGAGGACTTCGGTAACTCAGTGTGTTGGAGGGTGAGGTTCTGTGGTCTGCAATAGGGCAGACTAGATGATCCTGACTGCCCTTAAAGTCTATGGATCTGTGAGCCTGGTGCTAACAGACTGGGACACCTTCCTGCAAGCATTTTCTGCAATTTTTGACAACTCTCCTCATGCTCGCTCAGCAGAAGCTGCATTATGAAGGGTACAACAAGGCCCAGGGTCAGCTGCCTCACACAGTGAGAAGTTCCAGCAACTCACAGCTGATGCTGAGTGGAATGAGGCAGCTCAACTGCATCATTTTCATTGCAGACTTAGTGAGGAAGTAAAGGATGAGCGACCCCACACTGAGACCACAGCCCACTTGGATGCATTCTTTGGCTCTCTCTCCACATCAACAACAGTGTAAATAAAAGGGGGGGGCACCTTGCCACCGCTTTGCCCACACACTATACTGAAAACTCCAGGGCCCAGCCATGATGCAGGTTGATCTGGGCCACTGACGCTTCACCCTAGCAGAAAAGGAACAGCAAAAGCGCAATAACCGCTGGTTTTATTGTGCAGCACCCGGACATGCCCTCTCCTCTTGCCCATTGTGGGCCTCAACCCACAAGGAATCAGGAAATAAGTGAGCCTAGGCAGCATGTGGGCACCACCAGGTCACTGTGCTCTGGAACTACCCCCCCCCGGCCCTCAAGAGAAACTCTATCCAGGACAAGCAAGTCCTCCCCGCACTTCCAAGTATGAATAGTTACATGCCACGGATGGGATCAAGCCGATTACCTCCAAGTGGACTCTGATCAATTCTGAGGCTACTGATAACTTCACAGATGCTACAGCTGATCAAACGCTACAAATCCCCCTCTGTTTAAAGCCTTCATCATTTCTCATAGAAACAATAGATGGGCCCCTCCTGTCTTCAGGGCTAATGATACAGGAACAGTACTGCTAGAGATTGTAATTCAGGGCCATTGGGAAGTGCTACAGTTCAATGTGATCCATTTTCCAAACTTCCCCCTAATACACGGCATCACCTCATTGAAGCAGCATAAGCTTTGCATCTCCTGCTGTGAAAAGAGGATCAGCTTCCTCTCTGAATACTGCCAAAGGCTCTGCCTGAATCCACCTAAACCCAACTTTCTGGTCCTGGGCTCCTGCAGCCATTTGGAAGCACCTATGGAGGAACTCAAGTTTGTGGTGGATAGCCTGAAGTGGTCACTTCCAAGCTTCAGTCCCCATATCCCTGAAAAATATTGGGATTATGCAGACATTTTTGAAAAGAAGAATGCAGACATGCTACCTCTGCACTGGGACTATGACTGCCTCATAGACCAGCAGCCTGGGGCAAATGTGCCTTATTAACAGATCTATGTGATATCCTAGTCAGAATTGGAAGCATTTCATGTGTACATCCAGGAAAACCTTGCCAAGGGCTTCATGTGGTGCTCTACCTCCTCAGAAGGGGCACTAGTACTTTGTGTTAAGAAAAAGGACAAAGTTACATTTTTGCATAGACTATCGGATCCTAAACCAGGTGACAGTCTGAAACTTGTATTCCCTGCCCTTAATTTCAGAGTGTGCAGTTTGTAGATAGTATCAAGTGTGCGAGAATTTTCACAAAACTGGACCTCTGCGGCACATATAAACTAGTTTGCATCAGGGCGGGAGACGAATGAAAGACTGCCTTTAGATCCCGTTATGGACACTTGAATATTTAGTAATGCCATTTGGGTTGACCAACACTCCTGCGACCTTACAATACTTCATGAACAACCTATTTAGAGACATCTTGGGCCAGTAGGTAGTCATCTATTTCAATGACATCCTTGTATTTTCAGATGATCCTGAGCAGCATTGTTACCACGTTCGTTCCATCCTGGAAAGATTACAGAAGCATGGCCTGTTCGTGAAATTAGAACAATGTACCTTTGACCAATCCTCCACAGAATTATTGGGTTCTATCTTTCCTCTGAGAAGGCATCAAGATGGAGCCCCAGAATATACAGGCCATGCCCAGATCCCACCGGGTGTTACAGTGCTTCCTGGGCTTTCTCTATTTTCACAAATGGTTCATTCCAGGCTTCTTAGGGAAAATAACCCCCAAGACAAACCTCCTTCTCAAGGCAGTTAAATTTGAATAGTTCAGGGCTGCTTTCACCACCGCTCCCATTCTAGCATACCTGGCCCTGGCCCAGGCATTCGTATTAGAAGCAGAGGCCTCTAATATAGCCATTGGGGCCATAGTGTCCCAGAGGCATGGTACATACCAAGCATTGCACCCTTTTGCCTACTACTTCTGAAAACTCCTCCCAGCTGAATAGAATTATGATATCTTATATAATGAACTACTCACAATTAAATTGGCCTTCGAAGAGTGGCAAAATTAACTTGAAGGAGCCCAATGCCCAGTGCACGTCTTTTCTGACCATAAAAACCTTGAATATTTGTGTAACTAAAAAATAACCAGTGAAATACATTCAAAAATTAATTTGTAATAATTTAAAAATACACTAAATACATTATTTAAAAATATTGAATACTTGTGTAACTAAATATTCTTCTCTTGGTTTGATTTCATCATCACCTATCGCCTGGGAACCAGGAATGGGAAAGCCAACGCCTTATCCTGAAAGGGGAAATACTAAAAGAGGTGAATACTCTAACCAGGAAGTACCTTGTCTCCTAAAACCTCACAACTTCCTTAGTGCCACAATATGTCAAGACTTGCTTGATCTAATCCGATCTGCTTCGCGGGGAGATCCACTATCACTGGAGGTAACAGAACAGCCTGAACAAATGAGAACCAGAATGCAATATTCCATGCAGGATGGGATCACATACATGGATGGGTGCATATTTGTTCCAGTGGGACGCCCCTGGCTAGAAGTGCTCCATCTCTGCTCTGACATGTCATTGGCAGGCCACTTTAGCTGCCTTAAGACTTTCTGCACAGCTTCCCATTTCTTCTGGTGGCCCCATCTGTAAGCTGAAGTCCAGGACTGCATTGACTCTTATGACCTGTGTGTGCACACTGTACTAAGCCCTTTAGTGCCCCTGGAGACTCCACCTAGACCCTGAGCCATCGTAAGCTTGGACTTTCATAGTGGAACTCCCTGACTCTGATAAGCACACAGTGGTCTTCATTATTGTGCGTCATTTTGGTCACTTGGTCTACTTCATCCCCTGTAACAGCCTGCCCTCTGCTGAAACAGCTCGACTCCTAGTGGTTTATGTGATCCATATTGAGGAACTTCCTGGCTGTATCACATTGGACCGAGGCCCAGAGCTTGTCTCGAACTTTGGTCATGAAGTGTGCTGGCTAGTGGATGTTCATGCTTTCAGTTCCTCTGTGTATACTCTGTGATGGGTTGCACCCCCCATCCGGGATGCCACCTGATGTACTGGGGTCCCACTGAGCCCATCCGTTCCACCAGCCTGGGCTCCATCACCCTGTCCTGCTGTGCCCAGCCCTCAAGCCTCCTCTACCACACACATAGGTAGGGCCACAACCAGCTGCAAACAGTCACAGAGACACTGAGATCAGCTCTGTGTGGAAGACTCAGCACGGGGATTGCTCAGCACTCAAGTGCACACACCCTCTGAAGTGTAAACCCAAATTATATTATCTTGCACTATAGATAAATTTATACAGTGTAAACTCATGAAAATTGCCCCTTCCCTCAGATATACACAGCTTCCCCCCCACCCAGCCCCGTATGAATTGCACAACCTGGTTTATAGAAAACAAAAACAAGTTTATTACTACAAAGGCAGATTTTAAGTGATTATAAGGGCTAGCAAACAGATCAAAGCAGATTACTGAGCAAAATAAACAAACACGCAAACTGAGCTCAATGCACTAAAGAAACTGGTGACAAATAGTAAATTCTCACCCTAAATGTTGTTTTAGGCAGGTTGCAGAGTTTCTTGAAGACAAACTGCTTTTACTTGCAGTTTAAAGTTCCAGGTATTTCTCTTCACAGGCCAGACCTCTTTCTCAGCCTGGGTCCCTGTCCTTCTTCCCCAGATCAGTCTTAGGTGTTTCCAGCAGTCATCCTGGGTGGGGAATCTGTGAAGAACCGACAACCTTGATTAACTCACTCCCCAGCCTTAAATAGGTTTTACATATAGTGGGAATCCTTTGTTTCCCTGTTTTGTCCCCACCCCTACTTCAGTCTCCGTGGTCACTCAATAACAGACCTAAAAGTGGCAATTAGTCTACAAGAAAACTTCAAAAACAGACTCCAATGTTAAACTGCAAAACTTGAATTAATTTGCAAACTGGTCACCATCACATTAGGCCTGAATAAAGACTGGGAGTGGTTGGGTCATTACAAAACCTAAACCTAATTTCCCCCATACTAATTTGCCGCTACTGTTACTTACATCTTATTGTCAACTGTTTGAAATGGGCCACTCTCATTACCACTTCAAAAGTTATTTTTCCTCCCTTGGTATCCTACTGTTAATTGAATTGTCTCATTAGACTGACCTCACACTTGGTAAGGCAACTGCCATCTTTTCATGTATTTATACCTGATCCAGTATTTTCCACTCCATGCATCTAATGAAGGGGGTTCTAGCCCATGAAAGCTTATGCCCAAATAATTGTTTTAGTCTCTAGGGTGCCACAAAGACTAGTCCTTGTTTTTGCTAATACAGACTAACATGGCTACCACTCAGAAAGGATACATGTATACATGTAGGATAATCATATTCAGTAAATCATAACCTTTCATATGACCCACATTGCATAAAATACATCTTAGTTTTGCCATATTCATATCATAAGCATATTTCTATGAAGAATATGGGACGTAATGTCACACCCTCCCCAAACAAATGGGCAGCCAGAGACAGTGAATCAAGTATTAGAGCAACACCTAAAATGCTTTGTTAAGTACCATCAAGATAACTGGTTCTGCCTCCTTCCTTATGCTGAGTTCTCATACATCAAGCTGAATATACCTATGTGGAGAGAATCAGTTTTTAGCAAATTACGGGTTCCACCCTAACTTACACTAGTCCTTGACGGCAGCCTCCCCAAACCCAGCAGTTGTTGTCTGGATCCAACAAATTCACCATATCCAGGAGGAGCTTAAGGACCACCTCCAAGATGTGAAAAGGTACTACAAGCCATATGCAAATAATCAACATCAGGAAGGCCCAGCTCTCAGGATGGGTGGCAGCTCCCATCTCACTCAGCCTCTGTGGATTCTGACATTTCAATTAGTTTCAGATTCTAGATTCTGGGTAGCATTTCCCAGATCTTTCATTATAATTTATGGTCTGTGAATATGTCAGTGTCCATGCTAACTGTTTTCTCAGAGCTAATTTCTTTCCCGTTTTTTTTGTGGCAAAACCAGAGACTTTTCTGTTATTACCAGTATTGTGTCTCTACCTCCAAAATCTATTTTTAGAAGATCTTTCAGGTGTCAAATCAGAGAAGACAATAAAGGTATAAAAACACATTAATTAAGTAGTTTTAATTAACCAGTTACCTATGCCACCTTTCTCAATGTTCTTGTGCCTCTGTTCCTTAGGTAAAGTACAGAACTGGAGGAGGATTGTAAATGTACAAGTTTTATTAGCAAAAATAATTTGAGAGAATTACAGAAAACAAAATAAAGAAGGTTATTTGGAAGGGTCTTTTTACAAAATTAAAAAGAATGAATTTGACCAGGAAAATTAAAATCTGTCAATAGGCAATGGACCAAATCAGTTACTCCAAGAAGAATGGCAGGAGAGCCAACAAGAGAAGGATTGCCCCTGCTCCTGTCCCTGTTAAGTGAGAACAGAGCAAAGGGGAGACTGCCACCCCAGATTTGGGAGAAATGACATTGACTTGATTGCAAGGCTCTTTTCAAATGCATCAGTATGGTCTAATAAAAGCAGTTAAAATGCCTGGTCTTCTTTTGTGAATTAATTTCCTCTTTTACTATTCGACAATTTTAAGGGATCATTCAGTTGGTCAGGTAGCTGCATTGATAATATGGTATAAAAGCCTAGAAAGATAGAACTCAATCATTTCATTAAGAAATTTACATTAGAAATTGTCTAAATGGTGTCAAGTATCAGAGGGGTAGGCGTGTTAGTCTGGATCTGTAAAAAGCGACAAAGAGTCCTGTGGCACCTTATAGACCAACAGACGTATTGGAGCATAAATGTCTAAATCGTGTAGATTCTGGGAGGTGATTTCTGTGTTTTTTTCAGGCATTTCCCCAATAGATTGAAGATTAGGAACATTTTTCCCATAGTGAAGTTGATGTGTATTGCATGTTTTGTGAAAACAGGAAAAAGAACAAACTCATGACAGAGAAATGTAATCCATTACACATGAAGGATAAAGCCTATGGGCCTGGTTTTTCTTTTTGCTTTGTTCTTTTTGTTTTGTTTTGTTTTGTTATTTTTTTAGTTACCCCATTATAAAACCATTGACTCATTTAGAGTAATATCAGATTTATACAGTATAAGTGATACTAGAATCAGGCTTTCTAAATTATTAAATACCTGGAGGGGTTCACATAAACTTTGATCACCTTTTTAAAGGGAAAACATTACTCACTTGCCAGCACACAGGTATACAGGGAGAAGTACAAGTAAAAGAGAGCCATCTGCAGACCATTGTCCTGGTTAATGGGAGTCATCAAGATTCCAAACCACCATTAATGGCCCACACTTTGCATAATTAGAATAGGCCCTCAGAGTTATATTTCATATTTCTAGATTCAGATACATGAGTGATACCTTTATACAAATAGGACTCTCTGATTAAACCCTGTGTATGCATTTTATACTGCACTGCCTCTAATTTCACATCCACACTAAGGACCAAGGACAGCTAAAACGCCATCAAAATCCACTCCAGCAAATCCTTCAAAAGGAGCTTGCAAGTGGACAGCAAGAACCGCCTGCTGCTCCAGCCAACTGGCCTGCCTGATGTTCCCTGTATGCGAATAACAAAGGCTGTGTCTATGTGCAGCTCAGAGATCCCCAGCCTACTGCCCCTCAGTGTGGTCAGCTCCACCCAGTAATGAACCATTCTTGTATCTGCCTCTTTTTTGTTTTTTCATTCATTCTTTCTTTGTTTCTTTTGTTTTGTTTCATTCTTTTAGGTTTTTTGTTTCATTCTTTATTCACACCTTCATTCCTTCATGTATCGTGTCCCTGTGTTTCCCTCACTGTTCTGAAGGATCTCTTTGTCCTAAGACTCTTCAGTCCAATTCTGCACTCAGAGATGTAGCTTTGCTTTTCAGCTTTAGCATCTCATAGCTTTAGCTTTAGAATCTCCAAGTGGCACATGAAGCAAACTATTTTTCCCACTGCTGTCTGTCCAGAGCAAGACGTTTGACTCCACTGTAAGTTGTCTCCATGATGGCAACATCCTTTTCAATCATCCTGATCAGAAAAGTAGATGCATTTCCATTTGAAATCTGTGACAATTGCATCCTCTTGAGTTCTATGTTTTTTTTCTTTCCCAGGCAGTGAGGTTTCTCCGGTGCATTAATAGCAATGGATTGTGTCTCCATTGCAGATACAAGCATCTGCCTGGAGGATTTGAGTCATAAGTGAATCTGAATCTGAATTAATGAAGTGGAAAATAGAGGGCAGAGGCAGGTCTGTCCGAAAGGTGTTTGAGAACTGCCACAGTGTTAAATGCAGGATGGGATTGACTGGGGTTTTATTGTCAGGATTATTTTCCCTTTGTTCTACACAATCCTGAGATACAATATACTTGTGCCCAAAAAGATCTCTGGTTTCAGTCTCTCTGCAGACAGTGAATGTATCCTGCACAGCACCCTTGCTGAAAAGTTTGACCTTCTCCTTTCAGACAGGTTGCTTCCCACCATTGCCCAAGCTCCCTGAATGATAAGAACCAGCCAACTGGGAAATGCGGGAGAGGAGGGTTTAAAACAGGATTACCGATTATAAATATTGGAACAAATCTGTGGCACCCAAGGACTTCCCTGTTGTCACTCTGCTGCACTGCATGGTCCCTCAGGGCTGCACTGTGACTGTGCACATAGGACTCGGCTTCTCCTACCCCAAAACCCCAGGCCTCAATGACTGGAGCTAAAGGAGATTCTCCACTAGCTGTTAGCAGTATAGAGCCTACAACTAAGCACTTCTTATTCCATCTAACAATGCCCTACAGTGCACACATACACTAGACAGTTGAGTACAGTGTTAGTGCTGTTTTATAATGGGGATGATTCACGTTTGCTTCCTTCCCCCATTTAGCCACCTTGTTGTTATAGGAATGAATACAAACCACAACATGCATATGACCAATGAATAATTTACATTGTAGTTCCCACATTGCAGCAGCCATTGTAAGTACACTGGGTTCTCTCCAGCCTAGGGTGGCCATATGTCCCATTTGGCCAGGACAGTCCCTTTTTTAAGCCCTGTCCTGGCTGCCCTGACTTTTTTTGGCAAAAGTGGGCATTTGTCCCATTTGCTTTTGTAGTGTGGTGCAGGGTGGAGGGGCGACGGTAGCCCTGGACAGGGGGACAGGCAGTGCTCAGGTAGGGGGCAGGCAGGGCACCAGTGAGCAGCGACAGCCTCGCGCGGGGGGCAGGCAGGGCTCCAGTGAGTGGCGACAGCCTCGTGTGTGAGGCAGGCAGGACTTGAGCGAGCAAGATGCTCTCAGGCTTCATCCCTCTCAGATCATCCCTGCAGAAGGTAAAGGATGGGAGTGAAGTGAATAAACCACCCCAGGGGCAAAGGGGGTTACAGGCTGTTATACCCTGGACTGTATAAAAGTAGGGCCCTGGCCAGCCAAGCAGTGTTCTGAGCCATGCAGGCATTCACTGGAGCCCACTCAACAGTCATTCTGCACTTCCTTTTCAAGGCAATTTATTGTGGATGCAATTCGACATTATTGGTGTCCGGGAGCTATCCCAAAATGCTCCCTTGTGACCGCTCTGGACAACACTCTCAACTCTGATGCACTAGCCAGGTGGGCAGGAAAAGCCCCGGGAACTTTTGAATTTCATTTCCTGTTTGGTCACCAGCAGCACAGGTGACCATCAGCACAGTCCACCATCACAGGTGACTATGCAGAGTCCACGCAGTCCCGGATTCACAGACGAGTTCCAGCATGGTCCGAACGGGAGGTACTGGATCTCAATGCATGTTGGGGAGATGAGTCTGTTATGGCAGAACTATGTTCCAAAAAAAGAAACGCAAATATCTATGCTAAAGTCTCAAGGGCCATGATGGAAAGAGGCTATTCCAGAGACACAGAGCAGTGTTGTACAAAAATCAAGGAGCTCAGGCAAGCGTACCAAAAAGCCAGGGAGGCAAACGGGCGCTCTGGGTCACAGCCCCATACATTCCGCTTTTACCGTGAGCTCCCTGCAATTATGGGGGGTGATGCCACAACTACCCCACCACTGTCCGTGGACACCTGCAAGGGGGGAGTTGCACAGAGCAAGGAGGAAGAGACATTGGAGGACGAAGAGGAGGAGGAGGACGACAGTGCACAGGCGGCAAGTGGGGAATCCGTTTTCCCCCAGCCAGGAACTATTCTTAACGCTGGAACCAATAGCCTCCCCTCACTCCCAAGGCGGGCTTCTGGACCATGACCCTGGAGAAGGTACTTCTGGTGAATGAGAGCCTGATCGGAGCCACGCGGTGGGGGGCAGGGCGGGGCGGGGGACAGACGACCCAGCCGCGCTGGGTTGTTCACATTTAGTGTAAAGGGCTCATCCCTGCTCTGAGCCTCATCGGAGCCACGTGGTGGGTGCGGGGTGTGTGTGTGGGGGGGTTGTTGTGTGTAGTGATCATCCCAGAGAGTCCACAGGCCCTCCTTTTATATGGCAAACCCACCAGGCATTGTTTGCTGTGGGAAAGGGGGTCCAGCAGTTTAAAAGCATTGAAATGAATGTAGAAGAAGCAAAACCCCATGTGCCCTAGGCTGCCTGCAAGCTGAATTCCGTTGCCCAGCCGTGTGTGATGGCTTACTCATACCAAAGTGCCCCCTTTGTTCTCTGCAATGTATTTTTTAAAATACTACCTTCCCTTTTTCTCCTCCCGCAGCTGCAAATGTTTCAATGTAGCCCCTATCTACTCCGTCCCAGAGGCTGGTCCAGATTAGAAGGTGGAAAAAATGAACTCGGGACAACATGTTCTCCAAGCTCATGCAGTCCTCCCACACTGATAGGGCCCAGCTGAATGCATGGAGGCAAACAATTGTGGAGTCCCATAAAGCATTACAGGAACACAAAGAGAGGAGGGAGGCACACAATGAGAGCAGGCAGGACGCTATGGTCAAGCTCATGGGGGAGCAAACTGACATGCTCCACTGTATGGTGGATCTAACGCAGAAAAGGCAGCAAGACCACAGACTGCTGCTGCAGCCCCTGTATAACCAAACTCCCTCCTCCTCAAGTTCCATAGCCTCTTCACCCAGACGCCCAAGAACACGAAGGGGGAGGCTATGGGGACCCACACACTCAACCCCAGAGGATCGCCCAAGCACCAGAAAGCTGGCATATGCGAACTTTTGATTTGGTTTCTGGACTTGTCCTTCCCTCCTCCTCCACCCCCCTAACCCAACCCCCCCTCCCCGCCCCAGTCTACCTTCTAATTTCTCTCAATGCATTCTGCAACAAATAATAAAGAACAGTTTTTAAACAATTTTGTCTTTATTTCCTTTCATATATATAGGGGGTGAGTAACTTCAAGAGAAACAAACACAGCTGTCACACTGTACCCTGGCCAGTCATGAAATTGGCTTTCAAAGCTTCTTTGATGCGCAGTGCGCCCTGCTGTGCTTTTCTAATTGCCCTGTTGTCTGGCTGTGCGAAATTGGCCTGATGCTGTCATTTTGGTGTCTTTGCACTTCAGGGCAGGGGACAGCAAGTCACAAAGTTCCATGAAAGTGGCCCTACGCATACGAAAGTTTCGCAGCCACTGGGAATCATCCCAGACCTGCAACACTATGCGGTCCCACCAGTCTGTGCTTGTTTCCTGGGCCCAGAATCAGCTTTCCATGGCATGAACCTGGCCCAATGCCACCATGATCTCCCAATCGCCACATGCCATGCATCTAGGAACGTTTGTGTCCATGTCCTCATCAGTATAGTAATCGCACTGTCGTCATTTCTCGCCCGGTTTTGCAGGTACTGAACATACTGCTGGATAATGTGTGAGGTATTTACAATGGTCAAAACTGCAGCGGAGATCTGAGCGGGCTCCATGTTTTCCGTGCAATGGCACCTGCATGGGTAATCCTTGAAAAAGGGCAGGAAATGAGCTGTTCGGTTCAAGATGGCCGATAAAAGGCAGTAAATGGTTGTCTTCTGTAGCTTTCACAGAGTCGGGAAGCTCGCTAGAGCTGCAAGAGCAGGAGAGCAGAGTTTGCGGCGGAAGCGTGAGCAGAGTTTGTGGCGGAAGCTGTGCAGCTCTGTTCACGATGGACAAGAAACACCAGGGAATTGTTGCCTTCTGTATCTTCCAGAGGAGCCCAGGACAGACAACATGGAGAAAGCAGCGGAAGCTGTGTGGCTCTGTTCACGATGGCCGCCCCAAGCACCTGCTTGCTAAGCTGGTGCCTGGAGCTGGCCCTGTGCACCGTCTGCTGGCAGCATGGCATCTGCCATAGTTTTCATGGAGGGAGGAGCAAGTGACGGCACACACCCAGAAAAACCCGTGAGAATGTTTTTGCCCCATCATGCACTGGGAGCTTAACCCATAATTCCAATGGGCGGCAGAGACTGCAGGAACTGTGGGATAGCTACCACAGTGCAACGCTCTGCCATTCGATGCTAGCCTCGGTATTGTGGACGCACTCCACCGAATTCACGCGCTTTAGAGGGGACACATAACATCGAATGTATGAACTCGATTCTGGAAATTCGAATAAAATAACTTCGAATTAATTTTGTACTGTAGACGTACCCTTACTCTTAAATCTTATTAGACTAGGCAGTATTTGGATAAAGTAATTTTTCTCACTCTGCTGGATGTTGAAGGGAGGTTACCATTTTTAATACACAGGTTTCCTCTTTAAGCCTGGGACTTGTCTCCTCAATTCAAGTCTTTGTCTTCCCAGCATTCTTGCTACTTGCAGTGTAGGTGCAGGAGGAGAAAGGTAAAAACATGATGCCATTGTCCTCTATTTTATATCCTCAGTCCATGTGCCTGGAAAACACAAGCCCAGATATGTCCTGGTGGACTTTTCTGAGTCACAGATTTGAGCAATCCCTCATTGTGTGATGCTTGTACATCCCTCTTACAGCATTGTACATCCCTTTCTTACCACTCCCCTGCTCATTAATGGTCATTTAACACCCTTCTGGGAGTGGCTCACTTCCTTCGTTGTCACTGGGTAACTAGCAGTGGAGAATCTCAAATTTACAGTAACAACCATACAGCAAATTTTCATAACATCACACACATTAACGATATATGTATTTTGACAGAACAATGGGTTTCAGGAGATCATAACCTTTCATATGATATCTTACATGGCATCATTCTATGAAATGTATAGTTATGTGACAGGTGAGTATGGGGGTTCCAGCGTGCTGCTTTGAGCTACAGAGGGCCACACTCCAGCTGTCGTGGGGGAAAAAAAGAATTTAATGCTGAGATCATATGTGATTGAATCCGAGAGTGGAGAGTTTAACAGAAACAGTTGACATTTACTGTTTATTCCTGAGAAAGAACAATCAACAGAGCAAACTGTACAGATGGCAGATGCAGATCTAGAAGAAGACCCAAGGATTCTAGACCAGCTACAGCCTGTCACTGCAACTAATGCACAGCCAGATGACCAAGTTGTTATGCGTTTGGGTTGTATAATTAGAAAAACAGTATGATTCAGACACTTAACAGACTGATATATATTGAGCTTCAAAGAACAGCGTCTGACGAAGTGGGTATTCACCCACAAAAGCTTATGCTCCAATACATCTGTTAGTCTTAAAGGTTCCACAGGACTCTCTGTTGCTTTTTACAGATCCAGACTAACACGGCTACCCCTCTGATACTTGACAGTGTAAATATTGTAAATGGTAGGAATGTAGAACTTAAAGCGGGAGATGTAATGGCATATTCAACTGTATTCTACTATTCAGCCACTAGGTGGTGATGTATGTAACATACCTTATTTAAGTTAATTTCTGTCACATCTGTCTGAGCATTAAAGGATCTTATGAGGAACACATTTGGTGTGTATCTCGTTCAGAAGCAAGCACTGTAGCTGATTCATATCTGGTACAGGAGCATGACATTCTCTACCTGAAGCAGACAGAACAACTAAAGATTGAGAGATGATGGTTAGACCGTTGTATGAGAGGGTACAACCCATCAACCCTCTGTGTGTTCTGTTTCCATGGAAGGACCAGCTGGACTGGTCTAAAAGATTGAGGAGAGAATCTGCATATTGATGTCCTTCAACATACCCTGAACATTTTGGAGGCTTTTGTTTCAATCAAGTACCACTTGGCAAATTATCTGCCCTGAACAAGGTCATCGGAGCCTTCCCAAAAGTCAGGGGGCTCTTAGTAACATCAAGTCTTTAGTGATTTCAGCTGTTAGTAGGGGACCCCAGTGTTGGCACACTCTGAATCACTAGCCCAAAGCAGTGGTATTAATGTAAACGTAGGAATGAGTGATTTCAGCTCTGCAGCATGTAACAAGACTCCTAAAGAAATCAAAAATAGCTCACTCCATCCAACCATCCATCTGTCAACTCACTGGGTTTTGGAACCCATGTCCCTTGCCTAGTAAGTGCTACTCGGTTGAGGGCGAATCCATCCATCATAAAGCGCCGAGTACAGTTCTACTGTCTTTGAATCACATAACCAGGATAGCAACACTTTATTACACCTACCCCAATAACAAAGAGACTGTGGTTCCCACAGCAGCCAAAGTGACCATTTGGGCAAGCAGTCCATCATGCTAGGCGGGGTGGGTGTGCCTATGCAGACAAGATCAGCCCCTGAAGTCTCTTTCCACAGCTCACCACCAGATGTCAGGGTAGAGCTCATTTTGACTCCGCTTACATCTGTGTAGGTTCTTTGATAATCCTTCTTAAGTATTGGGCAACAGAATTAGACACAGTTTCTCCAGTAGGGGTAGAATCAGTGCAAACTATAGAAGTCATTTAACCTCCCTGCTCCTACTCATTATTTCTCTCTTTATGCATCCAAGCATTAATTCTTTTGGCCCTAGCTTCGCACTGGGAGGTCATGTTCAGCTGATTATCCACCATGAGCCCCAAGTCTTTCCAGGGTTGCCAAATGTCTTATTGCACAATCCCAGACGCCCATGCCACTTCCCCAAGGCCATGTCCGTGCCTCGCCCCTTCTCTGAGGCCCTGCCCCCACTCAATCCATTCCCCATCCCTCTGTCACTTGCTTTCCCTCACCCTCGCTCACTTTCACCGGGCTTGGGCAGGCAGTTGGGGTATGAGAAGGGATGCAGGCTCTAGGCTGGGAGGTGGGACCAAGGAGTTTGGAGTGTGGGAGGGGGCTTCAGGCTGAGCCTGGAGCAGGAGGTTGGGGTGTAGGAGAGAGTGAGGCATGTGGGCTCCAGGAGTGAATTTGGGTGAGGGAAGGAGCTCAGGGTTGGGGCAGGGGGTTGCGCTGCGTGAGAGGACGAGGGATGCAGGCTCTGGTAGGGAGTTTGGTTGCGGGATGGGGCTCAGGGCGGGGGCAAGGGGTTGGGATGTCGGACGCGGTGAGAGGTGCAGGCTCCAGCTGCACGGCGCTTACGTCAGGTGGCTCCTGGAAGTGGCCAGCATGTCTGGCTCCTAGGCTCAGGGATGGTCAGGTGGCTCAGCCTGTAGGTTCTGCCCCCACAGCTCCCATTGGCTGCAGTTCCTGGCCAATGGGAGCTGTGGAGTTTCTGCCCTGGGGGGGGGGGGGGGGGCAGCATGCTGAGCCCCCTGGCTGCACCTCTGTCTAGGAGCCTGCCTGCCCCGCTGCACTGCCAGACTTTTAGCCACCTAAACTCTCCTGGATTGGCTTCAGTAGCCTCCAGGAAATTGACCCCGATTCCAGGAGACTCCTGGCCAATCCAGGAGGGTTGGCAAACCTAAGTCTTTCACAGGGTCACTGCTTCCCAGGATAAGGTCCCCCATCCTATAAGCACGGTCTACATTCTTTGTTCCTAAATATATAACTTCACATGTAGCCATATTAAAACACATATTATATGCTTGTGTCCAGTTTACCAAGTGATCCAGATCATTCTGTATCAATTACCCGTCCTTTTCATTATCTACGACTCCCCCAATTTCTTGTAATCTTCAAACCTTATCAGAGATTACTTTGTTTTCTTCCAGGTCTTTGATAAAAAATGTTAAATAACATAAGGCCAAGAACTGATCCCTGTGGGGCCCCACTAGAAACACACCCACTCAATGATAAATCCCAGTTTACAGTTACATTTTGAGACCTGTGTTGACCTGTAACGCCTACCTAATCTGTGTTGCAAGATTAGATTATATATCATGTGTTAAGGCATATTAAAATGTTTGAAGATAGTAAAATAGAAGATATTAGAGCTGTAATGCAAGACTTGCTAATAGGTTTACGTAAGAATCTGTGCATGAACTAATGAAGGCTTGACAATAAGATGAGGCCTAGTGGGTCTGTTACTAGTTATGAAAGCCTATGTAAGAAAGGAGTTAGCATGACAGCTTAACCTAATGTTATAAGATTTAACAATAGTTTACAATAGTAGCTTGGGATACACAAGGACACCATAAGATTGCACGAATGTGAGCTGGGGGGGTGTTGTGTTATATGTATTTGTTTTCATATAATTATGCTTGGATTTATGTGGATTTAAAATAAATTTAAATAAATTCTTCCTATTTCTATTTGTCTGATTCACCAATCTCACTAGATAAAAATCTTAGGTACCTCCCTGAGTGAGAAACCTGTTATTAGTGACCTGTGCAATTTGCACCTTAAACTTATCAGTGGCTCCACTTGTCAGGTAACCACTTTTTAGTCCATAACCACGATGATGCTATTTATCAACAAAACTTGTAATTTCACCAAAAAGAGATATCAAGGTAATTTGACAGGATCCATTTCCCATAAACCCACGTTGATTCACATTAATTATATTACACTCTTTAATTCTGTATTAAATGAGTTCCATATTAGAAGTTCTATTATTTTGCCTGGAATCAATGTCAGTCTCACAGGTCTACAATTACCTAGGTCATGCTGTTCAGCCTTTTTAAATACTGGCACAACATTAGTTTTCTTCCAGTCTTTTCAAGCTTCCCCAGTGTTCCAAGAGTTACTGAAAACCAATAGTTATGATTCAGACAGCTTCTTGGCCACTTCTTCTAAAACTCTTGGTTGCAAGTTATCCAGACCCGCTGATTCTAAAATGTCTAACGGTAGCTGCTGTTTAACATTCTCCTGAGTTTCTTCTTCATCATCATCCTTATCCTCACGGGATATGACTACTTCATCTGACTTTGTCCCAAATATGGAATAAAAACATATAGTGAATACTCCTGGGTTTTTTTTCTGCGTTGCTACTGATAATTCTATCATTTCTGTCCAGTAAATAGACTGATACCATTTTTAGGATTCTTTTTGTTGCTAGTATACTTTAAAAATTGCTTCCAAGTGTCCTTAATTCTGATAGCTATGGATTTCTCCTTGTATGCCTTTGCTTACCTTATCAATTTTCTACAATTCCTGACTGCTCATATATACTCATTCTTATCACATATATATAATTTTTATAACAGCCTTCAATTCCCCTTAAGCCCTGGTCTACACTACAAGTTTAGGTTAAATTTAGCAGGATTAGATCGATTTAACCCTGCACCCATCCACACAACGAAGCCATTTTTGTTGATTTAAAGAGCTCTTAAAATGAATTTCTGTACTCCTTCTCAACAAGGCGATTAGCACTGATATCAACATCACCGGGTCGAATTTGGGGTAGTGTGAACTCAATTCTATGTTATTGGCCTCCGGGAGCTATCCCAGAGTGCTCCATTGTGCACTGGCCAGGTAGACAGGAAAAGCCCCGGGAACTTTTGAATTTCATTTCCTGTTTGGCCAGCGTGGCAATCTGATCAGCGCAGGTGACCGTACAGATCTCATCAGTAGAGGTGTCCGTGGAGTCCCACAATTGCAAAAGAGCTCCAGCCTGGACCGAACGGAAGGTACTGGATCTGATCACTATATGGGGAGACGAATCCGTACTATCAGAACGCTGTTCCCAAAGACGAAATGCCAAAATATTTGAAAAAATCTCCAAGGGCATGAAGGAAAGAAGCTATAACAGGGACCCGCGGCAGTGCTGCGTGAAACGTAAGAAGCTCAGGCAAGCATACCAAAAAAATAAAGAGGCAAATGGCCGCTCCGGGTCAGAGCCCCAGACATGCCGCTTCTATGATGAGCTGCATGCAATTCTAGGGGGTACCCCAACCACTACCCCACCCCTGTTTGTGGACTCCTGCAAGGGGGGAGTCTCACGAAAAAGGGATGAAGATTTTGTGGACGAGGAAGATAATGAGGAGGAGGGTGAAGAGAGCACACAGCAAGGAAGAGGAGAAACCATTCTCCCCAAGAGCCAGGAACTGTTTATTACCCTGGAGACAGTACCCTCCCAAGCCACCCAAGGCGGGCTCGCAGACATTGAAGGCAAAGAAGGACCTCTGGTGAGTGTACCTTTGTAAATATAATACATGGTTTAAAAGCAAGCATGTTTAATGATTAATTTTCCCTGAAGACTTGGGATGCATTCGCAGCCAGTACAGCTACTGGAAAAGTCTGTTAACGTGTCTGGGGATGGAGTGGAAATCCTCTGGGGACATCTCAATGAAGCTCTCCTGGAGGTACTCCAAAAGCCTTTGCAAAAGGTTTCTGGGGAGGGCAGCCTTATTCCATCCTCCATGGTAGGACACTTTACCACGCCAGGCCAGTAGCACGTAGTCTGGAGTCATTGCATAATAAAGCATGGCAGCGTATGGTCCTGGTGTTTGCTGGCATTCAAGCAACATCTGTTCTTTATCTCTTCGTGTTATCCTCAGGAGAGTGATATCATTCATGGGCACCTGGTTGAAATAGGGGAATTTTATTAAGGGGACATTCAGAGGTGGCTGTTTGCTTGTGGCTGAAAATAAATCATCCCCGCTGTTAGCCACGTGGTATGGGGAGGGGTGAAATGATCATCCCAGAGAATTGGGTGTGCGTGTGTGTGTGTGTGTGTGTGTCAAGGCTCCTTCCCCACTCTGAACTTTAGGGTACAGATGTGGGTGCCTGCATGAAAACTTCTAATCTTAACTACCAGCTTAGATCTGGTCCTCTGCCACCACTCCCAATGTGCCAATTCCCTTCCCTGGGTAGCCTTGAGAGACTCTTCACCAATTCCCTGGTGAATACAGATCCAAACCCCTTGGATCTTAAAACAAGGAGAAATTAACCATCCCCCCCTCCTCTCTCCCACCAACTCCTGGTGGATCAAGATCCAACCCCCTTGGATCTAAAAAACAGGGAAAATCAATCAGGTTCTTAAAAAGAAGGCTTTTAATTAAAGAAAAAGGTAAAAATCATCTCTGTAAAATCAGGATGGAAAATAACTTTACAGGGTAATCAAAATTAAAGACCCCAGAGGACCCCCTCTAGCCTTAGGTTCAAAGTTACAGCAAACAGAGGTAAACACCCTAGTAAAAGGTACATTTACAAGTTGAGAAAACAAAGATAAAACTACCACGCCTTGCCTGGCTGTACTTACAAGTTTGAAATATGAAGAACAGAAGTACTTGTGGCACCTTAGAGACTAACAAATTTATTAGAGCATAAGCTTTCGTGGACTACAGCGCACTTTGGATGCATCCGAAGAAGTGGGCTGTAGTCCACGAAAGCTTATGCTCTAACAAATTTGTTAGTCTCTAAGGTGCCACAAGTACTCTTGTTCTTCTTTTTGCGGATACAGACTAACACGGCTGCTACTCTGAAGTTTGAAATATGAGAGACTTGTTCAGAAAGATTTGGAGAGCCTGGATTGATGTCTGGTCCCTCTTAGTCCCAAGAGCGAACTCCACCAAAACAAAGAGCACAAACAAAAGCCTTCCCCCCACCAAGATTTGAAAGTATCTTGTCCCCTTATTGGTCCTTTAGGTCAGGTGTTCACCAGGTTACCTGAGCTTCTTAACCCTTTACAGGTAAAAGGATTTTGGAGTCTCTGGCCAGGAGGGATTTTATAGTATTGTACACAGGAGGGCTGTTACCCTTCCCTTTATAGTTATGACAGTGTGGGAGGGGGATTTAGTTGGGTTTGTGCTGCATGTTAGCCCAAGAACTGCAGCCCCTCCTTTTAAATGGCCAACCCATTTTAAATGGCCAACCCAATGGGTGCTTGGTATGGGACATGAGGGCGCTGCTGTTTGAAACCATTCCCACATGTTATGAAGGTTAAAGTAGCCAAAAGACTGTGGCTTACCATGGCTGCCTGCAAGCTGAATTCTGTTGCCTGGCCCTGCTTGTGTGATCTCTCACACCAAACGGGCAGACCCTCAATATAAGAGGCAAAATGTGACCTTCTACCAAAAGCACACGTGCTATGTAATGTTAACAGCTTGGTTCACCATGGAAGAGTCTACCCATTGTTCTCTAAAATGTGTCTTTTTAAATACTACTCTCCCTTTTTTTCCTCCTGCAGCTGCAAATGTTTCAGCACTCCCCCTATCATCATCCCAGAGGCTAGCACAGATAAGAAGGTGAAAAAAAACACACTCGCGATGAAATGTTCTCTGAGCTTATGCAGTCCTCCCGCACCGAAAGAGCTCAGCAGAATGCGTGGAGGCAGACAATGTCAGAGTGCAGGAAAGCATAAAATGAATGCGAGGACAGGAAGGATGTGCAAGAGGACAGATGGCAGGAGCAAGAGGAGAGGTGGTGGGAGCAAGATGATAGGTGGCGTCAGTGTGATGAGAGGAGGCAGGAAGCAATGTTGAGGCTACTGGAGGATCAAACTAATATGCTCCAGCGTATGGTTGAGGTGCAGGAAAGGCAGCAGGAGCACAGACCGCCGCTGCAGCCCGTGTGTAACCAATCACCCTCCTCCCCAAGTTCCATATCCTCCTCACCCAGACGCCCAAGAATGTGTGTGTGTGTGTGGGGGGGGCCTCTATGCACCCAACCACTCCACCGCAGAGGACTGCCCAAGCAACAGAAGGCTGGCATTCAATAAGTTTTGAAGTGCAGTGTGGCCTTGTCCTTCCCTTCTCCCCTCCTCCACTACCCCTCCCAGGCTACCTTGTCAGTTATCCCCCCATTTGTGTGATGAATTAATAAAGAATGCATGAATTTGAAACAACAATGACTTTATTGCCTCTGCAAATGGTGATTGAAGCGGGGAAGGGAAGGTGGTTGGCTTACAGGGAATTAGAGTCAACCAAGGGGGTTTTCATCAAGTAGAAATGAACAGAACTGTCACACCGTAACCTGGCCAGTCATGAAACTGGTTTTCAAAGCTTCTTTGATGTGCAACGCGCCCTTTTGTGCTCTTCTAACTGCTCTAGTGTCTGACTGTGCATAATCAGTGGCCAGGCGATTTGCCTCAACCTCCCACCCTGCCATAAACGTCTCCCCCTTACTCTCACAGATATTGTGAAGCACACAGGAAGCGGTCATAACTATGGGAATATTGGTTTTGAGGTCTAACCGAGTCAGTAAACTGCACAAGTGTGCTTTTAAACATCCAAATGCACATTCTACCACCATTCTGCACTTGCTCAGCCTATAATTGAACAGCTCCTGACTACTGTCCAGGCTACCTGTGTGTGGCTTCATGAGCCATGGCATTAAGGGGTAGGCTGGGTCCCGAAGGATAACTAAAGGCATTTCAACATCCCCAACGGTTATTTTCTGGTCTGGAAAGTAAGTCCCTTGCTGCTGCTGTTCAGACAGACCAGAGTTCCTGAAGATACAAGCGTCATGTACCTTTCCTGGCCATTCCATGTTGATGTTGGTGAAACTTCCCTTGTGATCCACCAGTGCTTGCAGCACTATTGAAAAATACCCTTTTTGGTTTATGTACTGGCTGCCAAGGTAGTCTGGTCCCAAGATAGGGATATGGGTTCCGTCTATTGCCCCACCACAGTTAGGGAATCCCATTGCAACAAAGCCATCCACTATGAACTGCACATATCCCAGAGTCACTACCCTTGATAGCAGCAGCTCAGTGATTGCACTGGCTACTTGGATCACTGCAGCCCTCACAGTACATGTGCCCACTCCAAATTGATTCACGACTGATCGGTAGCTGTCTGGCATTGCAAAGTTTCAGAGGGCTATCGCCACTTGCTTGTGAACTGTGAGGGCTGCTCTTATCTTGGTATTCTTGTGCTTCAGGGCAGGGGAAAGCAAGTACAAAGTTCCATAAAAGTGCCCTTAAGCATGCGAAAGTTTTGCAGCCACTGGGAATCATCCCAGACCTGCAACACTATGCGGTCCCACCAGTCTGTGCTTGTTTCCTGGGCCCAGAATCAGCATTCCATGGCATGAGCCTGCCCCATTACCACCAGGATGTCCTAATTGCCGGGGCCCGTACTTTGAGAGAAGTCCGTGTCCGCATCCTCATCACTCTTGTCACCGCACTGCCATCGCCTCCTCGCCTGCTTGTGCAGGTTCTGGTTCTTTATATGCTGCAGGATAATGTGCAAGGTGTTTACAATGCTCATAACTGCCGCAGTTTGCTGAGCGGGATCCATGCTTGCCGTGGTATGGCATCTACAGGAGAGCAGATTTGCATCGGAAGCGCTGGCTGACGACGGATGTCACGAGAATAGATATTTATAGAGAAGGACGAGAGGACCTGTGAGGTGGATTCATGAGAGCAGGAGAACAGAGTTGCAGAGGAAGCAGTAGCCCGTGACAGCCAACATGGAGAAATTCGCTATCGAGACAAGAGGAGGAGAGCAGAGTTGCAGCAGAATCGGAGGTTGGATGACCAGTTTTGCAGACCTACTGCCCCATCTGCTGCCAGCAGCACCAGGACACAACAATGGCGGTGTTGGTGAGCTGAGCTGAGTGGGCTGCACGCTTGCTGTGGTATGGTGAGACAAGAGCAGGAGAGCAGAGTTGCAGTGGAAGCGGTGGATGACGACGGTCATATAGAGGACCTGCGAGGTGGATTCATGGCACCAGGAGAGCAGGAGACTGCAGGTACTGTGGGATAGCTATCCACAGTGCAACGCTCCGAAACTCAACGCTAGCCACGGTACTGTGGATGCACACCACCGACTTAATGCGCTTATTGGGGACACACAGAATCGACTGTATAAAATCACTTCCTAAAAAATCGACTTCTATAAATTCGACCTAAGTTAGTAGTGTAGCCATACCCTAAGCCAGGTTGGTTTATTTTTCACTATTGCAGCCTTCTTATTTCAACCTCTTGCAATAAAGCAGAAGGTGTATTAATTATTAGTTATTAATAATCAAATCATTATTTCATGTATATTATTGTAGCATCCAAAGGCCCATTCAAGTCACAGATACAGACACACTCCAAGATCCAGAAAGCTGACAGTTTAAAACACTCAAGAACAGATGCAGAATTCACATGGTGATGATTGGTAAGTAGTATAAGGGCCCTACTGTCAATGAAATGTTGTCCCCTCCCTCTGATCCCTTAAACCCCAGCCACCTGTCACAAGAAGTCCCGCCCCTGCGGGGATTTCTGGGGTCAATCCAGACACATGACAGGAAACAAGGTGTGTCATGTGACCCCTCTTAGAACTCCTCCCACTTCCTTCTACCAATCAGGAGAGGTTTCAGCTGCTGAGAACCAGCCCCGAGAGGATATTTGACCGATCGGGGGGAGTTCCAGGACGGGATGATCCGTCCGGAAGTAAAAAGCAGCAGAAGGTCCTGTGGCACCTCTGGACCCTCTGTTGCTTTTTACAGATTCAGACTAACACGGCTACCCCTCTGATACTTAACACCGTCCCGAAGTGGTTCATGTGACTCCTCTAAGAATTCCTCCCACCACCCTCTACCAATCATGAGGGGTTTCGGCCACAGATCAGATTTTACCAAAATACGGCAGGTTCTGGGGCAAGATGAACTGTCCAGAAGAGGGTCGTGTGACCCCTCGAAGCCCACCTTCCACTGCCAATCAGAGCGCATCACTACCACCTCATAAGTCCCAGCGCTGGGCAGAAGAGATCATCCCTTATCAAGAATGTGTGTTTTAGAAATTGTGGAAATGCTGAGAGGAAACATGGACTACTTCATCGCCCCCGTGAGAACTTTGGACTTTGTTTTAGCCCCGAGCACCTTTGGACTTGTGCGGAGAAAGCGCTAAATCAGCGACAGCTCTGATGAGGGCCCTTTGACTCAACCGTTGATGGATATGCTGGAACCTGACCCCTAAACCCAACCTCTTGAGAGGAAGACCGACAAGCATGACAGCTTGTTGTTGTCCACCCCTATGGAGGAAGGCGACCACAGCTCGGGGGAGTCACTGGTGGACAAGATGGATGGAAAAGATGTCGCTCAGGTAAATGAACAATTAAGAAGTAATTTTAGAGGAATTGTGTGTGTGTATGTGTGTGTGTAATGGGGTTAGGAACCAGGGTTGCATAAATCTAAAACAAAGAGCAGGAACTTACATTTCTTTTCTGAAAAACTCTTGACAGCTCAATGATGCCTTTCTGGAGGTCTTTGAGAACTTACACATTGGTAGCCCTGTGGGGGTAAATTTATCCTGTGTCAGCTGTGTTTGCTCCTGCCTGAGACAGGGATCTTGAGAGGACAATCCAGAAAAGAACAAAATGGAGGAATGAACCAGCTCAGACTCCCTAATGGTAGGGGTCATGGTGTCCATTTTCCCAGGCGACTGTAAAAGTTCTTGTTAAACCAGGCGATTAATAAAACTTATTTCAATGTGTCAATGTGAATATGTCCCCCCTCCATACACGTGTTAGTAAAAGACAATACAAGTAACAGTCATGTCTACGTATGCGGCTCTGTTAAAGAAAATATATTACACCCCTAGGGAAGTTGGGAGCTTCAGCGGGGTAAACCCTCCTTTTCAAGTGGCCAAAAAACATATTAAAAATTTAAATAGAAGATAGGTAACAGCTTGGCTTTCAGATCAGGATGCTTACACTCTACACAAACCAGATTGAATCATAGAATCATAGAATCATAGATTATAGGACTGGAAGGGACCTCGAGAGGTCATCGAGTCCAGTCCCCTGCCCGCATGGCAGGACCAAATTGAATACGTTTTAAAAGAAAAAAGACCATTGTTTCAGATGTGGATGTGCAATGACAGACAGATTTGGTGGATATGCACTGGTTCCCCAAATACAACAGCGGGTTTTAAGTACATCTTAACAGTGATAGACATTCTATCCAAATATGCCCGGACCTTAGGCCTAAAAGACAAGACAAGTGGTGAGGGATCCAAGGCCTTTAAAGCTAGTTTCAGTGAAGGTCGCGTGCCTCAAAAATTACAAACTGATCGGGGGAAAGAATTTTTAAACAAACCTTTAAGCGGATTGTTAAAGTGGCATGGCGTTCACCATTTTGTTACTAATAATGAAGTCAAAGCAGGGGTTGTGGAGTGGTTTAACAGAACTTTAAAAACTAGGATGTGGAGATATTTTGCAGCCCATAACACCTTTTGCTACATCGATGTGTTACCTGACTTTATAAAGAGTTACAACCAGATGTTTCACAGAACTATACATACCAGACCCTCTGATGTTAACCTTTCAAATTCCCTGAAGGTATGGAAAATGGTTTATGGAGATGGTTTTAAAATAAAACTGGTTGTTGCCCCTTTTAGAAAAGGCAACCACGTGAGACTATCTAAAACCAAAGGAGCTTTTGAAAAAGGTTATGAACAAACATTTACCAATGAGATATTCATAGTGGATGAAGCCTTAACCGGGGGGCAGATTACGAGGGTGAGACAGTTACTGGATCTTTTTACCCTGAAGAATTACAAAAAAGTCAATCCCAAATGAGACAGGATTTACAGGACTGAAAAGGTTCTAGCAGAGAAAGGAAACGGGAGAAAAAAGCAGCTACTGGTGAAATGGTTGGGGTGGCCCAATAAGTTTAACAGCTGGGTGGAAGCTTGTCAACTCTGTGACATTTAGACACAAACAAAAAAGATTCCTGCTGCAAAGACAGAGAGAGAGAGAGCGAGAGAGAGAGAGAGAGAGAGAGAGAGAGAGAAATGAGCGACGGAGGGTTTTACATTAGTTTGCCCAGCAACACCAGCTCTGCAATTTTTCCCCAAAACACCAGCTCAAACTTTACAATATGGCTAATTAAGCCCTTGGATCTCCCAGGTGCCTGGGAGGTGGAGTTAGTGGAAATACAACACCCACACAGCTGGAACACTATCAACCAAGACACCCCTTTCTAAATCACCTTTGGAGATATGACATGGAGTTTCATCCTACAACAAGGTTATTACTCGTCCATACCCGAATAACTGAATCATATGAACAATACTGTGACTAGTCACCCAGGACCACCTGAGGTGGACATGAACTACAACCCTGTGGGTAGAAAAGTTACACTTAAATCTGCTGATTTTACTTATATATTTTTTTCCACTGGCAGGGAGCTAGCTAATGTTCTGTGTTTGGGCCCCAAGCACAGTGTCCAAAAAATCCCCTTTTAAGCAGACATCACAGGGGGTTTCAACTCCTTGTATCTGAACACAGATATTGTAGAACACCAGTTTGTGGGGGACCTTTCCATTCCCCTGTTAGGCTGCGTCCCCATCCAAGGAAAGAACAATTAGTTTGTCACCATCACCTACAATAAACCTCATTACGTTCCTGTCAGTAAACACCACATCAACACCATCGCCACTGAAGTAAAGACAGATCAGAACAAACATGTTTCATTTCATTTAGGCAAGGTGATCATCAAGCTGCACCTGCGTCCCCGGAGAGAGTGAGGTTTCTAAGAAGCAAAACACTATTATGGCAATATTAAAAAATTTCGGCAACCCTACCATCTACAGGAACTATTACAAAGCCCAGGCTGGATATGCCCTTCCTGGATATCATGGGGCCCCCGTGATGTACGGGGCTGCCATGGGTGGAATATTCCGTAGCCTCTTTCGAAAAGCCGTACCGATTTTGAGGAGGGGGCTAGAGATTATTAAACCCCACATAAAAACCGCTGCTCAAAACATAGCTAGAGATGTGGTAGGCCACATCTCCTGCACTGTTCTGGAAAAGGTGGGGAATCCAGCTTCACAGGCGGAATTGGGGCTGATGTACATTAAAAGGAGGAAGAGAAAGAGAAATGCTTCATACCCACAATGCACAGGTTCCCTGAAACCCTTTAAAAGAAGGGCTTTGATGTGCAGGGCTGGCCATAAGCAAAAGTCCAAGAGGAAGCCTGGTAAAGAGGAGACACTCTCCACCTGGTTAAAGACAGATATTTTAATCAACATGGCTTTTGTTCGCTGCGGGTCTGAAGAGTGCACCAAATCCAAACTAGACTTGTTCCAAATAGCCCCCACACAGACCAGCATCAAGAAAAGCATCTACATTGAGGTGCCGCCTATATTGGCTGTTACAGAGTCTGCCCCCATTGACTTTTTATAGCAGGGAATGGCACAGATTACATGGATTTAAACAAAACGTTGCTGTACCTGTGCTGCAAGATTGTAATAGGAGATGGAACTGAACTAGCCACAGACGCCAAGGTGGGCCTGGTAAATTACCCAGTGGCGTCTATTTTTAGCCAGTTGGATGTTCCGCTGGGAGACCACCTAGTAAGCCAAAGCAACAACTGTTACCCTGTAATGATGCGGCCTCTGGCGGGACACAACTGAGAGTATCAACTCAGGAGAAATTGCTTAGAGTAGGGCAGTTACAGCCCAGTGCTGGATTTCCTTTATTATTAAGGCACACTAAACCAGCCAAGCAGAGAGGACTTCAGTCTCACCCCACTGGCTAACAATAAGTCATACAAGCAATTCCCTTAGACACTCCAGTTTCCCAGTATCACCACCAGTGCCACTCATTATGGGGATGAAAGGTTATGAAATCTAATACCACAGTAAAAGAAAAATGTTCTCCCAATCCCAAAGGACCAAGCCCCAGACCCAGGTCAATATACAAGTCAGATCTTACCAACAAATCACGCTGTTGCCAATCTTTAGAATCTAAAATCTAAAGGTTTATTCATAAAAAGAAAGTAATATAGGTGAGAGCTAAAACTGGTTAAATGGAGTCAAATACATATAGTAATGGCAAAGTTCTTGGTTCAGGCTTGTAGCAGTGATGTAATTAACTGCAGGCTCAAATCAAGTCGCTGGAGTACACCCACAGCTTGGATAGGTCATTCAGTCCTTTGTTCAGAGCTTCAGTGTAGCAAAATTCCTCCAGAGGTTGGAAGCAGGATTGAAGACAAGATGGAGGAGATGCAGCAGCCTTTTATAGTCTCTTGCCATGTGGCCTCTGCTTCCTTTGTTCCAAAAAAAAGCTATCTAGCACATGGCATGGAAAAACATAAGAGCTGTCCCTAGGCATGTCCCTGCATGCCTTGCTGAGTCACAAGGTGTATCTGCCTTCTCTCAATGGGTCAGTTGTATAGCTGATGGTCCTTAATGGGCCATCAAGCAGGCTAGGCAGAGCTGATGCCAAATTATCTGAGGTGTCACCCAGAAGCATAGCACAAGTGTGAAATACAGACAATATAGAGTCAATACTTATAATTTTAAATACAAAAATGATACATGCATACAGATAGCATAATCATAACCAGCAAACCATAACCTTGTCTTAGACACCTTATTTGACCCCCTTTATACAAGATTTAGTGCCAGTAGAGGACCTTGGTTGCAACAGTGATCTATACGGTCCCAGTTTGTGTCACTAATGTCACATACCCTTACAGGGCCTTTATAGAATCGATGCTCATTTACAGCGATGACACCCTCGCCACACAAGTTTCCAACAGCCTGTTTTACAAAGACACTCCCGGACAACATAAAGAAATGAAGTTGGATGGTGGGAATCTAGAGTTTGTGAGGCGTTCAAAGCTGATGGCCCAGAGCAGGACGGTAAAGCTGTTGAGTCAGCTACACAGCGACCAGTTTTTTTAAGAAAAAGTTTTGTTGAATGGAGTGTATGTGAAAATTAAACTGATGTGCAGTAAAGACTCCTTCTGTTTAATGGGTGATGCGGCTGAAGGCTTTAAACTACGCATTGTTTCGGCGTCCCTTTTTGTGAAGAAAGTACGGGTGGCACCGGGTGTTCTGTCTGGGACATGCAAAGGCCCTGCTTACTACTAATGCTAAATACCCCATGGATCATGTGGGAATGTAAGTATTTAGCATCCCTGCGGGCAGCAGGGTTAGTAACCAGGAGAATCTGTTCTTGGGACAGTTACCCAAATTGCTTGTCCTAGGGTTTGTGGATAATGATGCCGTTAGCGGAAGTTATGTTAAAAACCCCTTTCATTTTAAAAATTATTATATTAATTTTGTGGCCTTGTATGTGGATGGTGAACAGATTCCAACCAATCCTCTGCAACCAGACTTTGAGGCCGGACGCTGCGTGAGAGCATACATGGCTGGTAAACACATGAAAGATTGTTCTCTGTTAATTGACTGTGAGGAGTTTGCACAGGGTTACACCTTGTTTGCCTTTGACCTGTCTCCTGACCAGGAATGCGCCGATCACTGTTCCCTGATTAAAACCAAGAAACTGAGAGCAGAAATATGTTTTAGGAAGGCTTTGACGGTAACCGTCAATATGATCGTGTATGGGGTTTTTGACAACATCATAGAGATAAATCAGAGGAGATACGTTCTGTTTGACGACATGTGAATATGGACACTGTGCAGCTCTTACCTGTCTTATCAACGGACCCTTACACAAAAAAGAATTTCTTAGATGTGTTCCTTGCGATTGGCTCCCTGGTGGCAAGCTGTCACAGAGACCCCTAGGTTTGGTGGTCAACATGCATCCACACAACCAACCGGGTGAACACTGGCTCGCTTTGTATCTGGTGGAGCACAACCCTGGAGAGTTTTTTGATTCATATGGGCATCCCCCAAACAGTGTTGTTTCCTAGAAGCATTATGAAATTTTTAAACAAAAATGCCACCGACATTGTGTTTCACACTAGACAATTACAAGACCCCCTCTCTGTCACCTGCGGCTATCACTGCATGTTTTTCTTAAATCATTGTACCAAGGGTTTATCTTTTGACCAGATTTTAAAATTGTATTCTAACGACTTAGGGCAAAACAACCAGATGGTGATGAATTCTGTAAAAAATATAAAATGTAAATTCTCAGGCATGCCTAGCTTCACTCAAAACATGTTTCAACAAACTCAGATGTGTGTATCTTGCAACTATTTTCATAGCTATGTTACCCAATAAAGCACACCAGGTGAGGAGTTTAAAGACAATTGATGTTTGGTGGGTTTTTGTTCTTTTTTCTTTTTCTTTTTTAAACATTAAACATTTTTAAACATTGGTTTGGCCAATGTACATGGCAGAGGGGCATTGCTGTTACATGATGGCATATATCACATTGGTAGATGTGCAGGTGAACAAGCCCCTGATGAGATTAGGTCCTATGATGGTGTCATATGAATAGATATGTGGACAGAGTTGGCATCGGGCTTTGTTGCAAGGATAGGTTCCTGGGTTAGTGTTTTTGTTCTGTGGTGTCTGTAAGCAAGGTCAGGTCTGTCTCCCAGGATCTGTGAGGGTGAGGGATCATCTTTCAGGATAGGTTGTAGATCATTGATGATGCGCTGGAGAGGTTTTAGTCAGGGGCTGAAGGTGATGGCTAGTGGCGTTCTGTTATTTTCTTTGTTGGGCCTGTCCTGTAGTAGGCGACTTCTGGGTACTCTTCTGGCTCTGTCAATTTATTGTTTTCACTTCAGCAGCTGGGTATTGTAGTTTTAAGAATGCTTGATAGAGATCTTGTAGGTGTTGGTCTCTGTCTGAGGGATTGGAGCAAATGCGGTTGTAGCTTAGAGCTTGGCTGTAGACAATGGATCGTGTGGTGTGTCCTGGATGGAAGCTGGAGGCATGTAGTATAAGTATAACAGTCAGTAGGTTTCCAGTATAGGATGGTGTTTATGTGACCATCGCTGATTATCACAGTAGTGTCAAGGAAATGGACTGCTTGTGTGGATTGGTCTAGGCTGAGGTTGATGGTGGGATGGAAATTGTTGAAATCATGGTGGAATTCCTCAAGGGCTTCTTTTCCATGGTCCAGATGATGAAGTTGTCATCAATGTAGCGCAAGTAGAGTAGGGGCGTTAGGGGACGAGAGCTAAGGAAGCGTTGTTCTAAGTCAGCCATAGAAATGTTGGCATACTGTGGGGCCATGCGGGTACCCATAGCAGTGCCGCTGACTTGAAGGTACATATTGTTCCCAAATGTGAAATAGTTGTGGGTGAAGACAAACTGGACAGTCTCTACGCAAAAGAATAAATGGACACAAATCTGATATCAGGAATCATAACATTCAAATGCCAGTAGGAGAACACTGGTCACTCAGTAACAGACTTAAAGGTGGCAATTTTGCAATAGAAATTTCCCAACGAGAAACAGCTGAACTTGAATTAATATGCAAACTAGATACCATCAATTTAGGCTTAAATATAGACTGGGAATGGCTGAGCCATTACACACATTGAATCGATTTCCACATGTTAAGTATCCTCACACCTTCTTGTCAAACTGTCTGGAATGGGCTATCTTGATTATCACTACAAATGTTTTTTTTTCTCCTGCTGATAACACTGGTCTACAATTTTTGAGAAGTCGTCTGCTTCAGAGACAAAATGTGCTATTTATTATGTATTTTGATGTGCTGAATTCAAATATGACAATTAAAACAACTGATTGACTACTGTTTCTAACATATTTAAGTTTTTACATATTATGTCTATGTATATTGTGTAGATAGTAGAGGTTTAATCATAAATTGTAAACCTAGGTCTTTTCATGTGTTTATGGTTGCTTTACATGATAATATTTCACCTGTCCTGTTTATGTAACACTTTAAAAATCAGCAAAAGGGTTATATAAATAAAATTTATTATGAAACAAAAGGCAAAAAACTATTCTGTACATAGTTTAGTCCTAGTCAGTGTCTACTCGGTGCTTCTTGGCTTGTCTCTTGTATTCATTAAATGGAGCATCTCTTGTCACTGTCCAGCAATAGTCTGCAAGCATTGATGGGCTCCATTTGCCCTGATAGCGTTTTTCCATTGTTGCAATGTCCTGGTGAAATTGGTCGCTGTGCTCGTCACTCACTGCTCCGCAGTTCGGTGGAAAAAAATCTAGATGAGAGTGCAAAAAATGTGTCTTTAGTGACATGTTGCAACCAAGGCTTTTGTATGCCTTGAGGAGGTTTTCCACCAACAAACTGTAGTTGTCTGCCTTGTTTCCGAGAAAATGTATTGCCACTAACTGGAAGGCTTTCCATGCCGTCTTTTCCTTGCCACGCAGTGCATGGTCAAATGCATCATCTCAAAGAATCTGAGGACCAACAAAGACACCTTCCTTTATCTTAGCTTCACTTAACCTTGGAAATTTTCCACGGAGGTACTTGAAAGCTGCTTGTGTTTTGTCAATGGCCTTGAAAAAGTTCTTCATCAGACCCAGCTTGATGTGTAAGCGTGGTAACAAAATCTTCCTTGATTCAACAAGTGGTGGATGCTGAAGACTTTTCCTCCCAGGCTCCAATGATTGTCGGAGTGGCCAATCTTTCTTGATGTAGTGGGAATCTCTTGCACGACTATCCCATTCACAGAGAAAACAGCAGTACTTTGTGTATCCAGTCTGCAGACCAAGCAAGAGAGCAACAACCTTCAAATCGCCACAAAGCTGCCACTGATGTTGGTCATAGTTTATGCACCTCAAAAGTTGTTTCATGTTGTTTCCTTCATATGGACTTCATGACCAACTGGAATTGATGGCAAAACATTGGCATTATGCAGTAAAACAGCTTTAAGACTCGTCTTCGATGAATCAATGAACAGTCTCCACTCATTTGGATTGTGAACGATGTTGAGGGCTGCAATCACACCATCGATGTTGTTGCAGGCTACAAGATCAACTTCCATGAAGAAGAATGACCCAAGATCCTTTTGACGGTCACGGAACATGGAAACCCTAACATCACATGCCAGGAGATTCCATTGCTGTAGTCTGGAGCCCAACAGCTCTGCCTTACTCTTGGGTAGTTCCAAATCCCTGACAAGGTCATTCAGTTCACCTTGTGTTATGAGGTGTGGTTCAGAGGAGGAGGATGGGAGAAAATGTGGGTCCTGTGACATTGATGGTTCAGGACCAGAAGTTTCATCCTCTTCCTCTTCCTCTTCCTCATCTGACTCAAGTGAGAATGATTCTGTTGCATCAGGAACCAGCAGTCCTTCTCCGTGGGGTACTGGGTGTATAGCTGATGGAATGTTTGGATAATGCACAGTTCACTTTTTCTTCTTTGACACACCTTTCCTAACTGGAGGCACCATGCAGAAGTAACAATTGCTGGTATAATCTGTTGGCTCTCTCCAAATCATTGGCACTGCAAAAGGCATAGATTTCCTTTTCCGGTTCAGCCACTGGCCAAGATTTGTTGCACAAGTGTTGCAGCATATGTGTGGGGCCCACCTCTTGTCCTGATCTCCAGTTTTGCAGCCAAAATAAAGGTGATAGGCTTTCTTAACCATAGTGGTTATACTGTGCTTTTGTGATGCAAAAGTCACTTCACCATAAACATAGCAGAAGTTATCTGCACTGTTCACACAAGTACGAGGCATCTCTGCTCACTTTGGCTAAACAGAAATGTGTCCCTTTGCAAAATCAAACACTGACAAATAAGAGAGCACGACACTGTATGATTTCTAGAGCTGATATAGGGCAATTTGTTCAGCAGAGTGATGTAAGCTTCGTTATGATTGCATCATCCATGACTTCTAGGAATAACATGATGCAATTCATATCATGTATGACGCAATATCAGCTTCAGATTGCATCATTCATTGTTTTGCCTAAAAAGCAAGTACTGTCCAAACCCAGTCATAGATTTATTCATAGATCCAGTCAAAGATGTATTTTAGTCATTTCTGGTTTAAATTGAGATCCCTTCCCTTTATAACTCACTTATCCTCCGCCATTCCCAAGTCAAGGGTCGTATATACTGACCCAATAGCATATCTTGAAAACTAGAGCCAATCAACAATTTTAAGCATCATTTTCGTTCTCAGTGACCCAGAATTAGTAAAGTTTGACTACATTTATTTCAGAAGCATTTTGGCTGTAGAGCAGTGTAATAGCTCATGTTAATTAATTAGCCTCTTAGAGTTGGTTAGGCAACCCCCACCTTTTCATGTTCTCTGTATGTATATATATCTCCTCACTATATGTTCCATTCTATGCATCCGATGAATTGGGCTATAGCCCACGAAAGCTTATGCTCAAATAAAATTGTTAGTCTCTAAGATGCCACAAGTACTCCTGTACTTGGTAAAGGCTTTCTCAATTTCATCACTTTCACAAGCAGAGTTCATCAGATCTTCTACTATAATCATATTTACTTTATTGATAGGAAACAAACGATCATCGTCAAAAGCATCGGGCAGGCCCTCCACAAAATTGATAGAGGGATATTTACAGAGCAGTTCTTTATACAGAGGTTGCCAACAACTCTAACACCACACAACATTCTCAGGCATAACAGACAATGTTTGTTCGACATTATCCAATACATTTTTTATACAGTAACTTTTCCCGCAGTTGGTAGGCCCCGTGAGAATTGCAGAAAAGGGGTGTTTCCACCTTGTATCCATTTTCAAAAGCCATAGGGCAGGGTTTTAAACCGTTCTCCTAGGACCCTCTTGTTGTAAACAACTTTCTGTGTTTTCTAAAGGGTTTTGTCTTTATTTGCCACTGATTTTTGTCCCTTACGATAGAGGGTTGCTGCACCTCTATTTTTTTTTAGGTGTTTTCTTGCAGGCCCGTGCAAAAGTCCAGGACTAGATCTTTCAAACTGTCAAAGTTGATCTTTTCACAGTTTTCTATGTTCAGGGTGATCCATTTGACTTTCATACAAGCCTTTCCTCCCGACAGTTTATACCCATATGTTTTCAGGCCTGCCGACACAAACTTGGTGATGTGTTGATCTGGCGGGATCTTGCTCGTGAAGTCCCCTAAATAATCCCCCAGAGGGGGATTCCAGTCACCCTCCCTTTCACAAATATCACCGAGTCAGTGTCGTGGTACAAGCACCGCTCTTGCAGCCTGATTAGAAGGTTGTGTTGTTCTAAGCAGGCGGAAGCGGTGGTGAAATAGGTTATGAAGATATTGTTATTGCCAGGACTGAGTATCGGTCTTTTGCATGCTTCCAAGACATGTATGCTGTTTCATCATTGATAAACTCAAAGGATGAAACCTCGTAATTGGGGAAAAATAGGTACTGAAAGAGTTTGTCAGGGTCTCTCATGATGCCTGGTATTGGGAAGGTTTGTTCTTTGGCCGAATTTGCCACGCAGAGAATTTAAAAACAATTTAGCGATTTGGAGTTTAGCAGGATTCAACCTGCACTCGTGATGGCGTAAATGCACGCCTTCTTTCTGGTAGAAATCATTAACATACTTATTTTGTTTTTCTTCAACTGTGCACCAGCTGCGATAGCCTGAAGCCTCTTGTTTCTGGCGGAGGTGTAATTTTATGTACTCTGAAAAGAGTTTGTCAGATTTTTCATTAAAATGCCAGATTTCATAGATTTGAGCCACTGAGTACCCCTTCGCTATGGCTGCGTTCAATTCCACTGTGCACCAAGTCCCCAGGATGGCCCGCTCCTCGTCAGTATGGGTGCATGTCTCCCACTGTTCGGTTTCTGCACAGGTTCGATATAGCAGGAACATAAGCTTGCCATCCACTCTGACAGGTAACAATGGGGAAGAGAGGCCTTGCGGGGGGTACACTTTAACTTTTTCAATTCCAAAATAATTTGTGAGGGGTCCAAATTTGCCATAAACTATATTGGGGTGTCCAATAGGGTATTCTTTGGTTTGTTTACGAAAGAGTACAGGTTTGTAAACTCATAATAGTGGATTTCTTCCCGGGGTTAGGTTTGTAATACAGGCGGATAGCCTTTGTCCTCCCCCTCAAAAAGAGCATCCCTAGGCATGAGAGGCTGGGGCAACTGGGCTCGGTTTAAAAAACCTGCAAGTTCCCTGTCTGTTTCTTTCATCATCACCCACTAGTGCTCCCAGAGAGTCCTCATTACAAAACCAAGTCTTTTCAGATAGTCAGTCTTGAGCTGCGTCTTGTAATAAAGAAACCCAAAAGTTGTCCCTGTCATAGGGTTCTGTACTTTTTTCAATAATTATAATTATTATAACAGCCGTGGAAAAAAACACCCGTTAAACTCAAAGGCTGTGTGTACCCCGTCAACATTGGCGTAACCGTCTAAAATGTAGGTGTGACGGGTTGGATCACAGAAACTCCCTGGGGAACTGCCAACTGATGTGCCAAGACTACTTCTGCCTCTGTTTTCCCTGCCAGCCTGGGAATCCAGCACCCAGCACATGCCAGTCTGCTCCAACACAGACCCAGGGTCTCAACCACGTGCCGCAAAGCTGCAGACTTAACTGAAAGTAACTTACAGAAGTGTTCCTGTCTTTAACACTCAGATGCCCAACTCCCAATGGGGTCTAAACCCCAAATAAATCTGTTTTACCCTGTATAAAGCTTACACAGGGTAAACTCATAAATTGGTTGACCTTTATAACACTGATAGAGAGATATGCACAGCTGTTTGCCCCCCCCCCCCGCCCAGGTATTAATACCTACTCTGGGTTATTTAATAAGTAAAAAGTGATTTTATTAAATACAGGAAATAGGATTTAAGTGGTTCCAAGTATTAACAGACTGAACAAAGTGAATTACCAAGTGAAATAAAATAAAACACGCAAATCTGAGCCTAATACAGTAATACAACTGAGTACAGATAAAATCTCACCCTGAGATATGTTTCAATAAGTTTCTTTCACAGACTGGACGCCTTCCTAGTCTGGGCACAGTCCTTTCCCCTGGTACAGCCCTTGTTCCAGCTCAGGTGGTAGCTAGGGGATTTCTCAGATGGCTCCCCACTCTGTTCTCCTCCACCCATTTATGTATCTTTTGCATAAGCTGGGAATCCTTTGTCCTTCTGGGTTCCCACCCCTCCTTCTAAATGGAAAAGCACCAGGTTAAAGATGGATTCCCGTTAAGGTGAAATGATCACATGTCACTGTAAGACTTCATTACCCACTTGCGAGCACACACATATACAGGAGGACTTACAGGTAAAACAGAGCCATCTGCAGTCAATTGTCCTGGTTAATGGGAGTCATCAAGATTCCAAACCACCATTAATGGCCCACACTTCGCATAATTACAATAGGCCCTCAGAGTTATATTTCATATTTCTAGTTTCAGATACAAGAGTGGTACACTTATACAAATAGAATGACCACAGTCAGTAGACTATATGATTTCTAATGATACGTTACAAGAGACCTTTTGCATGAAGCATATTTCAGTTACATTATATTTAAACTCATTAGCATATTTTCATAAAATCCTATAGAGTGCAATGTCACAGTAGGGGCCTACCTGTAGTTCCCCACCTTGTAAATCATGCTGTATCTGTATATTTTCTTTGGGAGAGGTATATGACGGCCACTGAATAGATGGGGTCGAATATCTCTTTTTCTGCCTGTGGTAGTTGTCTGGAGGGAGAAAAGCTACCATGTTAGACTCCAAAAACATAAACGTGTACATAGCCATGCAGACAGATGCCAGCGTTATGTACCGGAATGGATCTATAACCAGTTTTATCTCAGTGAATTTACCAGGGCCTCTCTCTACTATATCTCCCATCTCCATCATTTTCATAATCTCTTTTCTGTATAGGATACAGGCCTGTCACAAAATTTTGATATCCTGCTGACAGTAATATCCCAGCTCTTTCTGCAAGTCAAACGTCTCATATCTGTGGTCCCAATACCAATCAAGTAACTATGCTTTCTCCCTTGGCATCATGCTTTCTACACCATAGTGCTTCACACCGGACTTAGACCCCACGTAATTTTGATTTTCTAAAGTGTTAAAAAAATGTGGAAAATACCCTTTGCACCCTTCAAACTGCATCGCCTTCAGGAGCTTGCTAAGCTTCATGGGCAAGACGTTTAAAGAGTCTATAAAACCAATACCCAGGGCCTTAACTTCCACACACATTAGTTTACTACCCTGAGTGATCAGTTCTATGCACATTGTGGCAAACTGCTGGAACTATTATGATGGGTCCCGCACTTTCTCCTCTTGTGGGGGGTTCAGGATGCCATTTCTCACCCCTGAATTGGGGTATCAATTGTCCCACTAGTGTCCCAGAAAAGGGGAGTGGAGAAGGAGGGACCCAGGCCCTCCCTCTACTCTGGGTCCCAGCCCAGGGATCCTAGGGATAGCGGTGAACCACTTGAACTAGCGATTCCTTCCCCTGGGCTACTTCCCTCTCTGGCCCTTCAGCTTGTGGGGCTTCCTGCCCTCTCTCCACTTGGGCCAAGTTTCTCCAACCCCTTATGTCTGTAGAGTCCCTCTGCTCTGCACAAGCCGGGATTCCCTTTACCTAGGGTCTTGGTCTTCTGGCCCGCCACAGCACTACTCCAAACTGCTCTCCTCCAAACTGCTCTCCGCTTCAACACCAAATTGCTCTGCTTCAACTCCTTCCCCTGTCTGATTGAAGCAGGGGTTTTTTATCAGGTGACTGGCTTCAGGTGCTCTAATTGGCTTCAGGTGCTCTAATTAATCTATAGCAACCTCTCTTCCCTCTACAGGGAATAAGTTTCTCATCATCCTGGGGCTTACATATCTCCCCTCTATCACTCTCCTGCTGCCCTCCGGCCATGCTGTATCACATATCTCTTCCTTCTCCCCACGCTCAACACCATGGGGTTGGGGTACTTTGGACAAGAGGCAGTGCTGTCATGATAGGCCATCAGCATTGCCGTGTTGGCTTCCAGCCCTATGCTGTACCCGGAAATGGAAGGGTTGTAGGGAGAGGAACCAGTATTGGTATCTCTCTCTCGCATTCTTCTCCTTGTTTCTGTGCATCCATTGGAGTGGGGCATGGTCTGTCACGAGGGTAAACCGCTGCCCCAGTAGGTAGTAGCGGAGAGTCTCCATGGCCCATTTTACCACCAAACATTCCTTTTCAACTACAGCATATTTTTGTTCCCTGGGGAGGAGTTTCCGGCTGAGGTACAGGATCGGATGTTCCTCCTCCCCTATCGTCTGCAAAAGGACGGCTCCTAGCCCTACCTCCAAGGCATCTGTTTGTAGGACCAATTCCTTCTTGAAGTCTGGTGCTATGAGTACTGGACGACAGCAAAGGGCTGTCCTTAAGTCTGCAAATGCCTTTTCCGCTGCATCAATCCACTTTACTATCTCAGGGCCCCAAGCTTTTATCAGATCCATCAATGGCTCTATTCTTGTGACAAAATGAGGGATGAATCTCCGATAGTACCCTACTATCCCTAGAAATGCTCTGACCTGCTTTTCGCAGACCAGTCGAGGCCAATCCTGTATTGCCTCCATATTGTTCCATCAGGGTTTCACCAAGCCTCTCCTAACTACATACCCGAGGTATCTGGCCTCAGCTATCCCTATTACACACTTGGGAGGGTTGGCAGTGAGGCCAGCCTTCCGAAGGGTGTGTAGCACCGCTTCTACTTTTCCTAGGTGTGTTTCCCAGTCAGGGCTATGGATGACTATGTCGGCTAAATAGGCGGTGGCATACTTGGCATGGGGTCACAGCAGTTTGTCCATAAGTCATTGGAATGTTACAGGGGCCCCATGGAGTCCGAAAGGGAAGACAGTGTATTGGAACAGGCCATCGGGTGTAGAGAAGGCAGTCTTCTCCTTGGCATCCTTGGCCAGGGGAATTTGCCAATATCCTTTGGTCAGGCCAAGCGAGGTTAGGTATTGGGCCTTGCCTAACTGATCAACTAGCTCTTCGATGCATGGTATCGGATAGTCATCGAATTTGGATACTTCATTCAACTTCTGGAAGTCATTGCAAAACCTCAGGTTGCCATCAGGCTTGGGGACTAGGACGATAGGGCTGGACCACTGGCTGTGGGATTCTTCAATAACCCCGAGTCCCAGCATCTTCTTCACTTCCGTCCTAATTCTTCCCTTTTAGCTTCTGGTATTCAGTATGGTCTTATCACCCTTACTCCTGGACTGGTGACGATATGATGTTGGACCAGTGTTGTACAGCCTGGCTGTGTACAGAACACAACTTGGTTCCATTGGATCATATCAATGACCTCTGATCATTGTTCTGGGGTTAATTTGGGGGATATCCTCACCTGCCCCTGTGGGTTGTCTGTCTGGGGTGCAGCTCCCTGAATGATCAGGCACATCTCTTGGTCACTCCAGGGCTTCAGTAAGTTGACATGGAAGATCTGCTCTGGCCTCCGGCGGTCTGGTTGTGTGACCTTATAGTCTACCTCCCCAATGGCTTCCACTATCTCATACAGCCCATGCCAGCTGACCAGGAGTTTGCTTTCTGCTATTGGCACTAGCACCATCACCCATTGCCCCTGGCTGAAATCTCCGTACTTCCACCCGACAGTTGTAATATATCTGTTGGGCCTCTTGTGCTTTTTCCAAATGGGGGTTACTCGAGCTATTCACTCTCTCATCTGTGTCACATGCTCAATGATATTCTTTTCTGGGTTGGGTTGTTCTTCCCAATCCTCCTTGACGATATCTAATATTCAGTGTGGGTGGCGTCTGTATAGTAGCTCAAAGGGAGAGAAACCAGTGGATGCCTGGGGGACTTCCCGTATTGCAAACATCAGGTATGGTAGAAGGGTATCCCAGTCTTTTCCATCCTGTGCTACCACCTTCTGGATCATACTTTTAAGGGTACAGTTAAACCGCTCGACCAGGCCATCTGTTTGTGGATGATAGACTGAGGTCCATAGGGCCTGGATGCGGAGCAGGGTACATAAGTCCTTCATTAATTTTGACATGAAGGGTATTCCTCGGTCAGTCAGGATCTCCTTAGGGATGCCCACTCTGGCCAAAACCTGGAGTAGTTCTTTTGCTATTGCCTTTGATGTGGGGTTTCTTAAAGGAATGACTTCTGGATACCATGTGGCGTAGTCAAGGATGACTAGTACATTTTGGTGGCTTGTATTAGGGCCTTGACCATGTCGTCCATCTTAGGGACAGGCTAGTTTTCCACCTTCCCATTTTCAGACAAGCCAGTCTGAGAGCCTCAAGTAGGGAGCTGTCAAGGCTGCTTCCCCACTTTGAACTTTAGGGTACAAATGTTGGGGCCTGCATGAAAACTTCTAAGCTTAACTACCAGTTTAGATCTGGTCTGCTGCCAGCACTCCCAAAGCTAATTCCCTTCCCTGGGTAGCCTTGAGAGACTTTTCACCAATTCCCTGGTGAATACAGATCCAAACCCCTTGGATCTTAAAACAAGGAGAAATTAACCATCCCCCCTCCTTTTCTCCCACCAACTCTTGGTGGATCAAGATCCAACCCCCTTGGATCTAAACACAAGGAAAAATCAATCAGGTTTTTAAAAAGAAGGCTTTTAATTAAAGAAAAAGGTAAAAATCATCTCTGTAAAATCAGGATGGAAAATAACTTTACAGGGTAATCAAACTTAAAGAGCTCAGAGGACCCCCCTCTAGCCTTAGGTTCAAAGTTACAGCAAACAGAGGTAAACACCCTAGTAAAAGGTACATTTACAAGTTGAGAAAACAAAGGTAAACTAACACGCCTTGCCTGGCTGTTTACTTACAAGTTTGAAATATGAGAGACTTGTTCAGAAAGATGTGGAGAGCCTGGATTGATGTCTGGTCCCTCTTAGTCCCAAGAGCGAACAACTCCCAAAACAAAGAGCACAAACAAAAGCCTCCCCCCTCAAGATTTGAAAGTATCTTGTCCCCTTATTGGTCCTTTGGGTCAGGTGTCAGCCAAGTTACCTGAGCTTCTTAACCCTTTACAGGTAAAAGGATTTTGGAGTCTCTGGCCAGGAGGGATTTTATAGTACTGTTCACAGGAGAGCTGTTACCCTTCCCTTTATAGTTATGACAGGGGCATCTCTTTTTTTTTCCTCATTACCTCTTTAGCCGTTAAAAAAAACTCTGGTTGAGTTTAGAAGGGGGTTCGAGCAGATGAGTAGAGGAGATGATGGAGCAAAGACATGAGGAGGCTGAAGGGAAAAGCTCAGACTTGCAGATGGAAACAGGACCAAAGAACTCTGAGGGAAGACTGCTGGGTGAGGAAAGTGGAACAGGTACAGAGAAGGGCTACTAGGATGATCCGAGGAATGGAAAACCTGTCTTATGAAAGGAGACTCAAAGAGCTTGGCTTGTTTAGCCTAACCAAAAGAAGGCTGAGGGGAGATATGATTGCTCTTTATAAATATATCGGAGGGATAAATATCAGGGAGGGAGAGGAATTATTTAAGCTCAGTACCAGTGTGGACACAAGAACAAATGGATATAAACTGGACATTAGGAAGTTTAGACTTGAAATTAGATGAAGGTTTCTAACCATTAGAGGAGTGAAGTTCTGGAACAGCCTTCCAAGGGAGTAGTGGGGTCAAAAGACATATCTGGCTTCAAGACTAAGCTGGATAAGTTTATGGAGGGGATGGTATGATGAGAGAGCCTAATTTTGGCAATTAATTGATCTTTGATTATTATCGGTAAATATGCCCAATGGCTTGTGATGGGATGTTAGATGGGGTGGGATCTGAGTTACTACAGAGAATTCTTTCCTGGGTGTTTGGCTGGTGAGTCTTGCCCACCTGCTCAGGGTTTAGCTGATCGCCATATTTGGGGTCGGGAAGGAATTTTCCTCTAGGGCAGATTGGCAGAGGCCCTGGAGGTTTTTCGCCTTCCTCTGCAGCGTGGGCACGGGTCACTTGCTGGAGGATTCTCTGCACCTTGAGGTCTTTAAACCATGATTTGAGGACTTCGATAACTCAGACATAGCTTAGGGGTTTGTTACAGGAGTCGGTGGGTGAGATTCTGTGGCCTGCGTTGTGCAGGAGGTCAGACTAGATGATCATAATGGTCCCTTCTGACCTTAAAGTCTATGAGTCTATGAGACTGCCCTGATGCTTCATCTGCACTCTTGTGCTGGTTTGCGTTGGCATTGTTAAAGGTCTTAAAGCAGATTCCTGGGTCTTTGGCAGTTCTGGTGGAGGTGTCCCTGTAGCTCCGACTACAGCATTGTCAGGAGAGCTTCACATGTCTAATGAGGGGGGAAAACATTTTACAAAACTTAACGTTACCATTTTTCTCACCCACACCTATGTATTTATTTAAAATACACAATCTCATAAAACAACCAAACCAATAAGCAAAATATATTTACTGGGCTTCATCCATCCATCAGTCACTGATGCTTGTGAATTTTCCTTTTCAGCTGTCTCTTTCCTTTTTCTTTTGAGCTTGTTTACCCTCTGGTCTAAGGATCTCTCATGTTTTGACTGTACTGTGGAGCAGACAACATGATTATTATAAAACATATGAAACTGTCTTGTAAACTAAAAAATAAAATACTCATTAGGGTCTTTTCCTATTTAAAAAGTCATAGTTTTAAAACAAAATAATCCATTTAGGCTGTACAACAAACACAGGTTTTGAGTTTATTTCTACCACTTAAAAAAAAAAAACAACCCACAAACATTTTTTAAAAATACATCTCATTGTGCAGAATTAAAAACCAAACTTCTTTTTAAATCCATTTTAAAACACATTGTGCACAGAAATCCGTTAGTTTGAAACACACCAAACCAATACTTTGCAGCCATATACTTAAAAAACAAAAACAAAAAAACCTGTTTTGCACAGACACAGACACAGACCAGCAGTTTAAAACACCAAACCAACAGTTTGCAACAAAATGCTTTTTTAAAAATCCACCCTTATCTCTAGCTTAGGCCTCTGAATCACTAACAATTTAAACATTAAAGCCAACTCTTTTAAGAAGACAAACAACCCTATTTAAAAAAAAAAACTCTTTTTTTTTGCAGAATAAAAACCAAACTGCTTTTTAAAAACAACATTTAAAAACCATTTTGCACAGAAAAATACTCTATTAGTTTGAGATATACCATACCTTCAGTTTTCAGCTATAAAACTGCAGCAGTTTAAAACCAACAGTTTGCAACAAAATACTTTTCAATAAACCCACATGCATTTAAAAGCCAATTGCAGAACGTTACCTTCCACCACAGGAAAAAGGGTTGCTGGCACATGGCTGTTCTGTTCCCCCCATGTGTGTTTGGGCCTTTGGGTTAAAGAACAAGCAAAAATTGTAGTTAGTATTATTCCCTAAATAAATCAAACTCCTATACAATCTGTGTAATACCTGATTTTTTTTTTAATTTAACAGTATTAAACACAATTATAGTTAAAAATGGGTTTTGGTTTTTACCACTTTGACCTGTTGGTGAAATGCAGCTTAAAGTTACTGGCTCCACACTAAACAGATCACACTGCAATGAAGAGAGGTACCATTATTTAGTAAGGACAGCATGGCCAAAGAGTGACATTATATAATATATATTTTCAGAGTTAAAAACAGGAAGCATACCTTCTCTTGCAGTCCAGCAGCAATTCAATTCAAGATAGTTTCTGTAGAAAGAGGACAGAAAACCTCCAAAAAACTGAGGTTTTATACCATCCTAATTCTTTGTTTCAAACAGACTTCAAAAGTCCCTAAGACAATGATTAAAGACAGCATAAACAGCAATAAGCAATAGTCCACATTACTTTTTTACACTCATGATGTAGCACTGGCTCAGTTAGTTCCATGCCAAGCCACCTCCTAAACTCCTCATAGCCGTCATCCTCTGAGTCCTCTTCAACAATTTGTATCAGCGTTGAGCAAAAACAAGGCAGGCCCAGTTCATTTTCACTGCTAGATGCAGGGCCTCCAGGGCCTCTAGAAAGGCATAGTTGAGCTGTTGAGAGATTTCCAGAAAAGAAACAAGTGTAAGTTCCAACTGCTTATTTTTAGATTTACACAATCCCAGTTCCTAACCCCACCCTGAGCTGCGTTCGCCTTCCTCCACCATGAGGATGGACGACGAGAGGCCAGCACGCTCATTGGATTGTCTCACGAGTAGCTGGGTTTCAGGGTTGGGTTCTGACGTATCCAGCAACGGCTGGGCCAAAGGGCTCCCCTCGGCCGCTCCATCCTCCTCCTCAGAACTGTTGCTGATGTAGCACTTTCTCCGGGGATGGTCGAAGGCCCTCGGGGTTAAAACAAAGTCTGAAGTTTTCACAGGGGTGGTGAAGGAGTCCATGTTTCCTCTCAGCCTCTCCATGAGTTCTAAAACATGCATTCTTGGTAAGAGCTGGCCTCTTCTGCCCGAAGCTGGGATTTATGGGGTAGTAGTGCTGTGCTCTGATTGGCAGAGGGTGGTGGGAGGAGTTCTTAGAGGGGTCACATGACTGTCTTCTGGGCGGTTCATCCTACCCCAGAACCTGCCCTATTTTGGTCAAATCTGTTCTCAGGGCAGTCCTCTGTGGCTGAAATCCATCCCAATTGGTAGAGGGCATTGGGGGGAATTCTTAGAGGGGTCACATGAACCACTTCCAGACAGGTCACCCCGCCCCAGAACTCCCCTGATTTATCAAATGTCCTCTCGGGAGTGGTCCCAAGCAGCTGAAACCCCTCCTGATTGGTAGAGGATGGTGGGAGGAGTTCTAAGAGGGGTCACACGACCCACTTCTGGACAGGTCACCCTGTCCCGGAACTCCCCCGATTGGTCAAATCACATCTCAGGGTGGTCCTAAGAGGGTGAAACCCATCCTGATTGGTAGAGGGAGGTGGGAGGAGTTCTTAGAGTGGTCACATGACACACCTTGCTTCCAGTCATGCGTCCGGCCTGACTCCAGAAGTAATACCCCCAGGGGTGGGACTTCCTGTGACAGGTGGGCAGGGGACAAGGGGAGGGACTAATGTTTGATTGACAGTAGGGCCCTTACAATACTTTGGTGCAATTTCCTGTTTTGTCATTACTGTTTATTTAAGTAGGGGGAGGGCCAAGTGAGGGGAATGGCAGGATTGGGGCGGGGAGTTTGGTAAAAATAAGGAGAGGGAAGGAAGGGGAAGAGGCCACACCTCCTCCCCTGCCAAGCTAGTCACTCACTGTCAAGTGTTTTTCCAGATTCACAACAGAGCAGAGTCTTAAGGAGGGATTCAAAGGAGGATCAGGTGTTTTCTCCATTTCTCTTGAGGAGGAGGTAGGTGTGGTGTCAGCCAGTCATTGTTCTGTGCTATATGCCCCTTGCCTTGTGCCTGTTCCTTGAATTGTCTGTGTCCCATGAATCAAGTAAACTTTTTCCAAGGATTCCTCCCCCTACTGACAGCACTGATGGGCATGGTGTGCGCACGACATCCTGCTACTGCAAGAGAGGGTCATGGCCTACTCAGGAAGCCCTAAGCTCTGCCTCTACCACTAAGAATTATGGTCTAGGCAGGAAATCCCAAGGCCAGGGTGAAATTAATATTAAGCACTTACCGGTATGGGGGCCTGGAGCCGGGACCCCAGAAGGGGTGAGGCCTTGGGCAGAAGGGGCGGGGTGGAGGTCAGCCACCCACAGCCTGTCCATCTGCACTGCCTGGCCCGCACCGCCCAGGGCCCATTTTTCCCCCCACAATGTTGGCGACCTGTTGGGGGTGGGGGGAAAGGGGCAACCCTGACAGCGCTTTAACATCGGCTGCATACGGGCTGGTACCGGAAGCCACTTTTTACCAGTACATTGTACCAGCCCCCTTTCAACCCTGCCTCAAGGTCTATTAGTAGAACTGTCAATATTTCTGATGCTGCTGAATAATTCTTCTATAAAGCTGATCTGAGTGACACAACCTGGTTCTAGTGAGTTGTCCTTGTCTACAACTGGGCATGTCCTATACTGGGAATTTTTCTTGTAATGATCACCTTTGGCACAAGAGATTTCTTTCCTAGTTTATAAAATAACCAGCCTCTAATGTCTCCCAATTCATGTTTAATATGATATAGAATCTATCAGGGTGAGAAACAGCATGGATACAGTTTGTACAGAACTTTTCTTTCCGGCTCCGGAGATTGGGGGGTTACCCGATGATCTGAGGCTGTGGTAAACCTGACGTCAGGAGGGGGCTCATCACTCATATATGGTGATGTTTGTTGCTTTCAAGTTTTATTGGATGTTTTAGCTCCATAAAGTCACAGATGAAACCACTGATAATAACTAAAAAGGCAGGTGGGTTTGCTATTGGTTCCTTTGCGCAGCTGATGCCAGCCTCTGAATCTATATATTTCCCTTCCACTGCTTTGTTGTCACTTGTCAGACACAGAGGAGCCCTGGCAGGTGCTTAGGTGCAGACAGTGCAGTGAGAGGGGGGACAGCAAGTCAAGCTGGCAATGAAGGGACATCTCTCCACTCTGGTGCTGTGGCTTCATCTCCTCACAATTCAGGACATAGCAGGTAAGTCTCCTCTGTGTTTCACCGGGGAGCTGAGTTAACTGGAACTAGGGTGGTAACTTTTACAGTCAGCTTTTTACCATTGGTGCCTGGCTAGGAGGTTGTGACTTTTCCTTTTGGGATTGGGCCTTGCCACTGTTATCGAGGCTTTTGTTACCTTGAGATTGGACTATTCAAATGACTCCAATGTGGGGCTGCACCTTAGAACCTTTCAGAGAATGAAGCTGGTGCAAATAGCAGTGACTCACTGAGCAGGGCATCTCGCTGGGAGCATGTTACAGCCGTGCTGCAGGATCTGCACTGGCTGTCCAGCTCTGGGTGGAGGTTAAGGTGTCAGTTAGGATTTATAAAGTCCTTAATGGCCTGGGACTGGCCTCCCTGAGGGATCACCTCTCTCCCCGTGCCATACGGCCAGAGCTATGGTTAGCTGGGGCACCTGAGCTGGTTCCCCCTTTTTATAAAGGAGAGGGGTGGGCTGGCAGGATGTTCTCTGTGAGGCCTCCAGGACTCTGAAACTTGTTGTTCCATTTGGGCCAAAATAGCCCAAATTTGGTGACCTTCTGGGCACACTGCAAAAGACACTTGTTTGGTGCTGGGATTGGGGGTGGGAAGGACACAGGCCATGCGTCACATAATGAGAAATGGGTGGGAAGGAGTTTCTGTAGGTGTCTGGCTGGCTGAGGTCCTGTTGAAATCTTCACTTCATGCTGCTGGGATTTGAGTGTGTTATCAATGTTGTCCGGGTGCCAACAGTCTTGGCTGGGCATCGCTTTAGTGTTTTAAATCCCAATAAATACATCAAAAATTTGGAATCCAACAGAAATGTCTGTTTGGTACTGAATCCAACAGCTCCAAGGGCCAAGTCCTGGCTCCTCACTCCCCCATTCACTCACTGAAGCCAGTAGAAGTTTTGCAATTTTGAAGTGAGCAGGATTTATCCAAATAAACCCAGAGCCGATTCCTCCCAGAGAAGGGGTGTGTGCATGTGTTGGGGTGCAGTATGCAATGCTCTGTGCCCATGAGGGTACCGGAAGCTCTGCCAGCAGGAAGATTTATCCTGCAGGAGCCCTGCCTCCTTCCCCCAGGGTTTCTGCTGGAGCAGAGAAGCTTTGACTCCTAGCTGGGGCCTAGAGAAGCCCGACCAGCACAAGCTGCATGGCAGAGGTTCTGTATCAGTGCTTCTCACAGTCACACTGGTTTCATTCCCTCAAGGCTGCCCCTGCCCAGCATCAGGGCTGCTCTCATTCCTCCAGCACAAAGAGGGCTCCAGGCTCCTTGCTATGCAGTGTCCCAGTTCAAGGCAAACTCAACAGCAAAGGTGGGGGCGGGGGGGAGAGGCAGATCATGGGGTACATCAGTATGTGCTGGTGCATTTTAGGATGTGAATCTGGCCCAAAGACTCCAAACTGATTAGCAATAGGATTAAAATTGAATGTGGGATCCAGATATGATTCAAATAATACAGTGATTGGAACCTGTTGGGCTGGTGTTAACAGGATGTGAATGATCCATGTGACTGGCAGGGCAGTGAACTGCTCAGCAGTAGCTGGTTCATGGGAACCCGATGTGCTGCTGCACCAGCCTGAGAAACTGACACTGAAGTTGATAATCAGAAATATCCGTCTAAATTATTGTCTTAGAGAAAATCCTGCCCTAATGTATATTTCACAGACAGCTCAGTGCGGTGATTAGGGGGCTGGTACCCAGAAAATCCTGAGCAAACCAAACCGTCTAGCAGGTTACTTGGAGTTTATATTTCAGATTCCCAATAAGTTCAAATATAATGTGCTGGGGTTAGAGCCCATAACACTGCTGTACAAGATCGAAAAGCAGAGGATTTTATGGTGACTTCTGGTGATCAGACTGACATTGCAGGGGATGGACAATTATTACCACGTGAGGGATAAATTACTGCACGATTGTGGGATGGTGTCATACAGTGATGCAAAGCACATGTTCAGCTCAGTGTATTTTTGTTGGATTTATGAGCAAATGTGCATCATCCCCTGAATATTTCTTATTTTCTATGGGAAATTTGACTGCTTCACGTGATGCAGACACAGTGACATGGGGGAGCATAAAATACTCTCCAGTTACTTGTGGGATGATGTCATATAGTGATGCCAAGCACATGTTCAGCTCAATGTATTTTTGTTTGATTGATGAGGAAATGTGCATCATCCCTTTGATATTTTTTATTTTCTATTGGAAATTTGAGTTTGCTTCACATGACACAGACACAAGGGAGTTTACAATATAGGGACTATTACCCCATGTAGCTACTTTTCCCTTTCCCTCAGTGCCCCAATTCTCCTCCCTGAGCCCTGAGTAGAGACCAGGTCAGTCTTTGCCAGAAGATCGTGTTTCACAATTATTGACCTGTTTACATTGTGCAGGAAAACACATTTGTAAAGTGATGTGGGGTCCAGGCAAACAAATGAGAAAATATCAGGGATGGACCAAAGCGGCAGGATTCACTCCCAGACCGAGATCTGAACTTCCCCAATGTTCCGAGTGCTGGGTGGGGTCATTATTCCAATTTGGGCCACAGAAGTGGAGCTAGGATATGATAGGTGCAGTATGTAAATGTGATTGTGATTGCCCCTCCTCACAGTTCCTGTTTACTGCCTCTTTCCGAGCAGCCAGCTTTGCCTCTCCACAACCCCCAGAAATGCAAACAGCTGTAGAGACAACTGGGGGCAGGGGGTGAAACTCAGAGCTACTGGGAGAAAAGCAGATTGCAGGGAGTGGGGGCAGAAGGGGAAGAAGCAGCCTGTACATGCAGGGCAGAGAGGCCAGGTAGAAAGGGGAGAAGAGGAGGGGGAAGAGCCCAAGGGAGGTGGGTGGGAAGAGACCAGTGGAAGAGGGAAATGTGTGGGGCAGGTGGGGAGAGGAAGCTCCGGTAGGGAGCACAAGGCTGTAATGCCAAGCTATGTAGAACAAAAATTGTGAGGTTAAAAAAAACATCCAGTCTCATTTTTCCATCCGTCTTTGGACTGTAGAACTCCCCTCTATTCCTCTGCCAGAGTGGGGGTGAGAATCGCAGGCTGAAAAGTCACCGTTTAATGCACCCAAACTGCACGACTCCTCCGGCTGCTCAGCTGGAGACTGCGCTTACCCTCCCCTCACCCCTGAGACGGGAACTGCCGTCCATTGCCCAGCGCTGCCTTCGCTCTCCCCTCCTGGTTCAGTTCCTCTGACAGATGAAGGACTGACTGAGAAATAGTTGACAGCCTTTGAGCTAATTAATGCAGCGTAGTTCACACTCACACACAGAACTTCTGTTACTGTTTAGGGGTGAGTTACAGACAGAGATACTGGAGACCTTCACTCTGATCTGACATTAACCATTCACAGAAATTATGTCACCGTAACACGACGGGATTGGTTTAGCCATTTGCAAACAGCAACACTTACCTGACTTCCTCCACCCCACCCCATCCCACCCCACCCACCCCTGCAACTTCTCTGCCTGAGACTGGGAAGCACTGCCCCCGTTCTAGAATCCCCTTCACCTTCCTCCCCATCTCTCCTTCCATCCTGCCCCCTCCTCCTCCCCAATACTTCCTCATGTCCCCCTGCTCCAGAACCTCCACCCCTACCTCTTGTCCACTGGCACCAGACCCCCCCCACACTCCATCCCGATTCCTCCATCTTCCCCAATCCTCCCTCATCTCCCCCTGCTCCAGGCTACCTCCCCACCCTCCCATCCTCTGCTCCACACCCCTCCCCTCCTCACCCTCTTGCTGCCCTGCCTCTGATCCCCTCCCTCCTGCCCCCTACACATGATCACCCTTCCCCACCCCACCTCCTCCTGCCCCGTCTGCTCTCTCCCTTCCCCTATCTCCCTCCTGCCCGATTCCACACCACCTCCTCACTTCTCACTCTTGTCCCCCACTCCAGACCCCCTCCTCTCTCAACCTCTCCATGCAGATGCCCTTCTCTAAACCCCCTTCTCCTCCCCTCCTTCCTGCCCCCTGCTCAATAAACCCCTCCAGCCCCATGCTCCCTCCTCTCCCTCCAGACCACCCTGTGCTCCATCTCCACTCCTCCCTCCTGCCCCAATTTCAGATCCCTGTCCCCTCCCCTCCCTTGTGACCCTCTCTCCTGCTTCCCTGTTACCCCACTGCAAACCCGCTCCCTGCCATCTCTCACACACCAACAGACTGTAGGGAGATGGTGGCATCTCGCTGGCTTCAGCCCCAGTGACAGTGACAGGAGATGGCACCATTTGGAATAAGGGAAACTCCGTGAGTTGGTGCCTTTCATCATGTTCTCACGAGACAGGTAAAAACACCCCAAATCGCCAGAGTGGGGATAAAATGGCGAGAGCTGCAGCACTGACAGCCCCGAGTGTGAGGCCCTGAGATGGGATCAGGTGGAGCCATGAGGCAGCTCTGGGCATGTCCCATTCTCCTGGCTCTGGGCGCGGATCCCCTGCTGCCGGGCGCGGACTCTGCTGTGATAACACTGGGGAGGGGGCTCCCTGCTGCTCTGACCCTGCTCTGTGTCTCTCTTTGAAGGTGCCGACGAGTTGAGGCTGGCGGATGGAGGCAGCCCCTGTGCCGGGAGAGTGGAGGTTAAACACCAGGATCAGTGGGGGACGGTGTGTAGTTATCGCTGGGACATGGCAGATGCTGGGATTGTCTGTAAGCAGCTGGGATGTGGAGCTGCTGTCAGTGCCCCTGGCTGGGGTCATTTTGGAGCAGGATCTGGACCAATTTGGCTGGATGAAGTTGCCTGTGATGGTACCGAGTCTGCTCTCTGGCACTGCGGGAACGAGGGATGGGGTCAGAGTGACTGCGTTCATGCAGAGGATGCTGGAGTGACCTGTTCAGGTAAGAATCAGCCAGCTCAGTCCTGAAAGGCAAATCCCCTGAGACAAAAGGGCTTGAACCCAGAGGGTGTTGTGTGCCTGTGACCCTAATGAACAAAAACTAGAGCAAGTTCTGTAATTATTGTTATTACTGAACTGTAATTATTACTGTTCATGTCACTGGCCACTGAGGATCTCCCTGTGTGACTGAAGTGTTTTCATTATTTCATCTCCCGTTGTTTCAATGTCATGTATTTCCTTTCCCCTTCCCTCTGAATGGGTCTAAAATGCAGATAGGAGAAAAAATTGAAATGGAAAATGTCACTTAGGCTCCTAAGTTACTGAGGCACTTTTGAAAATGTTACACTCATGCCAAAATCCAGACCCAGACACCCAACCACAGAGGTACAGCGGGTGGGGCATTTATGTAGCCCCTTTGCCACCCTCATAGGGTGACCGAGGAATGGGCAGATTCTCCCAGCTTGGCCAGAATTAGATTTAACCAAGAGCACTCCCCCGTCTGCTCTGTTACTTCTCATATTTTGGACCAACCAGTAGTAGAAAATTTCAAAACCTCTGATACCCAGTGGATCTGGCATAGCATAGAGAGCTCAGCCAAAAATATACCTCAACCCTACACAGCACAGGAATATCGTATTATTGTGACTCAGTAGCTAACATTACAGCTACAGACTCATTATAAATTTTATTTTTAACTACCCTCTTCTTAATATTTAGTGGGAGTAATATCTTCCTCTGACATAGCACAAGGAAGAGAGAATATTTTCCCATAGTTCCAAAAGCTTTAGCAGCTCCCGCTTGCAGTGGGAGCTCAGGGCAGTGTTTAATCTCAACCCTTTCCTGGATTGTGAGTGTTTCAATGACAAACATCAATATGATCTTCACATGGGGGGAGGGGTTGTATGCAATTTCTTAGTATTTTTTAAAAATAAAAAAGCTTCGGTGGGCATGAACTTTACAGAAATTCGTTGCCAGGAGTTTGAAACTCTGCAGAAAACAGATTGACCTTCACCAATGTAAATTCCCTAACCTGGTAATAACAATTGCAATGCCTTGTGCTGCACACCTAGCAAGTGCACAGCAGGGAGTCCCTCTCCTCTGAACCTCACCAGGAGGAGGGAGCTGCACACAAAGGGGTATCAGAGCAAAAGTCCCTTCTGTGCACCTTTCTGTAAAACTGCACCTGCATCTCAGCTGGAGCTGCACGTTTGCAGTGGGAATAAAGTTTGGGTTTGTAACAGGGCACTTGAAGGGGTGGGCGACCTACTGGTTGGTGCCCCTGACCTCCAGCCCCTTGTTTTCCAGGTTAAGTTTCCTCAGTATTTTAGGCAGTGGAGTAGGGAAAGCCAGGCCCTCCCTCTCCACCGGGTCCCAGGCCAGGGTCCTGCATGCATCTACCCCTGAATAGGGGAGGCCTCCCAGCAGGGATCTAAATCCCCTGCCCTGGGATACTTCCTATCACTGTCCCTTTTGTTTGGGGCCTGGCCCCTCTAGTCCTGTTCGCTGGTGGCTTGTATCCCATAGTGCCCTCTCATGGATCATGGGTGGCACCTTGCTGCGATCCCCAGCTCCTTCAGGTGGAGCAGCCGCAAGTTTGGTGAGGCTGAACCCCACAATGTCTCTGAGATTCAGGGACCCAGTTACCTCAGTTGCTGGAGGCTCCTACGTCTCCTCCACAGTCCTCCTTGGCTGGGGAGACAGGGATTACTCCCTGGTGGCTGCCTCGGCTGGCAGGCTAGTGATCCTTCCCCTCAGGTAGGGAGGCGGATACTCCTGCCTTTTCACCAGTCAGCTCTCAACTGAGCCAGACTCTCTCCTTTTCTCCCCCCAGGCCTGGAATTGGATGCAGGTGCAGCGGGGTGGGGCTAGCTGGGCCCAAAGGCTCCCATTAACCCCTGCTGTGCTGGCAGGGTAGTTCCACATGCCTGTGCTGAAGCTTGGAGAGGAGGATGAGTCTTTCCATGGCCCTTATAGTTATGTCCATTCTTGTCACTAATCCCCATCTTCCTTGGATAGAGGTGAAGGGCCTGCTCACAGGGCCAAACACAGGGTTCCTTACTCTGGCAGGCAGCTATTGACTGTCATGTGAGTTTGCTTTGTACAGACTGAGTAGAAGCAGGATAAAGGACTCAGGATTGGGCCCATTCAGAATTATTCCAGAAATAACCACTCAGCTGTCTATAAACTGCCCTGTGCACTAGATATCACTGAGAACAAACACATACAGGAGCTCAGAGTAGCAGCCGTGTTAGTCTGTATCCGCAAAAAGAACAGGAGTACTTGTGGCACCTTAGAGACTAACAATTTTATTTGAGCATAAGCTTTCGTGGTCATCTCAATTATCACTTCAAAGGTTTTTTTTCTCCTGCTGATGATAACTCATCTCAATTGACTGGCTCTTACAGTTGGTATGGCTACTTCCACCTTTTCATGTTCTCTGTGTGTTCCATTCTCTGCATCCGAAGAAGTGGGCTGTAGCCCACGAAAGCTTATGCTCAAATAAATTTGTTAGTCTCTAAGGTGCCACAAGTACTCCTGTTCTTTATACAGGAGCTGTGATGTTTCTGCACCAAGCAATTTTTGAGAGATGCTGTCCTGACAGAATAGTAGAAAACTTTCCAAAAACTGACAGTCATCGTCTTATATGCAGTGTTGTTGTAGCCGTCTTAGTCCCAGGATATTAGAGAGACAAGGTGGGTGAGGTAATATTTTTTATTGGACCCATTTCTGTTGGAGAGAGACAAACGTTTGATCGTACACAGAAGAGCTGTGTGTAACCTCAGAAGCTCATCTCTCTCACCAAAAGGAGTTGGTCCAATAAAAGATATTACCTCAGCCACCTTGTCTCTGTCAACCCCTTCTCATCCAGATTTTGCCTTTCATTTCTGGTTGGATTAATACCAAACTTCGCCAAAACATTCTCCTCTACCAAGGGCCCTGCCTCAGTTAGTGCACAGGCTGGACGGTGCCCAGGGAGTGAATCAGGGGTGCACAGTGAAAGAGGCTGTTGTCTGTAGGCCCACAGCTCCATTGGTTGCAGCAGTAGCATTAACATCATCGGTGACCCTTCCATTCGAGGATGATCTCTACCACAGATTTACATATGGGTCCTGAGACGACTCAGGAATCCGATCCTGGAACCATAGAACTGCCTGTAGTAGGTACAGAAGTTTCCTGATGGGTCAGCTGCTTGCTGGGAGAAAGTTCGTTTTCTTTCCTTCCTTCTCTCTCTCCCCCCTTTCAACTTCAAGGGCAAGGCACTTCCCCTCGAAGCAGGCCACTGCCTGGTGGAGAATGAAGTGTCATTGAGATCGGTTGGTTATTTGCTCCTCCCAGCTTGTGATATCCACATGAGTTTTCTTGAGATATGTTTTCAGTGTGTCTTTGTAGGGTTTCCTCTGACTACCACGGGATCTCTCACCATGGGTGAGCTGAGAGTAGAGGGCTTGTTTTGGGAGGTGAGAGTCTGGCATCGGCACACAATGTCCAGCCCAGCGGAGTTGGTGAGTGAGGATCATTGCTTCAATGCTGGTGACATTAGCTTCAATGAGGATGCTGGTGTTAGTGCAGCGATCTTCCCACTTGATGCAAAGGATCTTCCAGAGACATCGTTGGTGGTACCTCTCCAGACTCCTAAGGTGCTGTTGATAGGTCACCCAGGTTTCACAGCTATAAAGGAGTGCAGGAATAACAATTATCTCATAGACCTGGATCTTGGTGTCCTGCTGTAGGTCACGGTCTGTGAAAACACACCAGAGCAGTTTCCCAAAGGAAGCATTTGCGCACTGGATCCTGTGCTGGATCTCACTGTCAATTTTTGCATTTTGAGAAAGTTGGCTACTGAGGTAACAGAAGTCCTCAACTCTCTCCAAAGTCTGTCCCTCGATGGTGATGTGTGGTTGGTCTTGTGCAAGGCCTGAAGCAGGCTGATGGAGCACTTTAGTTTTCTTGATATTGAGTGAGAGTCATAGGCTTCGGTAAGCTTGTGCAAAAAATTCCAGTGTGGACTGAAGGTCATTCTCAGTGTGCGCAAGGATGGCACAGTCATCACGGTACTGAAGGTCAGTAGTGGACGCTCCGAGAGTTTAGACTTTGAGTGGAAACATCAAAGGTTAATAAGCTGCCCATCCATTCTCTATTGAATGTCAACTCCAGTGGGGATGCGGTCTTTAACAAGGACCAAAATGACTGCTAAATGCATGGAGAACAGGGTTGAAGCAATAACATATCCTTGCTTAACCCCAGTTTTGATGATGAAAGGATCCATCTCCAGGCCATTACAGAGAATGGTGGAAGTCATCTCATCAGGTAGAAGCCTTAGGCCCTTAATAAATTTTGGAGGGCAGCCAAATCTGGCCAGCACCTTCTACAGGGCTTCGCGATTGACAGAGTCGAAGGCCTTTGTCAAATCGATGAAGACCATGTACAGGCCCTGATTTTGCTCCCAAGACTTTTCCTGGATTTGGTGGGCAACGAAGATCATGTCAGTTGTCCTGTGGGATGGTATGAAACTGCACTGAGATTCCAGCAGTATTTACTTAGCAAGTGGAAGTAATCAGTTTAAGAGGATACGGGTGAGAATTTTCCCTGCTGTAGATAGCAAGGCAATAATTTCCACACTCCAACATATCTCCCTTTTCAAAGATGATAACAATGATGGCATTTCTCAAGTCTTCCAGAATCTTCTCATTATACCAAATGTGAAGAAAAAGGAAGCTCCCGAAAGCATAGCTCCGAGGATCATTGGAGCACACAAGCCCCTTCACTGCAACAAGGTGATGGTCTCCAAAGAGGGGTTGCAGCAGTGGCAAGACGTGTAACCAGTAAAATTATGCTGAAATTATGCTCCTGGCTGCTATGGGCCAGAGTGGCACCAGGCACTAGAACTGAGATGCAGGAGACTGTTTCCACCTATTGGGCCCAGGCAGTGTGGGGAGGAGGCTACCTGAATTGAACACAGACCGTGGTGAGAGGGGAAAGTAGATGAGGATAAGGATTCAGGGGGAATATTCTGAGCCTGGAGGCTCATGGATGGAGAGAAACTGGGACTGGGAGAGAAAGTGGGAGATGGGGACTGGCTGGGCAAGGAGACTGGGACTGGGAGGAGCAGGAAAGAGACGAGGACTGGCCAGGCAGGGTGATTAGGACAGGGCGTGGGTGGGGAGAGACTGTGACTTGCTGAGACAGGAGATTGGAAGCTGGGGAGACTGGGACTGACTGGGTGAGGAGTCTGGGACTCCAGTGAGGAGGAACTGGAGGTGAGTGAGAAAAAACAGATCAGATCTGGAATCAGGGTGTAGGGGAAGTCTAAGACTAACTGGGCGACAAGACTGGAATAAGCAGCCAGGGTGGGTTGCAGGAAACTGAGAGCAGATCTACATGAACATTTAGTTTGTGGCAAGCTGGGGTGTAAATCTACTGTGAATATACTGCCTCCCTTTCACCGCAAACACTTTAACTTACATTGACTTAAAGCAGTGTCTACATCGCACTATGTCAGGTGGAGACACTCTCCCACCAGCATAGCTTCTGCCTCTCGATGAGGTGGACTATAAGGTGGATAGAAAGCTGGCTAGATTGTCGGGCTCAATGGGTAGTGATCAATGGCTTGATGTCTAGTTGGCAGACGATCTCAAGCAGAGTGCCCCAGAGGTCAGTCCTGGGGCTGGTTTTGTTCAACATTTTTATTAATGATCTGGATGATGGGATTAATTGCACCCTCAGCAAGGTCGCAGATGACACTAAGCTGTGGGGAGAGGTAGATAAGATAGAGAGCAGAGATAGGTCCAGAGTGACCTAAACAAATTGGAGGATTGGGCCAAAAGAAATCTGATGAGGTTCAACAAGGACAAGTGCAGAATTCTGCACTTAGGACGGAAGAATCCCATGCACCACTACAGGCTGGGGACCGACTGGCTAAGCAGAAGTTCTGCAGAAAAGGACCTGGGAATTACAGTGGATGAGAAGCTGGATATGAGTCAGCAGCATGTCCCTGTTGCCGAGAAGGCCAATGGCATATTGGGCTGTATTAGTAGGAGCATTACCAGCAGATCGAGGGACGTGATTATTCCCCTCTATTCAGCACTGGTGAGGCCACACCTGGAGTACTGCATCAAGTTTTGGTTCCCCCACTACAGAAGGGATGTGGACAAATTGGAGAGAGTCCAGTGGAAGGCAACGAAAATTATTAGGGGGCTGGGACACGTGACTTACGAGGAGAGGCTGAGGGAACTGGGGTTATTTAATCTGCAGAAGAGAAGAGTGATGGGGGATTTGATAGCAGCCTTCAATTACCTGAATGGGGGTTCCAAAGAGGATGGAGTTGGGCTGTTCTCATTGGTGGCAGATGACAGAACAAGAAGCAATGGTCCCAAGTTGCAGTGGGGAGAGGTGTAGGTTGGATATTAGGAAACACTATTTCACTAGGAGGGTGGTGAAGCACTGGAATGGGTTACCTAGGGAGGTGGTGGAATCTCCATCCTTAGAGGTTTTTAAGGTCAGGCTTGACAAAGCCCTGGCTGGGATGATTTAGTTGGTGTTGGTCCTGCTTTGAGCAGGGGATTGGACTAGATGACCTCCTGAGGTCTCTTCCAACTCTAATATTCTATGAGTCTATGCCTAATTATGTTGACAGGAGAGCACTCTCCCATCGACGTAATGTGTCTTCACCAGACATGCTAAATCGGCACTGCTGCATCGATACAGTGGCACTCATTTAGTGTGGTAGCGAAGAGAAGCCCTAACAGTTCCCTTGTGTGCTTTGATCTATCCCATTTCCAAGCATTAGGGAAATGTTAGTGCGCAGCAGCAGGCTCCACATGGACACTCAGTGTGCAGCAGGCTAGTGCGAGGTAAATTTACACCCCAGTTTGACAAAAACTAGTGTGTGTAGAGAGAAACCCTGAGACTGTATGAGGCATCCATGGAGAGAAACTGGGGCTTGAGGTAGACAGGACAACTCAAGGTAAGGATAAGTGTGAGAAAGAGATCAGATGAGCACCCCAGAGGGGAGGGACAGCACAGAGAACAGGGGGGAAACTGGGACTTGGCCGGGGAAGCCAGAGGTGAAGTCCAGGACTGGCTTGGCAAGGAGACTGGGACTGAGGATGAGAAGCTTGAGAAGTGGAGGCGGGAACTGTGTAGACAAGAAGAATGGGACTGGGACACAGAGCAAGGGATGGAGAAGAGACAGGACTGAGACAGGGACAGCTTGGAGGGGATGAGGCGGAAGGGGTTAGGTTTGGGGGAAGAGGGGAAGAAGAGTCTGTCACTACCAGAACACACGCCTCTCCAGAGCCTGGAATGAAACCCAGTATCCCTGAGTTTTGCCATTCCCCTGCTGTCAGCAAATATCTGTCAAACCCTCCAGCAAAATTTTCTGATCCCCCTCTACTGCTGGTCCACAAAGAGGATGACAACCTACTACTACTGTCAGTTACTCCATTAGCTCAAGTGGCAGTGGATTCTGTGGTGGATCTAAAGGTTACAACCCTGCTGATGACCCATGTGGGTGTCACAGGGTTGTCATCTTTCTAATGGCTAGTATTTGGATCCTCAAGTCCCTACCCCCAGCCCTGCCTCTTCCTCCCAAGGCCACACCCTTCTCCACCTCTTCCCCCCGCTCCTGCTCCACCTCTTTCCTTGAGGCCCCGCCCCTTCTCTGCCTCTTCCCCTCAAGGCCCTGCCTCCGTCGCTCACTCCTCCCCCCCCATCATCACTCACTGGATAGTCTCAAGGAGCCTGTCTGCAGGTACGAAGCAGGGGCTGGCACAGATTAATGCACTGGTGCTTTCCCCCGCCCAGTGGAAACAAGACTTTTGGTTTGGGTGCCATTTAGGTCTGGTTTTTTTCAGTTTGCTTTTCTTAAAAACCTAGGGAATTATGCACAAAGCTTTACTTGTAAGGCACATTAAGTTTGCAAAGTTGAGCAGTAAAAAACAAGGAAATGGCAGAATTAAAGTTGTCTTTGCAACTTTATTTTGGCCCACCTGTACATATGTGTTAAGATACCGTCTTTAATTACATGATAACAAGATTCTTCAGACTGTTGTGCCCGCAGAAGCATATCTTGACATCTGTCCAGGAAATCTTCATTTTCTCTTATGCAACGCGGGGTTGATACTTGTTTCTCCAGACCTTGAACCTTCTCTTCCAATATGGAGACCAGCTTGCACTTTCTACAGACAAAGTTGCTTCTGTCCCCCGCTTTAACCAGGGCTCATCTCCCAGCTCCACAGTAGGGAAAATAGAAATCTTGGGATGGGATCCCGATTCCCAGGGTCTGCAGCTCTGAGGCAGCCCTGCATTGCAGACTGTTCCAGACTGGGGACCCCAGAGCTTTGAGGCTCCCAGGCCAGTGGGCTATTTGGGATACCATCTGGCCCAGGAGTCTGGAAACCCAGGGTCCCCAGTCCAAGGCAGTCTGCATGGCGAGGCTGCCCAAGAGCCACAGACCCTGGGAGCCCCAGCGGTAACTGAGAGAAATTGGCATTTTTGTTTTTCTCTTAGCACTGGTGAAACTGACAAGAATGTCAGTGTCACTCAGCATCTGCTGGTGTCCCTGGGAGCAAATTTCATGTCGGACACACCATGTGTTGGTGCTTTCAGAACAAATGTTGAGAGGATTTCTGGTTCACAGGAAGTTTTGAAATAGCAAAATTTCCTGTGAGCTGGAAATCCTGCGTTTCAGCCAGTTCTTCTCACTGCTCCCTTGTTTAAACCTCCAAGGATCACCTCAGCCTTTTCACAGCATCACCCTGGGAGCTCTAGTTCAGTTGCTTGTCCACTATGACCCCTGTGAAGACCATGGGAGATATCTGTATGTTTATGTATATTATGTGTTACCTCTGTTTCTTTTATTGCTGTTTTACCATTTACCGGTACTACCAGATTTCAAAGAGTAACTCCCGCTGGAGCTCCCCACGTGTCCCAGCAAGGCAGACAATGGCTACAGAGAACCCAGTCACTGGTACTTAACTGACAATACAGGTGTCAAGGCCTTTCAACTTTTGCCTCTGACCAAGCCGGGCACAACCCCGCTAGCTTGGGAGAGGGGAGGGGCCCTTCAAGTGGGAAAATTAAACAAAGAGCTTGGGAACTATGGAAAGGGGAGCCCTGATGAACAGAGGAGGTGAGGCAGGGTCTGCAGGGAAGGAGATTGAAACCCAGTCCCCAGAAGCAGGGGTAGCTGGGATAGGTTGGGCCAGCCTAGGTTTTGAGGGAAATTATGAGGATTAGTAAAAAGCATCAGAGAGTCCTGTGGCACCTTTAAGACTAACAGATGTATTGGAGCATAAGCTTTCGTGGGTGAATACCCACTTCGTCAGATGAGGATTAGGTAAGACATATGCCTGTTGGCCTTTAGTTGCTTTAACACTTTTCTCTCTGGTCACTGTGTTCCTATGTATACATAAAAAAATCACTCTCCTGGGCCTGGAACTAGTCAATATTTTCATTAATGATTTGGATGATGGAGTAGAGAATCAAGTCATCAAATGTGTGGATGACACAAACCTGGGAGGGGTCACAAGCTCTTTGGATGAGAGTATTAGAATTCATAATGACCTTGATACATTGGAGAATTGGTTTGAAATGAGTAAATTATAATTCAGTAAAGACAAGTACAAAGTACTAGACTTCGGAAGGAAAAATCAAATGCAAAAAATCCAAAATGGAGAATAACTGACTAGGCAGCAGTACTGCAGAAAATATTCTGGGGTTATATTGGATCAGAGACTGAAATGGGTGATGCTGTTTTGAAAACAGGAAATGTCATTCTAGATTTTATTAACAGATTTGTCCTAAGTAAGACAGAGGAGGTAATTGTCCTGCTGTACTCAGCACTGGTGAGGCCTCAGCTGGAGCACTGTGTCCAGTTTTGGGCTCTCTCACTATGACGGGTAGGACAAGAATTAATCCACTTAGATTGGAGCAAGGGAGAGTCAGGTCAGATATTTGGAAAATCTTTCCAACTATAAGGATAGTTAAGTACTGGAACAAGGTAACAAGGGAGGTTGTGGAATCCCCATTGTGATGTTGCACTCCATATGTTTTATGGAAATATGCTTATGAGCGTGAATATGATGTAACTGGAATATGCTTTATACAAAAGATCTGTTGTAAGGTATCATAACAAAAGTTATAACCTACTGAATATATTTCTCCTATTTGAATGTATGTATCATTCTTGTATCTGAAGCTACAAATATGAAGTATAACTCTGAGGTCCTATTGTAATTATGCAAAGTATGGGCCATTAATGGTGGTTTAGAATCTGGACAGTTCCCATTGACTAGGACAATTGCATGTAGAAGGTTTATTTACCTGCAAGCTTTCCTGTGTATGTGTGGGCCAGCCTGTGGGTAATGAAGAATGAGGTCTCACAGGACATGTGACCATGTCACATGATACTGGAATCCATCTTAAATTTGGTATTTTTCCATTTAGAAGGAGGGGTAGGGACCCAGAGAGACAAAAGTTTCCCACCTTGTGCCAAAGCTATAAAAAGGGGAGGAGCAGGACAGTCGGGGATGCCAGTCATGAGAGAACCCCTGTTTTCCACCTAAGATGTCTGCTGGAACTAATAAGGACTATACCAGGGGAAAGGATTGGGCACAGACTAGGAAGGAGTCTAGTCTGTGAAAGAAGCTTATTGGAACATCTCTGAGGGTAAGATTTTACCTGTGATCGGTTTCTTAATGTGTTAGGCTTAGATTTGCGTGTTTTTTATTTATTTCGCTGGGTGACTTACTTTGTTCTGTCTGTTATTACTTGAAACCACTTAAATCCTACTTTTTATACATTGGTCTGTGTTGCAGCAGGCTAGCATGTGTGGCTCAACAAGGCAGGGTTGTGGAGTCCCAACTGGCAGGGAAAACAGGCTCAGAGGTAATTTCAGAACATCAGGTGAAAGTCCCAAGGGGGTCTCTGTGACTGAACCCGTCACACACGTCATTGGTGACTTTTAAGAACAAGTTAGACAAACATCTATCAGGGATGGACTAGGTATACTTAAACCTGTCTTGGTGTGGAGGGATGGACTATCTGCCTTCGTCAGGTTCCTTCCAGTCCTACATTTCTATTTATTCCAAGATTTGATAAGCTATTGAGGCCTGCTGATTTTTTAAAAAAAGTTTATCTCTAGTAGATACTGTTTAACATCCTCCTTAGTTACCAATGGATTGCAGAGTGGTATACCCTCCTCACATAGTATGAAAACACATTCTGCTTCTATCCAAAACCAGAAATGTTTATTGAACACGTCTGCCTTATTTGCATCATTATAAACTATTTTACCATCTCCATTTGTAATGGGCCTACACCTTTGTTAGGATTTGTTTGTTTGTTTGTCTTTGCTCCTAATATACTTTAAAAATTGTCATTATTGTTCCTTGCCCTGCCAACTATGGAGTTTTCCATGATAGCTTTAGCTTCCCTTATCGATTTCTACATCTCATAGCTTCCAATGTATATCAATTGCTACTGAATTCCCCTCTTTCCATTTGTTGTACTTTTTTTTTTATTTCTAATTGCTGCCTGCACTGCCCCACTGCACCAGGACGGGCTTTTGGCCAAAGTTCTAGGGCAGTGGAACACCTAACTCCCTAAGGCTCCTTTGTAATTTTCATACTTCATTGGCTTTCTAGGACACATTGAGCTCCAGCTGGATGGAGGGGACAATGCCTGCTCAGGACGTGTGAAAGTAAAACGTGGAGACACCTGGGCTACAATCTGTGATGCACACTTTGATCTCAAAGCTGCCAGTGTTATCTGTAATGGACTACAGTGTGGAACAGCTCTATCTATCCCAGGAGGAGCTCACTTCGGAGAAGGACATGGACCAATCTGGCCTGAGGAATTCCAGTGTGTAGGGAATGAGTCACACCATGTGTACTGTCCCAGGAAATCACATGGGAGTCAGACTTGCTCACATGCAAATGATGCCAGTGCCATATGCTCACGTAAGAATTTGGCACAATGTCTCTAAAATCCCAGTGTTGTGTATTCTAGTGCAGCAATAAAACGATCTCACTCTGTAGGGAGCTGGGATAATAGAGCTGCTATCGGCTTCTAGTAAAACCTCAACAATCCAATATAATGGGAATGGGCTCAATCCCCTTGACTTTCCTTTTCTTTGTTATTTAATATAAAATAGCTCCAAGCCTCCCTCTTTAAACCCCTTCTCCCTTCTCCCCTGGGTACACAGGATTCCGGCTGGTGAACGGCAGCACAGCGTGCTCAGGGAGGGTGGAGATCCAGGTTCTTGGTGCCTGGGGAACCCTCTGTGACTCACGCTGGGATTTACCAGATGCCAACGTTCTCTGTCATCAGCTCGACTGCGGATTCGCTGAATCAGTCCCAGGAGAAGCGTATTTTGGGAAAGGAACCGGCTCTGTCTGGACAGACACATATCACTGCAAAGGGACTGAACCCCATTTGAGCCATTGCCCTGTTACTGCCCTGGGGGCCTCTCAGTGCTCACACAACAATGATGCCAGTGTGATTTGCTCAGGTAAGTGCAGGAGAGATGCTGGATAAATGACACCAGCCCCTCAGTGTGTGACACTGCCCCCAGAGCAGGGGAACCTCAGGACACAGCAAGGGGAGGGGGAGCTAGATCCCAAAGCACGTATAATACTAGTAAATGTATTAAAGATAAAATTTAAGTAAATAATATTATCACAAAAGAATAGTTGTGACCTGGGAAAGCCCTGGATTCTCCAGGAAAATCATCAGCAACTCTGTCCTTACACAGGGCAGAGGAGCAGGGGCAGCACTTTGTCCTCCCAATATGGAGGTTGCTTCACACTTTCTATTATGAAATATTCTCCGCACCTTCTTGAGAAGCTCTCGCACCTTCCTTGATTGCTGGAAGCTTTGCCTTCTCTAGTGCAGTGAGATGCCTTCCAGGTTTGGCTGAATTATAAACTGCTGAAAATCACCATTTCCCTTCTCCTGAGGATATTTTTGGTAGCACACTACAGAGAAAGTAGTGCTTTCACTCACTTAGCTTTTTTTACTTTTTTCACACCTTTCCAATTGAAAAAACTCTAAAAATCCCTCCACCCCCACCCCGGCTTTCTTACTTTCTTTTTCTAACTTTTTACAGTGGAAGAAAAGATTAGCAGGGGTTTGGACTAATGACCGCATGAGGTCTCTTCTAATCATAATATTCTGATTGTATGAAAAAATAGAAAGGGGGAGGAAGTGGCAAACCTGTAAATCCAAAAACTGGAAAAGAAAATTGAATGTTTCATTTCCCGAACGTTGAAATTAATCAACATTTTAGTTAGAGTCTAAACAAAAGTTCTCATTCCATTTCCACATGCCAATATCATGGATCTGTTTAAAAATTGAAATACTGCATTTGAAATACTTCACAGGAAAATTTTTGAGTTGTTGACCCGCTCTAATATTTACCTTTTATAAAAAAAAATAAAATAAATAGCATTATTTAGTTCATTTAGTCAAAGCCAAAGGCACAAGATTTAGAAAAAAAACAGAATTAAGGTTACCTATATAATGTTAATTCAGTCCCCCACCCTCCCTTCTGCATATACATTATGATACAGTCTAATTGCATGCATACGTCCTATTATTCTTACCTACCCCCAGTATCAGAGTGCACCACAAACATTAATGAATTTGTCTTCATAACACCCCAGGAGATAGCAGTCTCTTATGATGCCCATTTCAAAAGTGACTTAGGCACTTAGAAGCCCAAGAATAACATTTTCGAAAATGCCTAAGTGACTTAGAGACTTAAATCCTATTTTCTCAAGTACCGTAGGAGCCCAAGAACCATACAGACTTCCCCCTCTTGCTGCCTAAGTCACTTCTGAAAATAGCACTTAGGCTCCTACATCATTTAGCTGCTTTTGAAAATTTTACTTACAATGATTAAAGCCAAAATTCCAAACTCGCTACTTATTTGGGGTGATTGGGCAGCAACCTGAGACCCTCAGGGCCTGATACTCCAGAATACTCACCATTTCTGAAGAGTTTTATGTGTTCAAAATTCTCTACAGACATTAATAAACCCTCACCAAACTCCAGGGAGCAGGTGGGTAAGTATTATTATTAGCTCCGTTTTACAAATGGTGAAACTGAGAGAGATAAGCAAAGTGACTTGCCCAAGACCACCCAGTGACTCAGCAGCGGAGACAGGATAAAACAAAGTGTTTTGACTCGCAGCCCTGTGCTCGTTCCACCCGATCCCACTGCCTGACTGCAGAAGAGCTGAGCATCCACATTTTGTCTTGACCCTAGCGGCAGTTGTGAGTGCTCAGTATTTCCGCAAATCAGACCCCAAAAAAATTGGCTTAAGAGACCTGCTCAGCATCACCTGTGAAGTCTGTAGCAGAGGCAGGAACAGAACTGAGCTCTACTGAATGACAGTCACTGCTCTTAACAAGATCATCCTAGTTCTTCCTACGTTCCCCTGCTTCTTCTCTTCAGGCCTTCCAGTTTCTAAAGTGAATGAGGCAGGGGTCACACAGGCACAGCCTGATGCTGCACAACCCCGACTTATCCATCCTGGGCACTGAAAGTGGCCAGGGCCCTGCAGGAAAATAATTCACTAGAAAACTTAATTTTAATGACCAGCCAATCTGGTTCCCTTCTGACTAAATGGAGCCCGTCTCATGAGTCTATAGATCCGCAGTTTTAAGACCCAAAAAGGCCACTGTGATCATCTGCTTCTCCCCTCACCAAAGGGACCCTTCCTGCTTAATAAAGTTCCAGCTCCCCTCTCTGACCCATCTTCAAATCCATATACAGAGTCTCCATAGGGCTTCTTGACTGGCTGGAACTGGGGTCCTTACAGAGAAACCTACTTCAGAAGCCCTGGATTTCAACCTTCTTCCTAATAATGTACTGTAGCTTCCAGGACTATCTCCCACAGAGCCCAGAGTCACTGGTGCCATTACACACCATAACTAAGCCTATAGGGCCCTGCCCAGCACTCACAACAGAGGTCTACTCTCCTTTTCACAGCTGATACCTTTATACCTTGGGGGCAATTCACCTCACAGTTTTCCTGCTTCTCACAGATGCTGCTACCTGCATTCCTAACTGAATTCTCTGCAGCCTGCCCTGCCCCTCTTAACTAGCTACCCAGCCCATACCCTGGTTCTCGGAGGGAACTCCTCAGCACATGAAGATGCTGATTTCTCCCCACAGTTGCTGGAAGGAGAATCCTTTCTAAGGAAAAACACTTGGTCCCTTCCGTACGAGCTCCATCTGCCATGATCCCATCTGGCCTTCCTGAGGGGCTGTGGTACCCAGTTATATCCATGAGCCTACTCGGAAAGCCCCAAATCTACTCTCTACCCCAGGGGTCGGCAACGTTCAGCACGCAGCTCGCCAGGGTAAGCACCCTGGCGGGCCGGGCCAGTTTTATTTATCTGCTGTCGCGGCAGGTTTGTCCGATCGCGGCCCCCACTGGCCGCGGTTCACCCGTCCCGGGCCAATGGGGGTGGGGAGAAGCGGTGCGGGCGAGGGATGTGCTGGCCGCGGCTTCTCGCCGCCCCCATTGGCCCGTGATGGCGAACCGCGGCCAGTGGGGGCATCACAATATTCACCAACAGAGAACGTCCCCATCCCCTCCCCACACACAGCCTGCTTAGTGTGGTGTGAATTGATCAGCTGGAATCTCACGTTGGGCTCATAGATAAACGCGGGGGGAGGGATAGCTCAGTGGTTTGAGCATTGGCCTGCTAAACCCAGGGTTGTGAGTTCAACCCTTGAGGGGGCCACTTGGGGATCTGGGGAAAATCAGTACTTGGTCCTGCTAGTGAAGGCAGGGGGCTGGACTCGATGACCTTTCAAGGTCCCTTCCAGTTCTAGGAGATGGGATATCTCCATTAAATTATAACACCACACTTCAGGGGACAGCTCCAGTCAGAACCACCAGTGCCAGGAACTATCTCACACTGGGAGCTCCTGCACTGGACCCAGGTGAACCAAGAAAGTTGCCACCTACTGAGCAAAGATCAGAGGGAACTAAGGGAATTTACCAATAATAACCTGTTCCTGACATCATGAGCCCTGCTCTTCCATTGGCCAAACTCCCTCAAGGCAAACTTGCCTAAATCATTCACAACCCACTTGCTAAGTGCTTGTGCAGACACCATTCACTGGCTTCCAGGCATTTAAGCCTGGATAAAGTGACTATAAACCTCAGCAGCCATTCCACCACCACACACAGAGACTATTTTCCCAATCAGTAACCTGCAGGAATTCTCTCGCTCACTCATTTACAGGGTCTGCTGGCAAGTCCCTCTGGCAAACTCAGCGTGTTACAACAATCCTTATATCAGCTTCACTTAGAGATTCAAAAGAGAAAGTTTCTTCTGACAGAGGTTGTTCCATTTAACACTGTGACACACTCTGATCACTGGGTGATAACCTTCTTCTTTAGAAACAGTCCATAATTTCATGCACACTCTGTATTATTTCTAGTGTATAACAGGGAGTGTTATTCAGTGTAGTTCCCATCTCTCCTGAGCCCAGGTCGTTCTGAATCACTCAGACTGCTGAATGGAGAGAGCCGGTGTGATGGGAGAGTAGAGATTTCCCTCCGTGGTGTGTGGAGCAGAGTGCTGGATGACCAGTGGGACATGAATGATGCCAGCGTGGTGTGCAGGGAGCTCCAGTGCGGAGTCGCAGAGAAAGCTTTTAACCCCCCTAAGTCTGAGCAAGGAACAGGCCCCGTGGGGCTGAGAAGGGTCCAGTGTGCAGGAAATGAGACTCGTCTGACTCTCTGTGACAACTCCACGTCTGAGTCAGCCCAGGCAGGAATCGCTGCAGATGTCGGTGTCGTTTGTTCAGGTGATTCATTTCCAGATCTCACAAACATTCTCTGTTCAGTAGGAAAATACATATTAACAGCTGGGATCTATCCCCACAGGGAGCAGGCGGATCAGACTGGTGAATGGGACAGGTCGCTGTGCTGGGAGAGTGGAGATTTATTACGGCGGCAGCTGGGGGACAGTCTGTGATGATTTCTGGGACCTACCGGACTCCAGTGTCGTCTGCAAACAACTGGGATGTGGACATGCCATCAATGCAACTGTCTCTGCTCATTATGGGCAAGGATTCGGGCAGATCTGGCTGGATGATGTGAACTGCTCAGGGAATGAATTCGATCTCTGGGCGTGTCCTTCCAGGGGCTGGGGCCAGCACAACTGCAGACACAAAGAGGACGCGGGAGTTCTCTGCTCAGGTCTGTTTTGTGAATGCTCTCGTGAGCTGTGTTATTAGGTGATTTAATGGAGAGGGCAGATGTTTAAGGAGATTGCTGAGAATGATACTTTCCCTGGCTGTCTCTGCCTCCCTTTCCCTTGTGTTACTGCCTACCAGGGTCACCATTAGAAAGTCCTCAGCTCCCACCAGAGATATTGGAGATATTGCAAGATTTCCCTAATGTTAGAATGCTGCGTCTCAGGTATCTGAAGGAGACTGTATCATGGAAAGCAATGACTGAAAAAGTATGTAGGGTCCTAGTGGAGAAATAACTGAACATTAGCTCCCAGTGCCCTGTGTGGTAAAATGGGGTAATGCGAACCTTGGATGTGTAAACAGAGGAGCAGAGAGTAGGAGTGGGGACTAAATTTTACTATTGTGTGTGGCACTGGTGAGACAGATACTGGAATACTGTGTCCAATTCTGATGTCCACAAAAATTGGAAAGGGAGCAGAGATGAGCCACAAAAGTGATGTGATGGCTTGAATAAAAGCCTTAGGGTGAGAGATTTCAGATGCTGAATCTGTTTAGTTTATCAAAATGATCAAGAGGTGACTTGATTACAGTGCATAAGTTCCTTCACAAGGAGAACATACACTTACTAAAGGGCTCTTTAATCTAATGGAGAAAGGCAGAACAAGAGTCAGTGGCTGGAAGCTGAAACCAGACAAATTCACATCAGAAATAAGGCCCAGGTTTTTAACAGGGAGGGTGATTAACCATCAGAACAAACTACCAGGGAAATGGTGCATTCTGCATCTCTTGAAGTCTTCCTGTCTAGACCGGATGCCTTTCTGGAAGCTATGCTTACGTCAAACTCAAGTTATTAGGCTCTATGCAGCTGTTTTACAGAAGGTCAAACTATTTGATCCCATGATCCCTGTCACGCTGTCTGGAGTGGCTCACGGCTCTGAGTGCCCACCTCCGGGAGAATGATGAGAAACAAGGCAATACCCCAAACTGGTGGTGCGTTCAACAAGTCGATATCACCAAGACAGTAACAGATGTGAACTCCTGAACCAATGTTCCTTCTAATTTTTTACATCCATGTGCAGAATGAATTTTGTTATGTGCACTAGTATAGAGGTGATGTGTGGCAGGGGTGGGGCCGAGGGGTTCGGAGTGTGGGAGGCAGCTCAGGGCTGGTGCACAGGGTGGCGGTGCACAGGGTGAGGGCTCTGGCTGGGGATGCAGGCTTTGGGGTGGGGCCAGGGATGAAGGGTTTGGGGTTGTGAGGGGGCTCAGGGCTGGGGCAGAGGGTTATAGTGTGGGGGCTGAGAGCTCTGGTTAGGGGTGGGGGCTCTGGGGTGGGCCCGGAGATGAGGGGCTCAGGGTGCAGGAGGGGGTTAGGGTGTGGGAATAGAGTTGGAGTATGTGGTGGGTGAGGGCTCTGGCTGGGGGTGTGGGCTATGGGGTGGGGCCATGGATGAAGGGTTTGGGGTGCAGGCTGCCCTGGGGCTCTGGCGGGAAGAGAGGACTCCCCCCAGCCTTCTCCTGCTGCAGCAGCTTGTGGCCAGGGGAAAGGCACCTCTTTCCCCGCTGCGGCAGCTCCAGTATCAGGAGAGAGGAACCTCTCCAGGGCTGGGGCCAGGGGAGAGGTGCCTGTCCCCGGCTGCAGCAGCTTCAGGGCTGGGGAAGTGATGCCAGTAGCGTAGCTAGTGGGGTGCAGGGGAAGCAGACGCTTCCCCTCGCCACATTTTCCAAAAGAGGCGCCTTAGGTAACCATGGCGCCAGTGGGCGGGGCCCAGCCCACGCTCTGCTCTGAAGCTTGGCCTGCCGGCCCGCGAGACATGACTGCGGGCGGCCTGACTCCCCCTGCCTGGGGCTCCCCTCGCCTGCCACGGGCTCCTCCTCTGCAGCGCTTCCCGCCATGGGACTGGGGCTCTCCCGGGGCTCTGCCCTGCATGCGTCCAGCACCCCCGGGGCTGCTCCTGCCTCCCTGGGCTGGCCCCATATTCCCTCTCCCGGGGGGCTGGGGTCCTGCTGCAGCTTGCGCCCCTCTGCCTCCTCCGTGGGGCAGGCAGCCCCAGGGGGTTGAGGCCGTGCCACCCCTTCCCCAACTTCCCCCTCGAGGCTCCAGCAGCCCCCACACTGCCCTGCTGGGCCTGTTCAGCCCTCAGCCCCAGCAGGGGGCTAACGTGGGATGGGGTTCGCGCCTGGCGTGCTCTGTGCTTGGGACGAGGCGGAGATGGAGAAGCGGGCATCCAGCAGCCCCGCCGGCCGGACTACCAGCTCCATGGAGCCACCACCGCCACCTCCTCAAGGCCAAGCGAGGCTGCGGAGACCCAGCGGGACCCCGCGCCCTCCCCAGTCAGGGAAGAGACTGAGATTCCCTCCCCTTTGGCCTGGATGGGAAGATGAGTGACCGAGCGCATGCTGGGCGCTTGGCCCGGGGCCCAGTGCCCCATCCCACTGCCCGGTGCCCCCCGCAACACCCCATCTCCCCCGGTGCCATGCCCGGTGCCCTCCAGGGCCCTCCAGGCAGATGGCACCAGGTCCTGCCCTCATGCAACCTGCCCTTACTGTACAGGTGCAGGGGGCGGCTCAGCCCAGGCTCCGGGATCAGCCTGCAGCAGGGAGTGGAGCCACACCCCCGCCGGCTCGGCTCAGCCCAGCCCCGCTCTTAAAGGGACACGGACCCCACCGCGGCTCGGCCCGGCCCAGGGCATGTGGGAGTATCAGGGTGAGTGCCGGGGGCTCCCGGGTGCCCTGGCAATAGATGGATCTGGAGGAGACAGCCAAAGGGGGGCGCGTGGAGCAGCCGGAGGAGGAGCCAAGGGGGGCGTGGCCAGAGGAGGAGCCAAGGGGGGGCACCTTTTTTATGTTTGCTCCCCCTGCTCTTAAAACCTGGCTACGCCACTGAGTGGCGCCTCTCCAGTCCAAGCCCCTGTGGCTCTGTGCCTACGGGGCCCTTGATATCCTGCTCTGCGGCCATGTGGCCGCACAACTTTAGGGTTACCATATTTCAGCAAGTAAAAAAGAGGACGGGAGAAGCCCCGCCCTAGCCCCGCCCCTGCCCCTCCCACTTCCCACCCCCCTCAGAACTCCCAACCCTCCCCCCGTTCCTTGTCCCCTGACTGCCCCCTCCTGGGACCCCTGCCCCTAACTGCCCCCCAGGACTCCACCCCCTATTTATGTACAGGCGTGACTACCTGCCCTTTCCTGGTTACTATACGCGGCCAGTCCGCATCCACATCCAGTAGTTAAAATAAATAAATAAATAAACTAATAATTTAAATTGGAATTTCATCCATTAATAAGTATTTATTATATAGTTAAAACCATTCTATTGAAGGGCAGATATTAAATAACACTAAATATGTTAATGTTCAAAACAATATTAAAAATTTGAAAATTTAGAGCATGGAAACCAAAATAGCTAAAATTTAGTTTTGGCAAGATACACGGAATGGAAACTCCGGGATCTTTACCTGTCACTGAATATAGCCATCATACCAATAGTGGAATATAAAACAAGTCTACATATACTCTCCTTAAAATTTTTACTTCTGTCCATTCCCAATAATTGTAACAAATCATTATTACCTTCACTCCACTTGCCACGCGCCCCAAGCACAAAACCAAAGAAGTGGATATTTTTACCTCCCATTAAGTTTTTAATTTCTTCCTCTAACTCAAGATAATAAGCCACCTTCTCACTGTGGGCTTGTTCCAAACTTCCGGCATTATCCTCCCATTGCACTGTAACATCAACCACCACTGCTGTATCTCCTTTTATAAATATAATATCCGGCTTTCTTAACTCACCCTTACTATTTCTCAAATGGGGATCTATCATTGCCTTCCACCCTAATTTACCAACCTTATCTACAACTGCAGACACTACTCTATTATGCCTTTTTATCCTAGCATTCTTAGTCTTATAACATTGTCCTGAGATATGGGGAACAGTCTCCCGCACTTTACCGCACCATCTACAAAGAGCATTCACACCTCCTCTTCCTCTTGCTAATGTCTCCCTAGTAGGATAAATATTTGCCCTAAGCTGCAATGCTGCGATATACGCTGACGATTTAACTTTACTAGAGTTTCTAAAAATCGAATTACTAATTAAATCATTTTTAAAATATTTTATCCCTATTCCCTGACATCTCAGTTCCGACCATCTTAAAAATTGCTCTTCCCTCCATTTCTTGGGATGAGATGTTACTGCACTAAATGACAATATTTTATCCACAAGATTTTCTCCTGCATATAGATAAGATAGGTCCATCCAATCATCTCTCGAGACAATATGTCTCCTCCATTTACGAATTAACATATTTGGGATTTGCACACTAAACTTAGTGAGAGCTAAACCACCATCCCTACCTCTAGAATAAAATATCCCATCTGTGGTACACTGAGGTAAATGTAAAATCTCTTTAACTATTTTTCTAACTAACACATCAAGATCGTCTAAAAGATTAAAGGGGGTTCTATTAAAAGAAGATTATAAAATAGCTTCGGTAAGATGTATGTCTGTAAAATTAATATTTTTTGGGCCGGTTTTAATGGGGCCTTAATTAAATTCTCACTCCAATCTTTCAATTTTTCTTTAAGTACCGGTCCCCCTACACCTATCCAGGGATCTATTCTAGCCCCTAAATATTTTTCAAAATCCCCTGGTTGAACATATTCAATCTTCTCTGACCCTATCTGCCAATTATCCTTAGGATTAACTACATAGGTTTTATGTTTAGTTAAAATATGAAAGCCTTTCGTTTTCTTCACATTAACAGAGAGATTAGTTTTTTTACAAAACTCCTCTAAGATACCCAAATTTTTGATCATTCCTTTATATGAGCTACTTAAAATTGCCACATCATCGGCAAAAGCCAATGACGTGACACTATTACCCTTAACATAAAAACCACTTCCTTCTACTTCTAATCTAGTTAAAAGGGGATCCATAGCAATATTAAACAAAATTGGGGACAACGGGTCACCCTGCTTGACCCCCCTCCTAATTAAAATAGACTCAGTAGCTTCATCACCCACCCATACCCTAGTTGTGCAATTATCATAAAGGCCCCTAATAATATCTATAAAATGTTCATCTATACCAAATCTTCTCAACCCGGCTATTATATGTCCGTGTCCCACAGAATCAAATGCTTTAGCCAGATCTACGAACACTATTGCAATTTCATTCCCATTTCGTTTAGCCCCTTTAATCAAATTATCTAATATAGCAATATTTTCCTCACACCCAGGGGCGGATATAAACCCTTTTTGTCTACTACATATCTTAACTGTTTCCACCAGTCTTTTTGCTAATATTTTGGTATAGATTCTAATCCAAACTGACCCAATTGTCAATGGTCTCCAAGATGTTAACTTCTTCATTTCCTCCTCATCTTGTGTCTTTGGTATTAAAATCGTTCTATTTTTCTTAAATTCATCTGGTACCTGTCTATTTAGAAACCATATATTAAAAATTTTTGTAAGTATTAAGGAGTCTAAATTAAAAATATCCCACAAATTGCTCACTTTTACTTTATCTGGGCCAGGAGCACTATCTTTTCTTATTTCTGTTAAAGCTATTCTAATCTCATCCACAGAGATCGGACTCATTAATATATCATTATCCGCATTCTCTGTGGATGATGGCCACCCTATCATATTACCATGTCCAATTGTTCCCAAAATATTTACATAGTATTCCTTAATTTCTTTCATAGGGATAGCACACTTAGCCTTATCTGGCTCTCCCATTATAATGCGAGTCAATCTTCTTCTATCCTTATCAAATAATTGTTGATAGAATTTATACTTAGCTTTCTTTGTAGCATATCTCCTAATTGCATTAAATTGCTTCCTTCTCCCCTCCTTTCTAATCTTCCCTTTTCCTTTATTCCTCAACTCTATTTGACTTTCATTTCTAGGGTCCTGTCCCTCTACTAATGAATAACATAATTTTTCCAACATTGCCCATCCGAGAGCTTTTGTTAGATCCTCCTTTAATAATCCTTCAATTTCCCCTAAACTATTTATTATTTCTCTTCCCTCCCTACTTTGTTTTCCCCGTTTACATATTTTCTCCACTAAATCCACTTCTGGATGTCCTTTTAGTGGGAAAATCCTCTCTCTTGGGGGCGGAATTTCTAATATATTTACTCTAATGTCCTCTACCTCAGTCACTTCCTCCCTATCTCCTGTTACCACTAACTTCTTCTTTGCTAATTCTCGTCTTTTATCTGATATTTGTTTATTCGTTTTGGTCCTCATCTCGCTCTCAATACATTTATTTATATTCCTTTTCCCAATATATTTCCTTTCCAACTGTATAAGCTGCGCAACCTCATCTTTAGTCCATATACGAGATCTAGTCGATCCCTCTTTGATCTTACTTTTAGCAGCCATATCTTCTTTTCTTTGCTCATTCCTCACAGCAGGGTGTCTATGTCTACAGTGTTGGCTCAATCCAGATCTAGTATGAAAACCAAGCCCACAGACCGAGCACGTATGGCTCTTCATTGGGGTATCCGCCTTCTTGGGTATGCACCTGGGGTAGTGGCAAGCTATATTATGATATTGAGAAGATTTTCCACATTTACTACATACAACTCGTATGGCTTTACTTTTATGAACCACATTAATGTGTTTGGCCCATTTACCAAATGTTGGTAATATCTGGGGACATATTGGACAATTAAAACTATCAACGGGATACTCTAAATAAAAAACCCCATCCTTCCACAAACTACTTTCTAATATATTTATATTACTACCAATACTGTTAAGATCCTTATTACGATCCCTATTAAAATCAATACTTGATTCCCTAACATATGGATCATCAAATGTACTTAAATACTTAAAATCTGGATTAAAACTGTCCATAGTTAAATCATTAAAAGTGTCCCTTGTAAAAACCATCGGTAAGATAGATAAAATCTCCTCACCATGATCATCACAAACATTCTCCTCTACCTCCTCTCCATGCTCCACTGGGAGGACTTGATTCTCACTCTCATTCTCATGAGCCTCCCTGCCTCTTGTCCCCTGACTGGCCCCTCCTGAGACCCTCCCCCCATCCTAACTGGCCCTCTAGGACCCTACCCCCTACCTGTACCCTGACTGCCCGAACCCTTATCCAAACCCCCACCCCCAGACAGACCCCTGGGACTCCCACGCCCCATCCAACCACTCTCCACCCCCTGACAGCCCCCCCCCAGAACTCCCGACCCATCTAAACCCCTCTGCTCCCTGTCCCCTGACTGCTCCGATCCCTCTCCCCACCCCTGCCCCCTGACAGCTCTCCCCCAGAACTCCCAACCCCCCACCCCCTCGCTCCTTGTCCCCTGACTGCCCCCTCCTGGGACCCCTGCTCCTAACTGCCCTCCAGAACCCCACCCCCTACCTAAGCCTCCCTGTTTCTTGTCCCCTAACTGCCCCCTCCTAAGATCCCCCCCAACTGCCCCCCAGGACCCTACCCCCTACCTGTACCCTGACTGCCCAAAACCTTCTCCACCCCCTCCCCCAGAAACTCCCCCCAGAACTCCCGAACCCCCCCCCGTCTCTTGACTGCCCCCTCCAGAACCTCCCTGCCCCTTCTCCTGCCCCCTGGCCCCTTACCCTGCTGCTCAGAACAGGGTGTTGGGCTCTGTGTGGAGCCGGACACGGGGCGCTGGGCTGCAGGGGAGGAGGAGCTGCCGAGGCCCGATGCGAACGGCCAGGCAGGCCGGCCGGCTCAGAATGTGGGGGGAGGAGGGGGGGAGGAGGAGCTCTACAGCTTCTCCAGAGTCCAGCCCGGCAAGCTGCGGGGGAAGGGCTCTGGCTGCCAGAGCCCCATGCGAGAGGCTGACTTTCCTGCAGCCCTCCCAGCCGCGCCTCGCTCTGCGTGGGGGGCAAATCCCGGACATTTTTTGTGATTTACAAATTCCCCCCCAGACGCTATTTTTAACACAAAAAGGAGGACATGTCTGGGTAAATCCGGACGAATGGTAACCCTACACAACTTAGAGGTAATGTAGTCCTGATTCACTATATCCATCTTCCCATGGCGTCACAGATAGTCCCCTTAGACTCTCCCGCCTATCTTGTCACGCAGACAAACTGGACTTAGTGATAACACTGCTCTGCAGCCAAAATGCTTCTGAAATAAATGTAGTCAAACTTTACTAATTCTGGGTCACTGAGAACGAAAATGATATTTAAAATTGTTGATTGGCTCTAGTTTTCAAGATATGCTATTGGGTCAGTATATACGACTCTTGACTTTGGAATGGCAGAGGATAAGTGAGTTATAAAGGGAAGGGATCTCAATTTAAACCAGAAATGACAAAAATACATCTTTGACTGGATCTATGAATAAATCTGTGACTGGGTTTGGACAGTACTTGCCTTTTAGGCAAAACAATGAATGATGCAATCTGAAGCTGGTATTGCGTCATACATGATCTGAATTGCATCATGTTATTCCTAGAAGTCATGGATGATGCAATCATAACGAAGCTTACATCACTCTGCTGAACAAATTGCCCTATATCAGCTCTAGAAATCATACAGTGTCGTGCTCTCTTAGTTGTCCGTGTTTCATTTTGCAAAGGGACACATTTCTGTTTAGCCAAAGTGAGCAGAGATGCCTCGTACTTGTGTGAACAGTGCAGATAACTTCTGCTATGTTTGTGGTGAAGTGACTTTTGCATCACAAAAGCGCAGTATAACCACTCTGGTTAAGAAAGCCTATCGCCTTTATTTTGGCTGCAAAATTGGAGACCAGGACAAGAGGTGGGCCCCACACATATGCTGCAACACTTGTGCAACAAATCTTCGCCAGTGGTTGAACAGGAAAAGGAAATCTATGCCTTTTGCAGTGCCAATGATTTGGAGAGAGCCAACAGATCATACCAGCAATTGTTACTTCTGCATGGTGCCTCCAGCTGGGAAAGGTGTGTCAAAGAAGAAAAAGTGGACTGTGCATTATCCAAACATTCCATCAGTTATGGAACCAGTACCCCACGGAGAAGGACTGCCGGTTCCTGATGCACCAGAATCATTCTCACTTAAGTCAGACGAGGAAGAGGAAGAGGATGAAACTTCTGGTCCTGAACCATCAATGTCACAGGACCCACATTTTCTCCCATCCTCCTCCTCTGAACCACACCTCATAACACAAGGTGAACTGAATGACCTTGTCAGGGAAGTGTAAGGCAGAGCGGTTGGGCTCCAGACTACAGCAGTGGAATCTCCTGGCAGGTGATGTTAGGGTCTCCATGTTCCGTGACTGTCAAAAGGATCTTGTCCCATTCTTCGTCATGGAAGGTGATCTTGTAGCCTGCAACAACATTGATGGTGTGATGGCAGCCCTCAACATTGTTCACGATCCAGATGCGTGGAGACTGTTCATTGATTCATCGAAGATGAGTCTTAAAGCTGTTTTACTGCATAATGGCAATGTTTTGCCATCAATTCCAGTTGGTCATGCAGTCCATATGAGGGAAACCTATGACAACATGAAACAATTTTGAGGTGCATAAACTATGACCAACATCTGTGGCAGCTTTGTGGCGATTTGAAGGTTGTTGCTCTCTTGCTTGGTGTGACATTATTGGCATAAACTGGGACCATGTAGATCATTGTTGCAACCAAGGTCCTGTAGTGGCACCAAATCTTGTATAAAGGGGGTCAAATGGGGTGTCTAAAACAAGGTTATGGTTTACTGGTTATGATTATGCTGTCTATATGTATGTATCAGTTTTGTAGTCGAAGTTATGAATATTGGCTCTATACTGTCTGTATGGCTAACTTATGCTATGCTGCTGGGTGACATCCCAGACAAACTGGGATTAGCTCTGCCTAGCCTGCTTGATGGCCCATTAAGGACCATCAGCTATACAATTGACCCATTGAGAGAAGGCAGATACTGGTAACTCAGCAAAGTATGCAGGAACTTGCCCCAGTGACTCCAAACTCCATTTTGCTGTAATTTTCCACAGTAAGAACAAAGAAGTGTTCTTACACCTGGAAAAGACTATATAAGGCTGATGCCTCATCTCCATTTTGTCTTCAATCCTGCTTCATACCTCTGGAGGGACTTTGCTACAAGCTGAAGGTCTGAACAAAGGACTGAGGACCCATCCCAGCGGGGGATGTATTCCAGAGACATGATTTGAACCTGCAGTTTATTCCATCGCTGCTGCAAGCCTGAACCAAGAACTTTGCCATTACTGCATGTAATTGATTTCTTTTAACCAATTCTAACTCTCATCTCTATCTTTTTCCTTTTATGAATAAACCTTTAGATTTTAGATTCTAAAGGATTGGCAACAGCGTGATTTTTGGGTAAGATCTGATTTGTATATTGACCTGGGTCTGGGGCTTGGTCCTTTGGGATCAGGAGAACCTTTTTCTTTTATTTGGGTATTGGTTTTCATAACCATTTGTCCCCATAACAAGTGGCACTGGTGGTAATACTGGGAAACTGGAGTGTCTAAGGAGATTGCTTGTGAGTCTTGCGGTTAGCCAGTGGGGTGAGACCGAAGTCCTCTTAGGCTGGGTCTACACTACCCGCCTGAATCGGCGGGTAGAAATCGACCTCTCGGGGATCAATTTATCGCGTCCCGTTGGGACGCGACAATCGATCCCCGAATCGACGCTCTTACTCCACCAGCGGAGGTGGGAGTAAGCGCCGTCCACTGGAAGCCGCAGAGGTCGATTTTGCCGCCGTCCCTACAGCGGGGTAAGTCGGCTGCGATACGTCGAATTCATACGCGAATAGCGTATCTTAAATCGACCCCCCCTGTAGTGTTGATGTAGCCTTAGTCTGGCTGGTTTGGTTTGCCTTAGAGGTGGAAAAAACCCCAGCCTTGGGCTGTAACTGCCCTGTTTGGGCAATTTGTCCTGAGTTGGCACTCTCAGTTGGGTTCCGCCAGAACCACATTGTCACACTTGGTCTGCAGACTGGATACACAAAGTACTGCTGTTTTCTCTGCGAATGGGATAGTCGTGCAAGAGATTCCCACTACATCAAGAAAGATTGGCCACTCCGACAGTCATTGGAGCCTGGGAGGAAAAGTGTTCAGCATCCACCACTTGTTGAATCAAGGAAGATTTTGTTACCACCCTTAAACATCTAGCTGGGTCTAATGAAGAACTTTGTCAAGGCCATTGACAAAACACAAGCAGCTTTCAAGTATCTCTGTGGAAAATTTCCAAGGTTAAGTGAAGCTAAGATAAAGGAAGGCGTCTTTGTTGGTCCTCAGATTCGTGAACTTCTTCGAGATGATGCATTTGACTTTGCACTGCATGGCAAGGAAAAGTCGACATGGAAAGTCTTCCAGTTAGTGGCAATAAATTTTCTCGGAAACAACAAGGCAAACAACTACAGGTTGTTGGTGGAAAACCTCCTCAAAGCATACAAAAGCCTTGGTTGCAACATGTCACTAAAGATACATTTTTTGCACTCTCATCTAGATTTTTTTCCACCGAACTACGGAGCAGTGAGCGACGAGCACGGCGAGCGATTTCACCAGGACATTGCAACAATGAAGAAACGGTATCAGGACAAATGGGGCCCATCAATGCTTGCAGACTATTGCTGGACAGTGACAAGAGATGCTCCATTTGATGAATACAAGAGACAAGCCAAGAAGCGCCGAGTAGACACTGAATAGGACTAAACTATGTACATAATAGTTTTTTGCCTTTTGTTTCATAATAAATTTTATTTATATAACCCTTTTGCTGATTTTTAAAGTGTTACATAAACAGGACAGGTGAAATATTATCATGTAAAGCAACCATAAACACATGAAAAGACCTAGGTTTACAATTTATGATTAAAACTCTACTATCTACACAATATACATAGACATAAAATGTAAAAACTTAAATATCTTAGAAACAGTAGCCAATCAGTTGTTTTAATTGCCATATTTGAATTCAGCACATCAAAATACATAAAAAATAGCACATTTTATCTCTGAAGCAGACGACTTCTCAAAAATTGTAGACCAGTGTAATTGGTCACTTACACCAAAAATCACACCACATTCAGGTTGATTCCAGTCCCAATAGGCCAGTCACTTATTCCAGATCAGTTGGTACCCTGAATCTTACACCAAAGACAATGCCTGTAGCCAATCCTGTAATAAACTATATGCAGGTTTACTGACTAGGAAAAAAGAAATAAAAGGGTTATTTACAGGTTAAAGCAAGCAAACATCTACACACAAAAATGAGTTACCATTTACATCCTAGGAGTGACAGAGTTGTAGTGATCTGTCAATTCCAAATGTCCTTCAGCGCTGACCCAGGAGTAACCCCTTGGGGTCTCTGGCTTCAGTTTGGTGTTTCTAGCCCTGTCACAGTTCAAACAGCCAAAAAGATGAACAATCTTCACATCTATTATTTTTATTTCCTCCTTCCAGCCTTCAAAGCGATGGGATGAGGCCTTCTGCATGTACTACATGCAGGGGATGGATGGGGGGATCATTCCCGTGCCTGAGTTCACAAGTTCAGAGCAAACATTTTCAGTTATAAAGTAAAACGTACATATTTTCTTGTAGCATGGACCACAGACATTACAAGTGAGATTAATGCCTGAAGCAACTAACCATCATTTCATAGAATCTAAGCACAAAATACATTCTTACAAGATTAATACCTGTTTTGAGCAAAACTAACATACAGGTGACCTGATCTGGTCTCCAGCTGTGAGATTGTCACTTCTCAGCTGCAGCCTGGGCAAGAGCTGGCATCTGGCCTGCCAATGTCCCAATCCTTCCCGGCCTTTAACTAGTACAATCTGAATGTAGCTGCTGGTAATGTCTTCCAGAGATGCCCACTGTATTTCTAAGGGGTCTATGGTGTGCAAAAAAGTCTCTCATTTTTGGAGTGGTTCTCTAGCAGTAGCTCCTGCAGAATGATGCACAGGATTGTTAGCAATCACTGAGATTTCACTCTTCACACCCCAGTTCATTTCAGAATCAGATGATTTAAATTCCCTTTTTGTGCCTTTCCTTCTAGAATTCACAGATCTGAGGCTGGTGAGCGACAGTGACTGTGCTGGACGGCTGGAGGTTTTCTACAATGGGACGTGGGGCAGTGTTTGCTCCAATCAGATGTCTGGAGTCACCCCAGCAATTGTCTGCAAACAACTGAACTGTGGAGACGGAGGGCAGATTGCAAAAGACTTTGAATATGGAGCAGGTTCTGGTCCCACGTGGCTGGACCATGTTGCATGCAGTGAGCAGAACAGCTCCCTCTGGCAGTGCCCGTCAGAGCCCTGGAATCCAAAGTCATGTGATAACCGAGCAGAAGAGACCCATATTTCTTGCATTGGTAATTCTGAAACTACCTGCATGTGTGTGTGCAAACCCACATGTACGCGATGTGTTCAATTAATTGAAGGGTTAGGATAGAACTTGTTGTTGTTCACATCTCAGTGTAGGCAGATGTAAATTCTCAACACAAGATACAAACATATTTTCATGATGTTTTATAGCAATAAGCATTTGTCTGATTAACAACAAACATGGAAATTAATCAATTAATTATAAAAGAGACCAGTGTTATACAGTGTGATAAGGCTGTGTGAGATCCTAGAAAAGCCTCTCCCTAGAGACCGTCATTAGGCAGCTCTGTGGTTATTAATCCTTTTGGGATGAACAATCAGAGATGGGCCCAGGCTGTGCAGTTTGGGTCAGAACTGGAATCCTGCACAAGTCTATGTGCATGTCGGCCTGTGTGTCTGAGTAACAGCTGAATAGCAAATTAATTAGATATTAAATGACCCAGAGTTCACATTTCAGTTCATACAGTGCTGAAATTAGGGGTTTAAAATACAGATAAATTCTACTCCCACATCACACACACAACCCAGTGCATTCACCACAGCTTTTTCTCTCCATAGTTAAAAAAGCAAAACCAACTCAGACCCTGTTTGCTGAATGCCCGAACTCTCCAAGCTGCACAGGTATCTCTGCTTCTCTGTGTCTCCCTCTTGGTCCCTAAGGGCTTTCCCAGCTGTCTCAGTAACATGTGAGGTTTCTGCATTTCCAGACCAGGAGAAGTTACGTGTCGTGGAAGGAAAGGACAGATGCTCGGGGAGAGTGGAGGTTTGGTACCGTGGCTCCTGGGGAACAGTTTGTGATGACTCCTGGGACATGGCGGATGCTAACGTTGTGTGTAAACAACTGGGCTGTGGATCTGCTGTATCTGCCCCGGGCGAGGCTGCATTCGGTGAGGGGACTGGTCCCATCTGGGTGGAGAAGGTGAACTGCAGAGGGACAGAGTCATCTCTCTGGGACTGTCCTGCCAAGCCCTGGGGTGAGAGCAACTGTGGTCATAAGGAAGATGCTGCTGTGAATTGCGCAGGTGAGTGACAGGAGATGTTTCTGCTACATGCTGTAATTTTCAGGGACATGGATGGATCAGCCCACCCCCCTATCCCTTTGGTCCCAGACCAGGCCCTCCCATCTCCTGTGTGCAGGAGAATCATGGATGCTGTGGGGTGCAACCTTTGTGGGGTCAGATTGGCTCAGGCATCAGCCCACATAGCATCTGTATCCATCACAGGCCCCAGTGTGCTGGTTTGTTACTAGAGTCCTCATTGCTGCACAGAGCACAAGGGACTTGGGCCCTAAATCACTAACAAACAGGCCCTGTGCTGCTGTGAGGGAGTTTGTGGACATGACAGCTGGAGACAACCAGGGACTCTCAGAGGTGAGGTTCCCACGAGGAACAAACACGTCACCTCCCCCTCGCTCCAGACTCTACCTCTCCTCCCTTTCTCTTTGCAGGTGTGACAGAGAGGACAGATTTTCCAAATACCCCAGTTAAAGCATCCCCCTCCTCCCATCAAGGGTTAAATTCCCCTGGTGCTGGGTCACAGAGGAGGAGCTGCAAGCTGCAGCCTGAGGGAAGGAGCTCCTTTCCCTGGCCTGTGACATCTGAGGGGGAAGGACACCCGGGTGGGAGCTGCAGGCCCTGCTGAGCCAGAGGATTCCTGTCTTCTGGCTCCAACTGACAGGGCAGGGCCCATGATTTAAACAGCAGCCTGTGAGCTGCCCCCATAGCGCACAGACTGTCCCAGCTCATTACCCTGCTGTTCTGGGCCGTGCAATGAGTGACTGGGGACCTCCCCAGGTCCCCCTCCCTCCCCCGAATCTCACAGGATAATCTCTCCTTGTCGCATGTTCATTTCCATCCAGGTCCCGCGCGACGCCCTCCGACCGACAGTGGGAGAGTCACAGTGCCCCTGATCATCTGCATTATCCTGGGGGCCCTGCTCTGCCTGGTCTTAATCATCCTGGGGGCGCAGGTGCGAAGTGCCAGGGCACAGCGCAGAGGTGGGTGCTGATTGGTGTCACTGTGTGAAATGCCTCTGCAATAGCAGGGGGGCTGCAGGTGTCAGGGTGAGGGGTGATACCGGGCTGGGTGGGGCGGACAAGGGTGCCTAACTCCTCTCTCATTTAATATTTCATTTACTGTCTGGCAGTGGGACAGCCCAGCCATGAAATCTGGAGATGATGCTAGCTAGGGACCTTTACAGTTTCAGAGAATCTGCATCTGTATTCCCCCCCCCCCCCCCCCGCTCCGGTGATCCACTCCAGGAGTGCCCACTCAGGCCTCCAGCCGTCACCTGTCTCTGGGTGGGAACCCCCTGTCCCACCTCCTTGTGGCCAGGAGTTTTTAATACTGCACCCCCCCCCCCCCCGACTTCCACTGTGATACCCCAGCAAACCAGTCTGCGTACAGGCCATCCCCCATGTTGTGCGTTCTCCCCAAGGGCTATGAGCAGTGCATTGCCAGCAGTTACAAGTCACCACCCAACTCTCTCTCAGCAAACTACACCTTATTCCTAGGATAAAAGTATGACACAGAAAACATTAAAAACAATAAAAATTCCTCCACACTTGCTGAACATACCAGAATTCACCCGTCTTCCTCATGGGCAGCTTGGTAGACCAACGTCCCTCCAACTATTCAGTGTTGGGATCCCCGTGGACAGAAGGTCCTGCCCATTTGCTGAATCAAAATGAAGGCCCTGAGTCTGTTTAAACTCAGCCTTTCATACCAAAAGTCTTTCTTTGTCTCTTGGTCTCTGGTAACCCAGTTTGGACCAGTCTGTATAAACCACCCTGAAGGTCGTTACCTTTCTGGAGTTGTTTACAATCTCAGTGATTCACCTTAACCACACACGCTCCCCCCCTCCAACAAACACACACACACACACATACACTCTCTCTCTGTTTTTCTTCCTTGAGGAGCTGTGGTAACCCTCCCACATGAAGTAGAACATAAACCATTCGTAGCTTTAATACTGTGATTCCCAAAGATACTGCCTGGAATTTCATTATCTGTCCCAGGGAGGGGTTCAGAATATCATGAGAGACATCATGGAAAAGGGACCTAGAGAAATTGGAAATATTTTCAGGGGGGGAAAGTGTATAAAAATAGAGCTGTGGTAAATGGTTGTGAAAAGAGTGATCCAGTAGAAAAGACAATCTTAGGAAGGAGAAGTGCAGGAAAGGAGCATTATACTGTATCGTACTGAAAGCTGGCACTTGTAGGGGATTTTACTTCTATAAAACACTATACATACATTAGCTAGCAGCTCCATTGCAAGAAGATAGAGGACGGGATCGCCATCAACATACACGTAACATTCACAACTTTGCAGTAAGACAATGACTATAATCAGACCTCATGGTTCAGGGCTTCAGCCGGTTTCCTGCAGGAGTCAGGAAGGAATCTGGGAAACCCCCATATTTGTGTTTTGTTTTACTTTGTTGTGTTTCTTGCCCTGCTCTGAAGCATCAGACATTAGCTACAAAGGGATATGTGACACTGGATAGGCTGGACCAGTCCTCTGAGGTGGTACAGAGAAAGCTCTTTCTAAGATATCTGGCTGGTGTGTCTTTTCCACATGCTCAGTGTCAAACCGATTGCCAGATTTGGGGTCAGGAAGGAATTTTCCCCTAGGTCAGACTGGCGAAAAGGGACCTTGGGGGATTTTCATCTTCCTCTGAACCATGGAGCATGGATCGCCTGCCAGGATTATCTAGGCATTTCTCACCTAGTCAATTCCCTGCCATTGCGGGGGCCTTGGGTATTGGTGGTACCTTCGTCGCTCCTGATTTCTGCCTGTCGCACACAAGAGCTTATTCTGCTGAGGACTGAAATGCTTTAGTCTAAGTGCATCTTTGGGCTCAAACCTAAGGGTATCTGGGTGAAATGCAGTGGCCTGTGTTATACAGGAGGTCAGACTAGATGTTCTAATGGTCCCTTCTGGCCTTAAACTCGATGGGAAAAAAAAGATAAACACCAGCGTGGGGGAAGAATTATTTAAGCTGCTCCAAAGGGGAATAGCCCGGAATAATGGGATGAGATTAAAAAGGGAACATTTAAGATGAATGTGAGGAAGCTTCCTGACAGCGAACTAACCCTGGGAACCATCATCAAAGGGCTGTTGTGGAAAGAAACCCTGTCACCTGGCTCATTTAAATTCCAGCAGTGGGAATGTGCTGTAGGGTTCAGGCTCGCACTGGGCCTGAGTGGGAGGCGATGAATGATCCCATAGTGTTTCCCATCTCTGGTTTCAATGACCCTCTGCAAACCCTGACCTTTGTTTTCAGGTTCCAGAAGACCCTTGGATCCCTTCTCTGAGGCTGTGTACGAGGAGATTGATTATAACCTGATGAGAGAGAAGCAGGAGATGTTCAGTCGCTCAGGTCTGTGTGTGTCTCACTCTGAACAGGGAGCAGCTATCTAATGCCCTTTCCATCTTAGGCCCTGACCCAGAGTTCAATCACTGCAGCTTCAGCCCTGTGAACTTGTCATTGGAGCTGGGCACAAGTCTTCATTACAAAATGTTGTGGTGAAAAATTCAAATCAAGAGACACCGAAACATTTCACAAATTCCTGTCAATTTCACCCATTTGTTCCAAATACAGTAACTCCTCACTTAACGTTGTAGTTATGTTCCTGAAAAATGCGACTTTAAGCGAAATGATGTTAAGCGAATCCAATTTCCCCATAAGAATTAAAGTAAATGAGAGGGTTAGGTTCCAGGGAAATTTTTTTCACCAGACAAAAGACTATAGTGTGTGTGTGTGTGTATATATATATGTACACACACACACACACACACACACACACACACACACACACACACACACACACACACACAGTATAAGTTTTAAACAAACAATTTAATACTGGTACACAGTGATGATGATTGTGAAGCTTGGTTGAGGTGGAGGAGTCAGAGGGTGGGATATTTCCCAGAGAATGCCTTACTCCTAAATGATGAACTAGCAATTTGCTTAGCCAGAGCCGGCTCCAGGCACCAGCAAACCAAGCACATGCTTGGGGTGGCACAATTACAGGGGCGGCATTTTTGCTTTGGCAATTGTGCTCTCGGAACTCTTTTTTTTGTTTGCTTTTGCTTGGGGCAGCAAAAAACATACCTGGGCTGAGCCCTCAAGGGTTAACTCTCACATTCTACAAGGCAGCAGGAAAGGAGGGAGGGCAGACAGGGACAGAGACACATACCCTGTGTGTGTGTGAGAGAGAGAGAGATGCACATTTCCCCTTTAAGTATGAAGAGTGGGGTCAGAAGTACACTACCTTGTTAATTAGATCAGCCAGCTGAGACCCAACCGCAGCTTCAGCTGCTGCTGCCTGGAAGCTCCCTCTGTCGTGTGTCCCCCCACTCTATGGAAGATGGGGTAAGCAGGGTGCAGGAGCAGGAGGGAGGGGGACATCCTGACATTAGCCCCCATCTTCTTCCCCTCACCCCCCTATACAGCACACAGGAGTCTCAGGGAGCAGCTCCAAGGCAGAGGGCAGGAGCAGCACATGGCAGTGGGGGGAGGGACACAGCTGAACTGCAGGCAGCTGCTGCACAGGGAACTTAGGGGAGTGGGGAGCTGATGTGAGGCTGCCAGTCCACCCTGGTTCCAAGCCCCCACCAGCTAGCTCCACCGGGCTGCTCTTCCTGCAAGTAGTGGACAAAACAGGCGGCTGCCAAATGACGTTAGAAGGGAGCATTGCACAACTTTAAATGAGCATGTTCCCTAATTGATCAGAAATGAAACAACATTAACCGGGACGACTTTAAATGAGGAGTTAGTGAAATTAAATGTTCTTTGTGTACAACACTAAAGAAAACATTTGTTTTTTTCACTTTGATAGTATTTTTCCATTAGAAATTTCCTTTAATTTCATCTATAAAAACAAACAAACAAAAATTAACTAATGTCCAAAAGAACGCCAAATGGTTTCAGTCAAAATTAAACTTCTTTTTTTTTACTATTGCATTTGCCAAAACTTAAAGTCATTTTTTGGCTCAACTCAAAAGAATGTTGGGTTTTTTTTGTTTTGTTTTTTCCCCCCAATTGCCAGAGAACCAAACCATCTTTTTTCCCCCCACACTCTAGCTGTGGGAGCTGGTTCTGTGGTGAGACCAGCAATTACTCATGCAGACTGAGGGAGATGGGTTTCCTTCCCACCATATACTGCGTCTCCCAATTCTAGGGACAGTTAATCTCACTCTGCCTATCCTGCAGCCTTGGAGTGTAACCAGTTATGGGTCAGGAAAGTGACTGTCTGGGGCCAGGCTAAACTATCACTTGAAAACTGCTCTGGAGCATTGGAGCAGGAAATGTTCTGTGCCCCCCTCATACCACAGCCACTGGTCTGCTGGGTCGGCTCCCTCCTGCCCCCAGAGCAGAGAGATCAGCCCAGGAGAGCCTCATGACTTTGAATCACGGCCCTTTTATCCTTTGTGCCATTTCGTCTCAATGTCTGATGGGAACATCCTGCCCAAGGGCTGTGCTGTGGTGGGGCTCTGGGAACACGCTCAGGGCATCTCCCAGCATCACTGCCAAGATGGTTACAGTGAATCACAGACTCTGCTCCTGGCTTGTTTTGGCCTAATCTGGAAACACCACAGAGAGCTGATCGACTGATTCATGGGGGAGGTGGGTATTTACCCTTAAGAAGGAGGAGTCCCCTCTGTGGATGAGGAGGCCAGGGCCACTGTGGAACTTCCCTGGACCAGGAGCCAGAGACGTGCCCTTCAGTCACCCCAGTATATTTCAGGTCTAATTGTAGCATCCCCTCAGTCACATTTACCACAGTAACATCGAGATTTCTCTTGGGGATTCTGTGTCAGCCTCTCACCGCTCAGAGTCACTGTGAGTTACCATCTCCTGTAGAAGAAGGAATAGACTGAGACTGGAAATCCTGCTCCTGGCCCCGGATATGTTCCCAGTCCCACAGTTCTGCTGTTCTCACTGTGATGAATTTCTGGTTCTCGTCTCTCCAGTCTCCTATTCAGGTGACTCAGTGACGAAGCTGCAGTATTACACCGGAGATAGCGAGGGGGAAAATGATCCTGGATCAGAACAAGGTAACGGGGGAGGGACAGACTCAGGCCGAAAGACCCAAATATGGGTAGAGAACAGAATTTCTATGACATTTTCTGCAATTGCAGCCATTTCTCCTCACACGGTTCCCATTGTACACAGTCAGGTCTAATCCCATTGAACAGGATTTCTGTCAGAATCTCAGGATGGGAACATGTGACCATCTCCTGAGCACACATCCCTGGGAGTGGCTCCCAGTGACCTCCCCAGGTGAGGAGCTGGAGGAGACTGGTCAGTCGCTTTGGGTGGAAGGTGTCAATGCCCAGCAGGGCTCAACTCACATCCCGCGAGAGATATGAGAAGATTGTCCTGTGTTATAATTACAGATGGGCTCAGCCCAACTCACTGATCCGAACCCACCAGAATTTTAGGGGAGGGGGAATTTGCAGATTCTGACCCCGGCTCTGGATCTCAGTTTTGGGGCTGGCACCTGTCACTATAACAGGCTGAAGCAAAATCCTAGATCTGAACTTCCTGGCCTGGACCCATCTCTAATTATAAACGGGGTGGCATAAACTGAGCAGCTGTAGTTATAAGCACCACCTGTGCTGAAGAGACGCTGCTGGTGCCATGGGCTGAGTGTGGTGTTTGCTCTTCCAGAGGGAGCTTCTCCAGAGGGGTCTCAGTTGGATTACGATAACGTGGAGGAGCCTGCCTTGAACGACGTCCCCCAGACTCCAGGCGGCCGAGGTGAGCAGTGAATCTGCCTCCTGGAACCAACGTCATCCTGACTGAAAAATAACTTTTTCAGGGGAGGGAGAGTGGTATGCTAGATAGAGGCAATGCTCAGTGGTTTGAGCATTGGTCTGCTAAACCCAGGGTTGGGAGTTCAATCCTGGAGGGGGCCACTTAGGGATCTGGGCAAAAATCAGTATGTGGTCCTGCTAGTGAAGGCAGGGGGCTGGACTCCTTGACCTTTCAAGGTCCCTTCCAGTTCTATGAGATAGAATATCTCCATTAATTTATTTAACTTTATTTCCCAGTAGGGACAATAGTGGTTTGTTAAGAAAACCACAAAAGTTCACCCACCAGTATTGTCTATTGGACTAACGCTGGGGGCACTGAGCAGGTGCATTACAAGAGCTGTGTGGAGGTCCAGGGGTAGGGAAGCATGTGATGTCCTAGGTCATGCCAGAGGCCCATTGCAGAGACTGAAGGAGCAGTTTGCTCAGGAGCTGCCTATGCTGTACTTGGCTCAGGTCACTGCCCTGTGACCCTCACTGCCGTGTGCACTAGGGTTACTCACTATTTGTAAAGACAATGCACCGAAGCAGAGACCTTTACCTAGCAGCAATGTTCCCTGCCAGCCTTTCCTGGTATGCAGCTATGGCAGCTTTTATACATCTGTCAGACATGCTGTGATGGGGGAGTGGGTAGGACATAGAGATTTTACACCCACGGGTCAACCTTATTAGCTGGCTCAGCTCCCAGTGGTGTCAGTACATTGGAGACTGATGGTAGTTTATGGGGTAAACATTACCAGGAGAACACATTGAAAAGACATTTTAAAATAATGTTGAATTTAGGAATCTGGAAACAAACTCAGGACAATTCCAAGCCATTTCTATTTGTAATTATTGTAATGAAATGCCTTGTGGAGCAATCCCTCTGGACTAGATCCCAGTCACCTCTTTCTAGAACTGCCCCTCCCCTGCTCATCTGGGAGCTCTAGGATCCTCTCAACCAGCTATTGAAATGTATCAAATCAATGTGATATGTAAAATCCCTCAATCTGAGGGTCCCAGAGGAGGGCTCCTCTTAGCGCCCTGAGGGTGGAAGTGCTGAGAGATCCCCAGGGACCAGTGAGGTTGGTGTAGCTGCAGCTTGTACTTTAATTCTGTCTTCACTGTGAATATTCTCTTAATTACTTCACATCTTCATGTCAGATGCCCCTGTCCTGGCTGGAGATGTCCCAGGGGCTGGTTATGATGATGCCAGAGACGTGTCTGACCCTGAAGATGACCCTGGTTTGAGGCAGAATGATGAGGAAGGCACTGGGGCGAGTGACAGGAACAGGGATTCACAGACAGGTGAGTTTGCACTTCACAGTGCGTCTACAGAATGGGATGGCTCGGAATGTGCATTACACAGCTAGGGAATAAACCTGGCCAACCCAATGTCTGTGGGGAAAAAAAAACCCTCCTTTTCTCCTTTCCCTCAAAGCAGAGGTTTCAATGCTTGCAATGGTGACAGGAAAAGGGGAGTTCTTGCTGTGTACTACTTCGCGGTCAAAGCAGCAAAATCCCTCAATCTCTAGGTTCAAAGCCTTGTGTGGCTGCCTCACCCTGGATGTACTGGATTCCCACCAGTTTACTGTGCTTGTATCTTTTGGACAGAATCTTATAAACCAAAGTCCTGTTACTGATGCACAAATGTTAAAGAGCCTGTGACACTTCCTGTAAAAGTTGGGCTTTTCCCATTATCCTTCGCCAACATCTCCCCTCCCATCCCCACTATGTCATGAGCAGAGACACCACCAGCCTCCCTAAAGGAAGTGGAGTGGCGATCAAATATGCATTGCTTAGTACTTGATAAGAATAATGTGCTTATGTGTATGATTAGCGCAGAGTGAATTATACAGTGTCCTTAAGTAAGAGCTACTTCCTGGTAAGTGATTGGGTTTTATACATGAATTGACAGGTGAATACAGTTCTTACTTGGCCACTGTAAATGGTCTGGAAACCAAGGATTTTACTTCCAGAATATGTACAGAGATGATGGATTAAAACTTGTCATGGACCCAATGAGAAGAAGAAAGAGGGAACATTTTCTAACCCATACCAGAGAGTGAACTCCACCCTTGCTATGGGGCCACACATAGCTATAAAATGGATCCACTGACTGTATGTGTCTCCCTTTGTATTTTCAGGTTGGAATCTGCACTCGCTAAGGAGTGAAAGTGTCTCTGGGATGGAGAAAGAAACCCTGTTCCTGCCTCCTGGAGACACAAGTTATGATGATGTGGGACATGGTGACTCTGGGGGATCAGTATCAGAACAATGTGATTGGACCAAATAACCGTAGGATGATGTAAAAGCTTTGCCTCTTTCTCTTAGAAATGCTCCCTCTGGCATGATGCCTAGAGACAGTTCCTGCCTGGTAGATAGACAAAGCAGGGGTTTCTATAGAATTTGGGTGAAGTTGCAGGAAATTCAAATCTGAGTGGGAAAAGGTTCACAAATTTCCTCTGTATAACTTCCCATTGATTGGCCAGGATGGAAGTTTCCTGATTTTTTTATCTCTGTAATTTCTTCAGCTTCAATTTGTTCCTTTTTTCTTATTAAATCCTTTCTGAAAGTCTTCCCCATAGTGTAAGTTTTTCTTGCCAGATGAATTGTGCAGTTTCCAGGGCTCATCACAGGGAGAGGCTGAAATTGAAAAAAATCAAGAGACAAGGGTGGGCCACCTCTGGTTCTGGCAGGCTATTTGATGGGGGGGGGGGGAAAGGGAGGGGTTCTACTGAATGTTCTATCAGACATGTGGTAAAAGAGAGACACCAGCAAGAGAACATGCTGCAGTGAGCAACATGGTTGTTCCTAAAGCAAATTCAGATTTGAAACGTTCATTGAATCCAAGGAGATAAATGGGAAATTTTCCCTGGGTAATTCACACCTGAAATAAAAAAAAATGGAGAAAAGAATTCCCCATTAGCAATAAATACAAAGGATGAATATTTCTGCTAGGATAATAAATACTTTATAGACAATAGTGACAAGGGGAAGATTAATCAGAGTCTGGATTTCCACTGAACCGATAAAGCTACAACAAATAAGTCACTGAGTTGTTACTAGAAACCCCAGTAAAACTGATCATGTTACACAGTGGAATATTTAATTCCAGTGCCATCTACAAATATAGTTTAATATCAATGCTGAGCTGAGTACTGACCAGTGGAGAAGCCAGAAGTGTTCTCTGGATGAACCCTCAGTGAAAGCAGTAGCAGAATGCATGCAGAGTACATCACTATTTCACAGAAATGTCTTTCTTTCCTTTACCACAAATCCTGCATTCAGTTTGATCACTTCATCTGTCCACAGATACAATGGAGATAGAAAAGGTTGACAGAAAGTGAAAGCAGATGATTGGAAGCAGGAACTTTGGGGGTGGGACAGTCATATGAAGAGACTAGGAATAAAACAATTTACTTTTGAAAGGAAAAACACAGAAGACAACATTATGGAGACATGTAATAGAGTGTACTGACCCTTGGAGACTGCTAAAGGAAATCTCAAGGGCTGTGCTAATCCGTTCCAGGGGTTGTGTCTTCAAGACAGATGTGCGGGACAAAGGAAATGACCAGAGAGAGAAGGTAGCCCCAGGTTGGATGTTTGTGCTTTAGTAGGGAACCCATGCTTCTGACTCTGCCTAGGGCTTGGGAATGGAGCGTTAAAGAGGGAGCAGGTCAACTCTCCCCTCTTCTTTCAGGCTGATGGAATCCTGGGTTTGGTCAGTCCATCCAGGGGGGTCATGTTGCTCACAGGCAAAGAGAGGAGGAGAACTCCCCCCAAAATGGCACACACAGATCCTGGAAAAAAGGAAAGAGAAAAGGAACAGCAGCAGGTGAAGGTGACTGAGGAAGGAATTCTGTTGTATAAATGAGCTTTGATAAAATGCAAGGTCATACATATGTGACTCTGAGAAGGATTTATGCGTCATAATGGACAAACAACTCAGCATGAAATCCCAGGGTGGCCAACACAATTCTTGGAAGTATATACAAGAGAATAATGACTAGAAATAGGGCGCTGATTTTATTTCTGTATTCAACATTGGTAAGAGCAATACCAAAACATTGCATCCAGTTGTGTTGTCCGCATTTTAAGACTAACTGTGAAAAATTGGACAAGGGGCAGTGAAGAGCTATTTTAAAAAGAGCTGAAAAGATGCCTTACAGTGAGAGACAAGAGTTCAATCTGTTCAGTTTATCAAAAAGAAGATGAAGAGCTGACTTGATTATGGTGCATAAATACCCTCACAAAGAGAAAATACTGGGTACTAAAGGACTCTTTCATCTAGCAGAGAAAGGCATAATAAAGAAATTAATGCAAGATAATTTAAAATGAGAAATAAAGGACAATTTTGAAATAGGTACTTAAACATTGAAACAAAATACCAAGGGAAATGATGGGGACAGGGGCTACTTAAGCAAGTGCTCTCAGGTGATATAGAAAACTATTTCTCTCAGGTGCTTGGCTGGTGGGCCTTGCTCACATGCTCAGGGGCTAAATGTTCTCCATTTTGGGGGTCAGGAAGGAATTTTTCCCCAGGTCAGATTGGCAGGGACACTGCACGTTTTTGCCATCCTGTGCAGCATAGGGAACAAGTCACTTGCTCATTTGGGTATATCTCACCAAATCAATTCCCTGACATTAAAGGGGCCTCATTGCCCCTCAGTCCCTCCTAGTCTCTGCCTGTGGCAAACAATAGTTTAGACTTCCAAGGGCTGTAACAGTTTGGTCTAATCCAGGTTGTTGGGCTCAATGCAGGGGTGACTTTGATGGTCTGTCATGTGTATGGGGGTTAGACTAGATTATTTAATTGTCCCTACAGGCCTTAAAATCTACACATCTACGTTATGGCTAAGATGTTGCTGTGTCTGACACATGGTCACTTCAACTCACAGGTGCCCCCTCCTTCCAACCCAGTCACCTCCTAGTATTCAGGGAATGGCAGATGCAGTGAAAGGCAATAGGGCACTAGTAGGAGAAACTTTAGGGACAGTCACTAGCCACAGAAAACAAAACCTCTCCCAACACCCCTGACTGCTGCACATCAGGGTCTCTGGCCGTACAGCAGATAAGCCAGCACCCCCAGTGGAAAGGAATGAGAGAGGGAGTTGCATGTTTCAGCCACGTTGGTGTGTGGGTACCAGCTAAAACACATGCAGTGTACCCACAAGCAGAGCAAGTTCATACTGTAAAAACACCAAACCCAAGAGGGACATGTGAGTCTCAGCCCAAGTTCTTCTTTAACCCATTAGAAACAATCCTTTAATTATTGGGGCAGTTCAGTGCTGGAGTACACCAAACCCCTGAAGTTCCAGTAGCGTGCCCGGTACACCGTCACTCGGAGGCAAGCACTGTAGGTGCTTTGGCAGCTAGGTCTGATCGGTCCCATTAAGGCACTGGGGGAAGGGAAAGGGGAAGGTTATACACACACTAGGTCCAGGGGCTTAAATACTCACAGTTCATAGGGAGCAATACTAGTAAATGTTTGGGTCTCTGGGGCAGTCCAGTTGAGAGTCAAGGGTCTTCTGGCCTAGTGTCTGGAGTGCCCTCTCTAGTCCAATCTCTATTCAAGCAAATGGGACCTTGCAGGTTTCCAGGCCAGGTTCACTTAGTATCTCTTTGGGGCCCCTCTCCACTGGCACCCTGCCCGGCCGCTGCTGTTCCTCCATAAACCTCTCACAGACCTGCAGCCAGCTGTTATCTCTGGCAGTCACAGCCTGTTCCATGTGCAGCTCTGCATACAGCTCCTGGGGACTGCCCTCTGCATCCAGCTCTCTGCAGGTCCTCACTTGCCATGCGGCCACTGCTTCCCACAATAGCCCGGCCCTTTCCTGGTTCAGGTCAATTCCCCTTACCTCGTCAGAGGAAAGGGAAGTGCAGCGGGGGAAGGGTCTGGTAGGGGTCGTAGTTCCATTCTTAGCATATTCATGACAGTCCCAAACATAGGATGAAAGATTCTGCAAACAAAGGTTCCTCTCTGCCATATCATTCTCAAAGAGTTTTGAGGTCACATGATTGCCCCCTGTATTCTTATTGCAAAATGCGGGAGGTGGGCAGGCACAAGCCCGCCCACTTCTAAAGGCCCCTCCCCCAGTCTAGCAGGAGGGACCACTGGACCCAGGGACCAAATGATTGCTTGGGACAACAAATGAGAAAAACAGGGACTGAGGTGAAGGTCATAGGTTCAAAACGAGGGTACCGGATGGGGACACCGAGCACAGAACCTCGGACAGCGCCCACTGCTCCTCAAAGGTGTCGAGGGAGCCAGCGGACGCTGCCCAGTGGAACTCTGCCCAGATGCGTGAAACTAGGGAGGAACGGAAATAGGCTCCACAGACACAGAGAACCCCCTCGTCCAGCATCCTCCTCCTGGAAGTATAGATGGAGAGTTTGTCCAGGGCCAGGAGAAGGTTGACGAGGAGGTCTCGCGACTTCGTGGGGCCACAGATGGGGTGTGCAAAAAGGAACAGGTGCGGGGAAAACTGCAGCCAGAACCTCAACAAGAGGTTCTGGAGGAGCCAGAATAGGTGCCGCAACCTGGCGCATTCAAGATAGGCATGCGCCAGGTTCTCCCTCACACCGCAAAAGGGTACGGGTGTGAACCGCGCCAGGTACATGCCCGTGCTCACGGCTCCATGAAGGAGCTGCCAACCGATGTCCCCGGCGGGCCGTGGGACCAAGGTGGAATAAAGGCTGTCCCACCGGGGCTCCTCACCTTCTTTAGGTGGAAGATAGTCCCACCATTTGGTGTCGGGGCAGGATGCGAGGGTGAGGAAATGCAGTGTGTAGAGCACGAGCATGTACAGTTGGTCCCTAGGTGTGGTTTGGAACCGGACCGGCTGCAGGATGTGCAGCCGGCTCGGGGTGTGGGAACTGGGAGGCCGGGGTGCTCGCAGAACAGGGGCCAAATAAAAATGTCCAGAGGGTCCAGGGAGCACCCTCTCGCAGGGCCCGCTGCAGGAAGACAAGAGAAATGGGTGCAAGGAGGCCTCCACCTCCTGGAGTACACGCAGGGGGGTTGGAAGGGTGGAGAGCCCCATGTGCCAACCAAGCACATGGGGATCCACCCAGTCCCCCCATCATAGTCCAGGAGGTCTCTGACCCTAGTGGCTTCCACCAGGACCAACCTCCGGCACACTGAGGGAGACTCCGCCACTTGCACACGTAGATCGGGGTTGTGTAGCAGAGGCTCCACAAGAAGGTCCGCCCCCTTGGTGGCCACAAAGGACCTGGTCGCCGAAAAGAGCTTCCAGGTCTGGAGAAGGTCCTGGTAGAAGACCGGCAGCTCTGAGAGGTCTCGCGGAAGACCCCTCGGGTGGAGAAAAAAGAGCTGCTGATCATATCAGAGCCGACGGAGGAAGGCGTGCGCCAACGTGCTCCAGGCCGGACTACCTGCACCATAAAGAAGTCTCTGCAGGGCCTGGAGGCGGAAGACATGGACCTGGCTGCGAAGGCAGACCAGGCCCTGCCCTCCCTCCTCCAGGGGAAGTTTCAAAACCCCTGCAGGGACCTAGTGCAACCCTGGCCAAAAGAACTCCAGGGCTGTTCTCTGGAGCCTGGCCAGAATCCCCAGGGCCGGACTCAGGGTGTTGAGCCGGAGCCAGAGCATGGACAGCACTAGCTGGTTCAGCACCAGCGTCCTCCCTCGCATGGAGAGACACTGGAGCAGTCCTGTCTATCTCCACAGCCGCTCACCCTCCAAATCCTGCCAGTTCTTCGGCAGAGAAGGATGCGTGGCGGATAGATAAATACCAGAATAGAGCAGCGGACCCATGCTCCACCAGATGGCTTGAAGCTCGGGTGGGAGGGAGGTCGCCTACCACCTGTTCCCGGCCACCAGACCAGAGCTCTTGACCCAGTTGACCCGGGCAGAAGAGGCTGCCGAGTAAACGACCTGGCAGGCCTCCACCCGCACCAGGTCGCCCAGCTTCTGGACCGCGAGGAGCACATCATCAGCATACGCTGACAGGACTAGCTGCAGCTCTGGCTCCCAAAGCACCAACCCCGTCAACCTCCGGCAGAGGAGACAGGAAGGGCTCAATCGCCAGAGCATACAGCTGGCCTGAGAGGGGGCACCCCTGCCGTACTCCCCGCCTGAAGCTGACCGGCTCGCAGAGTGCCCAGGAGATACCTGTGGTCCATCCTGCTGAACGCCTTCTCCTGGTCAAGGGACAGGAGAGCGAACGACAGACCATCCCTACGCTCCAGCTCCAAGAGGTCCCGGACCAAATACAAGTTATGGAATATGGTCTGTGCTGAGGAGTGAGATAGGACGCCAATTCCATAGGTCACGGAGGTCCCCCTTCTTTGGCAATAAGGCGAGCACAGCTCACCTGCACGAGAGAGGGAGGACCCCGCTTTGCAAGGACTGGGCCCAGATGGTGACAAGGTCCGGGCTCAGGACGTCCCAGAACATGCAGTAGAACTCCACAGTCAGCCCGTCCATGCCCGGGGATTTGTTGGTGGGCATGAGACGGAGGGCTTCCGAGAGCTCAGCCAGAGAGAGAGGCAGCTCCAGCCGGTCTCGGTCGCCCACGCTGACCATAGAGAGTCTGGTCCAGAGCACCCTGCAGGCTTCGGCGTCGGTCGGATCCAGGGAGAATAGGCTGGCATAGAAGGCACTGTCCCTTCCACTCATCTCCTCCGGATCTGTGAGGGGGGTGCCGTCCTCCACCAGGAGTCAGGTGACATGCTTTTTAGCCCCCCTCTTTTTCTCCAGGGCATAGAAGAAACGGGAGCCGCGATCCATCTCCCGAAGGGGACGGATGCGGGATCGAACGAAAGCGCCCTGGGCCCGATGGTCCTCCAGGGCCCGGAACTCCTCCCGCTTCTCCTGGGGTGGATCCTGGGGGCCTGAGGCCAGATGCCTCTCGAGCTCTAAGACCTCCCACTCCTATCACCGCATCTCTCCGCTGGCTGACGCCCCGGGAGTAATCGCGGCAGAAGAGCCGTGTGCGCACCTTCACCACATCCCACCACCGTCTTGCTGAGAGAAAGGCACGCCGCTGCCCCCGCCAGAACTCCCAGAAGGATGCCACGAAGCCCACGTCCCCCAGCAAGCTGTTATTAAAATGCCAATAAGCCGGCCCTGGCCTCTCCAAACTGAGAGAGGCCGTCACGATCACCAGGTGGTGATCCGAGAATGGGACCGACCAGATGCCGGAGATGTGGGCCCATGCCAGATAGAAACATTAGAAATAAATGCGGTCCAACCGGGAGTGGCGTGACCAATTATCCTCCACCCGGACATAGGGGAAGGTGGTGTCGTCGTCCGGGTGGTGGTCGCACCAGACGTTCACCAGGAAGTGATGATCCATGATCTCCCTGAGGACGCCCGCGGCTGCCTGGGACTTCTCGACTCCTGAGCAGTCCCGGTCCTCGAGGGTGGTGTTGAAGTCCCTGCCCAGGACCAGTCGCTCGTGAGGATCCAGGGTGCCAAGGAAGGCCGACGCCTGCAGATAGAAATGCACTTGTTCCGGGCCCTTGTTTGGGGCGTAGATGTTGACCACGTTTAATGTCAGCCCCTCCACACAGGCCCGAACATGCAGCAGGCGACCCGGCACAACCTCGCTGATCCCAGCACCTCGGGCCGTAGCTCGGGGGAGAACAGGGTGGCCACCCTGGCCGAGCGGGTGCTGAGGTGGCTAAAATATACCGTCCCTCCACTCCAGCCACCAGCTAGCCTTGACGTCTGGAGCCGTGTGGGTCTCCTGCAGGAAGATCACAGAGTATCCCCCCGCCCCGAAGGAAGGAGAGCACCTGGCTCCTGCGGAGACCCACCCTACAGCCCCGGGTGTTTAATGTGGCAAAGATGACAGCTTTCATAGGGAGGGCTGGGGTGGATCCTCACGGGCAGGGTGATCAACAGCCTCCCGAAGGCCTGCAACAACCCATGTTCGACCCCAAAGGTCACGAGGGAGTTGCGGAAGTTGCAGTCCTGCCGGTAGGCCTCGATGTCCTGCCTCCCAGTTCCTCTCCCCTCCCTCAAAAAGGCCTTCACGGCCCAAGGGATGTGATGGAAGTCCCCCCAGCGCTGGAGGGCGAGCTGCACCTTACCCTTTGAGCCACAGGTGTCCTTCAGGAAGTGGTGCAGCTCATCCCTCAGCGCGGAGGGGGACACGGCAGCCAATCTGCTGCCGTCCTCCGGTAAGGCCCCCGAGAGATCCTCGTGGCCTGCAGAGACAGGCAAACAAGGGGCCGAGCCCTGGCGCTGCTGCGCCGGGCAGCCCATCTCCATCCCTGGCAAGGAAGGGGGCGGTGGAGGGAATAGTGCAGCCCCCATAATGTCAGGAAGGGGAGACATGAAAACCACCCCCTGAGGCTTGTCCATGGGTAACGGGAACGAGACAACCTTGGGGGCGGCAATAGAATGGGAGGTGGAGGGGAAGGGGACAGGCTATGCTTTGGGGGCAGGATCAAGGGCAGAGGCAGGAGCAGGGACAGGATTTGGAACAGGGGCAGGGACTGGAGCGGGATTCTGAACTGGGACTAGCGCTGGGGCAAGAGAGGGGACAGGATCAGGGGCAGTGGCAGGGCTTGGAATGAGAACAGGGACAGAAATGGATACATGGTCCCCAGCAGCCGAGCTGGGATGCGACTCCTCTCGACTGGGACTCAGGGCAGGAGGGGAGCCATTACCGATGCCGGGCACGGGTGTCACTGCAAGCACGTCACCTGCAGCCACGACGTCCGGCAGGATGGAGTCATCAGGCTCCCCCTCCTCCCCCCCCGGAGGGGAGACTAACTGCTCTGCCTGGTTGGGAGAGGGGACGCCCACAAGCTCAGGGCCCAGCCGCTCGTCATTGGCCGTCGCCCCGCGGGGCTCGGCGGCCTCACATGGGGTGGTATCTGTGGCCAGGCTGATGGGTAGGGCCAGGGGAGCCCCAAGGACAAGAGCAAGGTCTACAGCATGGGGTGAGGGGCAGGGAGTAGGAGGGGGCAGTGGGGCTAAACCACCACCCAGACCGAGGCCCGCTGGCGGGGAGTCGTCCTCCACCTGGGTAAACGAGGTCAGACCCAGGGCCTCAATCTCCTCAAATATGGACGTAAAATCAGTCTCTGTGGCTCCAGAGTCCTCCCCGACAGCAACCGAGGCAACAGCTGCCTTGGCATCGGCGGGGGGCACAGATGGTACAGGGGCCGGGGGAACTCCTGCAGAGGCCTCCTCAGGGGGGGACTCGACAAGGGGGGCAGGATCGCCTCCATCTGCTGCCATGGCTTCCATAGCTGCCGCCTCCTGCTGAGCTCCATCCAGGGGCGTGGCGGAAGATGTAGCAGCCCCGGTCCCCGGCAGCATCTTTTGAGGGGGCCTCCTCGCCCTCCTCATCGGAGGGGAGGCATAAAGACCGTAATTTGTGGGCACCACGTTTCCCCTGGACGAGCACCTAGCCCTCCAAGGTGGAAGTGGAGGGCCAGTCAGTGGGGACAGGGACAGGGGTCAAGGGCGATGGTTTCGGGGCTTGGGACAGCAAGGCAGGACAGCGGGGGAAAGGGAAACCTCCCCCTGGGACAGGGCCTCTCCCTCGGCCGGCAGGGGTCTCGCCACCCTCTCCTCCTTGGGCCCCGCCGAACTGCAACCGATGGAGGTGAGGCCCGCCCACTCGGCCATCCCTGGGGCCCGAGCAGGAGCTGTGGCAGGAGGAAAAGGGGCAGTGGTAGCCGGGCTGTCAGGGTTGCCAGCAATGACAAAGCTGGCACCCACCCAGGTTTCGGGGGTCCCTCCGGACGAGCCCCGTCGCCCGGCAGAGGAAACTCTGGGCCTCTCCCTTCATATAATGGACCTGGTAAAGGGCCCCCTGGTAGGGCACCAGGAAGGACCCATCGAGCGCCACCCCATCACGTGCCGCCAGCAGTAGCTGGATCTGGACCTGCCGGCGAAAGGACAGGACGTGACGGAGGGAGGGGTCCTTACAGCCCAGCGGGAGAGGGCTGATGATGGAAATGGGCTTCCCCAGGGTGGAGAGGGCAGGCAACAGGGCAGCGTTGGGAAAGAAGGGTGGAACAGAGGTTAACACCACCAGTACGCCCAGGTCCTACAGGGGTTCCAAGGGAACAAACATGCCCCCCACTGCCAGGCCATTCTTCACCGCCTCCTGCATGGCTGCCTCCAACGCCAGGAAGAATACGACCTTCCTGTACATTTTGGAGGTCGCTACAACGGCCGTGGGCCCCACTACCCTTGCCAATGCCCACACGTATGTTTTGAACTGTGGCGAGGCAGGCACCAGGAGGCAACAGATGCCATGCCTCCTGGTCATTGAGGGGAAGGGGCTCCGGCCACCAGGGATGGTACCGGAGGCGACGGTCGGGGCAGATGGTGCAGTGGCGTGCGGGAGGGCAGCAGCCACCTGGGCGTATGCTCTGGGGCTCGAGATGGATCACCCCCAGAGCTGGTGGAAGGAACAGCAGGGGAAGGAGGGGCCGCGGCAAGTGTCGGCGCCGCGGCAGGGATGTCAGGCCCCACTGACGGGAGGTTTTGGTTTCTGGGTGGGGCCTTTGCCCTTTTGATTCCCCTGGCCCTTTTTGCCAGCGGAAGGGGCGGCCATGGCAGCAGCGGAGTCTGGGCTACTGGTGGCCAAGAGGTCAGCCGCTGGGGCGGTGGCAATGGCTCCTCCGGCTGCACTGGGAAGGGGAGGGACTACAATATCAGTGGGGAGGCTGTGAATAGTGGTGGGGGCACAACTAAAAGGGGACACAGGCGCTTATGGAGGGAGCATGGGCGCACAGTTAAGAGGGACCGAACTGGGAGAGTGGGGCGGGCAAGGGAGGGCAGAGGAAAAAACAAGGGGCCAGGCAAATCACAGGGGGGAACTACAAGGTTAAGGGCGGGGCAGGCAACCTAACCAAAGCCCAAAGTTTGGGGCAGGGCAGGTAACAAATACTGAAGGGCTAGAGTGGGGCAGGCAAACTAACAGAGAGGGAAACCCCTAGAGGGTCAAAGCAGGTAGCGGGTGGGGCAGGCCGCAGGCAGGGGAGGGGCAAACTAACACAGGGGGGCTGGGAGGCACAGCAGGGAGGGGACCCCACCAGCCAAAAGCAGCTGGGGGAATAGAGTAAGTCCAAAGTGGGGAGGTACGTGCGCCCACATGGGCCTGTATAACTCAGTCCTTCTGCTCACTGCTGCAAACAGTTCCAGGTGGTAAAAAGGTGGGGGAACAAACAGCCACATCGAGGGGTGAAGAGCGGGTCCAGGTGGTATGCAGGGTGGTGGAGGGGGCGGCAGTAGGAATGGTAGTGGGGGGGAAGCAGATGGGCAAGGGGGAGGCTCTGCACCTCTCCCCCTTGCTCCCCTCAACAGCAACAGGAGTCACCACCACCCAGGAGCAGAGATGGTAAAAGTCACTCAGTTTGTAAACAAACCCCCTACATAATCTCCCGCAGCAGGAATCCTCTCTTCTTTTTCCTCGACGGCAGCAATAGCTCTAACTCAGCAGCAGCAATCAGCCGGCCAGGCAGGCAGGAGAGACCGCTAGGTGGTAGTGGTGGGGCCCATACTTCTCCCTCCAGAGGCCGGGGGGGGGGGAACAGGGTAAGCTGGCAAGGCCCACCCCCTCACTCAGCAGCAACATCAGCGATAGTCCAGGGAGGAAGGGAGACTCCAGCCAGCAGCAGCAGCCCAGAAAGGGAAAGAGAGGGCTCCAGCCAGCAGGACAACCCAAACAGATTGATCACTCCCTGCAATAGGGCAGCTACCCCACTCCCTAAGAGTGTGGGCTGTAGCAGGCCAGTGCACCTGTGCAGAAAGACAGACAATGAGAGAAGGGCTTATTGGGAGCCAATCGGGGCCCAGATTGGACACAGCCAATCAGGGCCAGGCTCAGCCCTATATAAAGGCTGCCCAGGAAGAGAGCAGTGAGTCTGTCCAAGACCTTTATGGGGGAAGGTCTGTCTCCACAGTAGGAAAGGAGCACCATGGACAGAGCAGTGCTGGCCAAGCTTGGGGAGCAAATGGGAGCTTTAGCCTGAAACCTGCCAGGCTACAAGCCCTGAAGGGAAAGGCCTAGCTGGTGCAAGGGCCAGAGGGGAAGCAGCCCAGGGAAGTGGACAGATGAGGGAAGAGGAGGAGGACAGCAAGGCTGCCGCCAGAGGGTGTGCCTGGCTCCCCTCCTTCCCTCTTGCATTACACCCAGTCATTGGCTGAGGGGAGTGGCCATTACTGACTATGTTAGATCCCTGACAGGAGGGATTAGACTTTGGGGATGTGGTTGGACATGGTGGCTGGGGTGTAGAAGGACTGCTGATAAACTCCCCTCCTCCCCCGAAGGGGGTGTGGATGGACTAAGGGGCACTGCCGGAGACAGTGGTCCGGAAGAGGATGCCGTGAGCTGGAGAGCAATGCGGACTCATATGCCAACCAAGGGCGAGACAATGGCTGGGACACCACCAGGAGAGGGCGCTCCATTGGACTGAGCTAATTCCTGGCAGCAACCAGCAGGAGGCATTGCGGTGATGAGTCCCACCCTGTCACACCCCCTTTTGCTTAAAGAAACAGTCTTAAAGTCTGCATCTGCCTATTCAGCTCTTTTATGTGCCTTTAGCTGCAAACTTTAAATAATATAGTTTTGGAAACACACTGATTTCCTGTATTCTTTTACCCATAAAAGATCCATGACATTTTATCAAGAAATAGAAATTTGAGAAATTCAAAGTGTTTGTGAAAAAATTTAAATTTTTTAAAGATATCTCTGGGGTCAGTGAACCCTGATCCACTAACGTTCAGGCCACACTGAAGACTGGGCAATTGAAGGGAACATTCAGTTGATAGACAAAGTTTCCCGCTTGCTCCCACAGCAGAACAGTCAGCAAAGCCAGCATCACATAAGCTGGCAGGGACCACAGCCAGGACAGGTAGGGGACATCTCCACACGCTGTAGACCTGAGTCTAAGAAAAGAAAAAGGATAGACACTGACAACAAGTCAGCACAACCCACTGCTTTTCACTGTGGGGTTTTCAAAAATTAAAAAAAAATTCCTTAACGTTTTAGTTTTGGGTTTATGTTTCCATTGAAAACCAAAAAGTTTTAATGGGAAATTAAAAAAAAAAAAAAAAAATCCAACAAAAGCAATTGGATTTTCAGTCCATCTCTGCTCTGCTCATAGGAAATAAGGCCTTCCCGTTACCCCACGAAGATTGTCCATAGGCCTTATTCCACTAGTGTCTCTCCTGTGGACAGGCTCTGTCAGAAAGTGATTTCCCTGTCATGGCACATGCTTTGGTTGGCCATGGCCCTGCCTGCTAGGGGAGGTAGGAGGGGCCCTGTGCAGCCTGAGTTGGTTTGAACAGTGAGGCAGGGGAAAGTACATGGAATCCTTTCCCTTATTCTCCACTCTCTGGGCTTAACCAGCAGGGAGGCTCCTCTTTGTCCCCTAATCTACTTCCTGCCCCTTAGAAGAGCCAGGGGCTCTGATCTGACCTGGCCCCATGAGAGTAGACTGGCAAAGCTTGGGTTGGGATGCCCCTGAGTCCCACTGGGCATGTTCCAGGGGGCTGGTGCGCTGCACTCTAGAATCTGCCAGAGCAGCTGGAGCAGCTTCTCCTCTCTCCCCCAGACCACTCTGTGAGGTGGGGCACACACAGGCGAGCTGATTCTCAGGGCTGCTGTGGCCTGAGCAGTCCTGGCTTCCTGCTCTCTAACGGGGCCGAATCCTTTCCCAGGAGAATCCCCTGGGGTTAGTGTAGCTCCTGTGCCCTGGTGCACAGTGAGTGTGTGGGGAAAGGAAATGTTGTAGAGTTGCCAACATGATTTTATTAGGAGTTTCTAGAGCCCCAGCTCTGGCGTCCATAGACTGCATGAGAGTCTCAGCCTTCATTTAAACACAGCGATGTTCTAGCCCTTGTGGTTGTGGAGAAAAGGTTAAACACAGGGGGCCCCTAAAGGCTTCGACACAAAAAGAAAAGACAAGAGCCTGAATGTATCGTTTGAAAACATCTCATGATTTTTAAGCCAGTCTCATGATTCTGGGTCCTGACACGTGATGTTTGAACTCTTTTTTTTTTTTTTTCCCAACATCCGTTTTGAAGCGTGGACACCAGAACTGGACCCAGTATCCAGAATTGGTCTCACCAGTGCTGCGTATAGATCTACTCCTGTTTGACATGCCCATGTTTATAAAGCTAAGCTTCACACTAGTCCTCTTAGCCATTGCATTGCATTGCCCAGAAGTTGGAAGCTGTGAGCTTCTAAACAAGGTTTGAAATCTAGAAGCCTCTGTTCATTGGCTGAGCCTTAGTCAGGGGGCGGGGCTATCAGGAAGGCCAGGGCTTTATAAAGCAGTGAATCAGCGACCAGGGGCAGCTAACAGGGAGTTTTGAGAGGGAGTTTGGAAGGGGAGTGGGAAGGGGGCGAGGTACACTTGCCATTCTTTAAAACCTTTAAACTAAACTATAATAAAAACTTCTTGATTTAAACAAGAATGATTTAAACATTAACCTAGGTAGCTGTAGGAGAGAATGCAGGCAGAAGCCCAGCAGCAGAGTGGGAGCTATCCTGTTTATTGCGCTTAGTGTAGCATGTACGATTACCTGCCCTGTGGGTGGGTGGCGTATGTGCGCATTGGGTGCAAGGAGCTCTTGGCCCTCAGAGACCGTGTACGGGTGTTGGAGGCCAGGGTGGCAGAACTGGAGGAGCTAAGGGAGGCAGAGAGGTATGTTGATGAGGCTTTCCGGGACACTGTAGAATTGTCCCACCTCCAGTCAGACAGTCCCTGTGCTGTTGAGGAGGATGAAAGGCCCAGGGAAGCAGAGCAGTCAACGGCAGCAGAGGGAAACCGTCCCATAGTTGGGACCCTCCTTCCAGATGATGTTGGGGTATCCTCTTGCACTGAGATTACCTCTGCGGGGGAGGGAATCCAGTCACTAGGAAAAGGCAGGTGTTAATAATGGGAGATTCAATCATTAGAAACATAGATTGCTGCATTTGTGATGACCGGGAGAACCATATCATTACTTGCCTGCCTAGTGTGAAGGTTACTAATCTCTCGAGGCATCTGGATAGACTTATGTGTAGTGCTGGGGAGGCGCCGGTGGTCGTGGTACATGTAGGTACCAATGACATAGGGAAGGGTAGGAGAGATGTCCTGGAGGCCAAATTTAGGTTGCTAGGAAAGAGACTGAAATCCAGGACCTCTATGGTGGTTTCTCAGAAATGCTCCCAGTTCCACGTGCAGGGCCAGGTAGGCAGGCAGAGCTTCAGAGTCTCAATGCATGGATGAGACGATGGTGTGGAGAGGAGGGGATTAGATTTATTAGGAACTGGGGAAACTTTTGGGATGGGGGGGAGCCTATACAGGAAGGATGGGCTCCACCTAAACCAAAGTGGATCCAGACTGCTGGCACTTAACATTAAAAAGGTTGCAGGGCAGTTTTTAAACTAAGCTGGGGGAAAGCCGATTGCTGCAGAGGAGCATGTGGATCGGACAGAGACTTCTCTTAGAGGAGAGTCTATTGATAGAGATTCTCTAGATTTTAGTCAGGAGGATGGAAGAGGATAAAGTATGGGCCAGGTCAGACGAGAAACATTCACATAAAAAAGAATCTGACACATCAGAAAAGGACAGACAAATAAACAGTGACAAGCTTTTAAAGTGCTTGTATACAAATGCTAGAAGCCTAAATAAGAAGATGGGTGAACTAGAGTGCCTCGTGTTAAAGGAGGCTATCGATATAATAGGCATCACAGAAACCTGATGGAGTGAGGACAATCAATGGGACACAATCATTCCGGGGTACAAGATATATCAGAAGGACAGAACAGGTCAAGCGGGAAGGGGAGTGGCACTGTATGTGAAAGAAAATATAGAATCAAATGAAGTAAAAATCTTAAATGAATCCACATGTTCCATAGAATGTCTATGGATAGTAATTCCATGCTCTAATAAGAATATAACAGTAGGGACCTATTATCAACCACCTGACCAGGACAGTGATAGTGATGATGAAATGCTAAGGGAGATTAGAGAGGCTATCAAAATAAAGAACTCAATAATAGTGGGGGATTTCAATTATCCCCATGTTGTCTGGGTACGTCACCTCAGGATGAAATGCAGAGACAAAATTTCTCGATACTTTAAATGACTGTTTCTTGGAGCAGCTGGTACGGGAACCCACAATGGGAGAGGCAACTCTCAATTTAGTCCTGAATGGAGCGCAGGATCTGGTCCAAGAGGTAACTATAACAGGACCGCTTGGAAATAGTGACCATAACATAATAACATTTAACATCCCTGTGGTGGGAAGAACACCTCAACAGCCCAATACTCTGGCATTTAATTTCAGAAAGGGGAACTATGCAAAAATGAGGAGGTTACTTAAACAGAAATTAAAAGGTGCAGTGACTAGAGTGAAATGCCTGCAAGCTGTATGGACACTTTTCAAAGACACTATAATAGAGGCCCAACTTCAATGTATACCCCAAATTAAAAATCACAGTAAAAGAACTAAAAAAAGAGCCACCGTGGCTTAACAACCATGTAAAAGAAGCAGTGAGAGATAAAATGGCATCTTTTAAAAAGTTGAAGTCAAATCCTAGTGAGGTAAGTAGAAAGGAGCATAAACACTGCTAAATTAAGTATAAAAATATAATAAGAAAAGACAAAAAAGAGTTTGAAGAACAGCTAGCCAAAAACTTAAAAGGTAATAACAGTGTTTAAGTACATCAGAAACAGGAAGCCTGCTAAACAACCAGTGGGGCCCCTGGACGATCGAGATACAAAAGGAGCACTTAAAGATGATAAAGTCATTGCGGAGACACTAAATTAATTCTTTGCTTCAGTTTTCACGGCTGAGGACATTAGGGAGACCTGAGGAATTGTCACAGATTGAAGTGTCACTAGAGGAGGTTTTGGAATTAATTGATAAACTTAACATTAACAAGTCACCGGGACCAGATGGCATTCACCCAAGAGTTCTGAAAGAACTCAAATGTGAAGTTGTGGAACTATTAACTATGGTTTGTAATCTGTCCTTTAAATCAGCTTCTGTACCCAATGACTGGAAGATAGCTAATGTAACGCCAATATTTTAAAAGGGCTCTAGAGGTGATCCCGGCAATTAGACTGGTAAGTCTAACATCAGAACTGGGCAAATTAGTTGAAACAATAGTAAGGAATAAAATTGTCAGACACATAGAACATCATAAATTGTTGGGCAAAAGTCAACATGGTTTCTGTAAAGGGAAATCATGTCTTACTAATCTATTAGAGTTCTTTGAAGGGGTCAACAAACATGTGGACAAGGGGGATCCAGTGGACATAGTGTACTTAGATTTCCAGAAAGCCTTTGCCAAGGTCCCTCACCAAAGATTCTTACGTAAATTAAGTTGTCATGGGTTAAGAGGGAAGATCGTTTCATGGATTGAGAACTGGTTAAAAGACAGGGAACAAAGGGTAGGAATAAACGGTAAATTTTCAGAATGGAGAGGGGTAACTAGTGGTGTTCCCCAAGGGTCAGTCCTAGGACCAATCCTATTCAGCTTATTCATAAATGATCTGGAGAAAGGGGTAAATAGTGCAGTGACAAAGTTAGCAGATGATACTAAACTGCTCAAGATAGTTAAGACCAAAGGAGACTGTGAAGAACTTCAAAAAGATCTCACAAAACTAAGTGATTGGGCAACAAAATGGCAAATGAAATTTAATGTGGATAAATGTAAAGTAATGCACATGGGAAAAATAACCCCAACTATAGATACAATATGATGGGGGCTAATTTAGCTACAACTAATCAGGAAAGAGATCTTGGAGACATCGTGCATAGTTCTCTGAAGACATTCAAACAGTGTGCAGCGGCAGTCAAAAAAGCAAACAGGATGTTAGGAATCATAAAAAAAGGGATAGAGAATAAGATGGAGAATATCTTATTGCGCTTATATAAATCCATGGTATGCCCACATCTTGAATACTGCATACAGATGTGGTCTCCTCATCTCAAAAAAGATATACTGGCATTAGAAAAGGTTCAGAGAAGGGCAACTAAAATGATTAGGGGTTTGGAATGGGTCCCATATGAGGAGAGATTAAAGAGGCTAGGACTTTTCAGCTTGGAAAAGAGGAAACTAAGGGGGGATATGATAGAGGTATATAAAATCATGAGTGGTGTGGAGAAAATGAATAAGGAAAAGTTATTTACTTGTTCCAATAATATAAGAACTAGGGGCCACCAAATGAAACTAATGGGCAGCAGGTTTAAAACAGATAAAAGGAACTTCTTCTTCACACAGCGCACAGTCAACCTGTGGAACTCCTTACCTGAGAAAGTTGTGAAGGCTAGGACTATAACAGGGTTTAAAAGAGAACTAGGTACATTCATGGAGGTTAAGTCCATTAATAGCTACTAGCCAGGATGGGTAAGGAATGGTGTCCCTAGCCTCTGTTTGTCAGAGGGTGGAGATGGATGGCAGAAGAGAGATCACTTGATCATTACCTGTTAGGTTCACTCCCTCTGGGACACCTGGCATTCTCCACTGTTGGTAGACAGGATACTGGGCTGGATGGACCTTTGGTCTGACCGGTACGGCCATTCTTATGTTCTTATGATATACAGGTATCTATTACTAGAGGAACATGTCGGAGGTCTGCCACCTCTTGGTGATTTGCCTTACCTACAGGACCTTAAGAACATAATTTTCATTATAGATCTATAACTCCTTAAATATCATCTGTACATGCATTCTGCAATGATCATGATGACTAGTGGTCTACTGGTTCTTGGCAGAGACCTTACATGGCACCCTTCAGAGAACTATGATTAAGGCTACATTTTAGTAATGGGTATTTTTAGTGAAAGTCACAGATAGGTCACAGGCAGTAAACAAAAATTCATAGCCCATGACTTGTCCATGACTTTTACTATATACCCCTGACTAAAACTTGGGGGGAGGGGCATCTCCGGGGGGTGCCGCAGGTGCTGGGGGGGGCACGGCTCAGGGGGGCACTGCCGGTGCTTGGGGGGGCACTGCTGGTGGTGCTGGGGGGTGGTGTACTTAGGGGAGTTGCTGTGCATTCAGGGGGGGATGGTTGGTGGGGCTGGGGCAGGCTCCCTACCCAGCTCCTGAGCTCCACATGCTGTTGCCTCCGCTCCACCCCAAGCCCCAGTTCTGCAGCTCCCATTGGCTGGGAACCATGACCAATGGGAGCTGCAGGGGTGGTGCCTGCCAGCAGAGGCAGCATGTGGACATTGGAGCTGAGGGAGGGGACTCCCCACTTCCAGGTAAGCACTGCACCAGACCTCAATCCCAAGTCCTGGTCCCCCCCCCCCACCCCACCCCCAATTCCTGCTACTGGGGGGCAGAGAAACCCAAGACAGCCCCAGCCCCTGCTGGTGCGCTTGGCCCGGGGGCTGCCTGGGCTACTCAGGGGCCCCCAGGGCCAGACACACCAGTCACTTCAGAAGTCACAGAGATCACAGAAAGTCATGGAATCCATGACTTCTGTGACCTCTGTGACAAACCCGGAGTGTTAACTATGATGCATATATCAGACCCAGGAAATCCCTGTGAAATACTATGCACCATTGGGCTCCTGGGTCACATCACCTCCTTGCTTCAGGCATTGTCACCTGGCATATGGGGGTCACAAAGCCACTCATTTTTGGCCTTGCTGCCCCTTGATCATCTGTCTTTATCAGGGCTCCTAGAAATCTGTTTGCCATGGAAAAATGCAGAAAAACACAGAATTTGCATTTTTACAGAGAATCTTTAGTTTTTACATTTTGTGAAAAAATAAAAACATTTACAGTGGACGGGGGTCAGATCAAATCATCAAAACTTTAGCTAATCAGGTGAATGTGTGTTGCTCGGGCTCAGCTTAAAAATTATAAATATACTTGTCATAACTATAAAGGGAAGGGTAACAGCTGTCCTGTGTACAGTACTATAAAATCCCTCCTGGCCAGAGACTCCAAAATCCTTTTCCCTGTAAAGGGTTAAGAAGCTCAGGTAACCTGGCTGGCATCTGACCTAAAGGACCAATAAGGGGACAAGATACTTTCAAATCTTGGAGGGGGGAAGGCTTTTGTTTGTGTTCTTTGTTTGGGAGTGTGTTCGTTCTCGGGACTGAGAGGGACTAGACATCAATCCAGGTTCTCCACATCTTTCTAAACAAGTCTCTCCTATTTCAAACTTGTAAGTAAATAGCCAGGCAAGGCGTGTTAGTTTTCCTTTGTTTTCTCAACTTGTAAATGTACCTTTTACTAGAGTGTTTATCTTTGTTTGCTGTACTTTGAACCTGAGACTAGAGGGGAGTCCTCTGAGCTCTTTAAGTTTGATTACCCTGTAAGGTTAATTTCCATACTGATTTTCCAGAGATGATTTTTACTTTTTTTCTTTAATTAAAAGCCTTCTTTTTAAGAACCTGATTGATTTTTCCTTGTTTTTAAGATCCAAGGGCTTTGGATCTTGATTCACGAGGAGTTGGTGGGAGGAAGGAGGGGGGATGGTTAATTTCTCCTTGTTTTAAGATCCAAGGGGTTTGGATCTGTACTCACCAGGGAATTGGTGAAAGGTTTCTCAGGGCTTCCCAGGGAGGGAAAAATTGGGAAATGGTGGCAGCGGAACCAGAGCTAAGCTGGTAGTTAAGCTTAGAAGTTTTCATGCAGGCCCCTACATTTGTACCCTAAAGTTCAAAGTGGGGATCCAGCCTTGACAATACTGTATCAATAAAACATTACGTTCAACTGATATATATATATATATATTGTGATTAGGGAAACTAAAGTTAGTGTTTCATTTTAATTATGGAAAAACATAGATTTTGAAAAAAAATAATCAGAGAATTTGGGGTGGGGGTTATCATGGAAAACTAGGATCCCTGGTCATTATGAATGGGTATCCAAGCCAAACTTGAGAGGTGCTGTGACACTATGAGTCAGGTTGCAATGTCACTTACTAAAATTTGGCCCAGTCACCCCTTTGACATTATGAAGGAGTGGACAGGCTGCACCTGAGAGGCACCCAACCCCATGTGCCAGGTCACAATTCCCGGAGCAGGGAGCTAGGCCCAGCTCCACAGGACTGGAACCACCACTGCAGGGTGAGTGTGGGGCGGGCTGGCTCTCCAACCCTGGGACCGCCACACTGCATCAGGCCAAGATTCGGGCTGCAGTGCTGGGGTGGAGGGTGCATAGAGGGGCAGGTCACAAGAAAAGCTGTTAAGAATGTTAAGATGTGCAGCAACCAGAATCCAGATGAGACTGACCTTGCCTAGCCAACAGGGAAAGTCCACCTGCCTGATCAGGATTGGTGAGCATAGCATTGTATGCTTAGCATGTGTATTCTGCTTGGTAATTGTTAATAAATAGAGGATAAGGATATTACTGTGTAAGGCTCTTTCACTGGTAGAAGGTCCTGCAAACCCACAGGAGTTTACACCCTGAGCCCTAGGAATTGGGTAAGGGGGGTGTCTAAGGGCAGGTCTTCACTACAGGGGGAGGTCGATTTAAGATACGCAAATTCAGCTACGCGAATAGCGTAGCTGAATTCGACCTATTGGAGACGACTTACCCTGCTGTGAGGATGGCGGCAAAATCGACCTCCAGGGCTCCCCGTCGACGGCGCTTACTCCCACCTCTGCTGGTGGAGTAAGAGCGTTGATTCGGGGATCATTGGCGCGTCCCGACGAGACGCGATAATTCGATCCCCGAGAGATCGATTTCTACCCGCTGATTCAGGCAGGTAGTGTAGACCTAGCCTAAATTAAGAGGGTTACGCCTTGAGCCCTAGGAACTGGGTCAAGTGGAGTGTGCGAATAACAGAGTGTGTGAGTAATAGAGAATTTTGTGTGGGTAACACTGATAGGTTCAATACAGTGTTAAAGGTGGGGGCACATGCTGTCACACGTACATGCAGAGACACACCTATCTGGGAGTGGTAAAAAAATAAGTGGATAAACTCCCAAACTAAACTCTGTATTGCCCACATGAGATGTGGATAAACTCTGTTTATCCTGGTTTACTCCCAGCTACACAACTGAATGCAGGTGCCTAAGGATGGACTTGGAAGCCTAATTAAGGCTGCTTTTTGAAAATCAGGCACTGAGCGTGTTCCTCACAGCTCTCGCTGGTGCCATCCCCAGACAGTATTTAACACTGGGTTAATTAACAACTGGTTGTTTATGGCAAGACTGGCAAGTGTGTCTGCCTGGTGAGCAGATCTCAGACTGTGTCACCACAAGATGTGGGGCAGTGGACAGCGCACCAGCCTGGTAGTCAGGAGACCTGCTTTCTACTCCAGGCTCTGTCACCCAGACCCTGTGTGGTCTTAACTTCACCTTTCTGTGCCTCAGTTTCCCTGTCTCCTTAAATGGGAAAACAGCTGAACAAAATGTTGAAATTTCCCGTAAAATTCAGACAGTTTTGAATTGAAAACCATAGAAAGGAAAAGTTTGGATATTTTTAGTTTGAAGCTAATGGAACATTGAAATTTCAGGTCAGCAGAGGAGTTGAGGTGTTTCCCTCTGTGTGTATTTTCCTCTGCGTCAATTACAGGGAAGGGAAGGGAAAGGAAGGGAAGGGTGGGCTGTCCCTGGCTGCCAGAGACACAGACACAAACCCCCCCAAAGCATTGTCATCAACATAACCCCTATGGAGTGTGAAAGGAGGGAGGTGGATGGAGGGTGGGAGAGAAGAAAGAGGAGGAGTGGGAGGATAATGAGGAGAGGAGGGGAAGGGGAGTGCTGCCCAGCCACCCTGCAGGGAACCCTGCTAGCAGGTGCCCAGCTCCACAACGTATAAGGCCTGCACAGGACCCCTGTGTAATGATAATCCCAGCCAAGCAACTGCAATTTGCAATAGTCAGTGAGACAATCACCAGCCCCAAATCATTTCCCTCTGCTCAAAGACATTGGGGGGGAGGGGGGGAGGGAGTGAAGGGGCGGGTGCAGTTGCTCTATTCGGAACCCCTGACAGATGATCAGTCTTGTGCTGTGTGTTGACCTAGCACCAATGTTCATCACAGAGCAACAGTTCACTCTGTGCAACATGCAGGTCAGCTGAGCCAAACACACGTTCTTCCAGTATGTGGGCACACTCACCGAGCAAGGAAAACCTCCTGGCCACTTGGGACAAAATTCAGTCAGTAAACAGTAGAAACAGAGAGAGAAAAAAGTGTGAAATAAAAAAAAATCAAACATTTGAAAATAATAATTAAAAAACACACACCATTATCTGTCTTTTTGAAATTTTGTCACAAGAAGGAAATTTCTTCCAAATTTGCTGTTTTGAAACCAGCACTTTTGATGAAATTTTTTCACTAGAAAAGTATTTCACCAGCATTCCCCTGACATGCTCGGCTCTTGCAGAAGTTAATACATTTCTGACTATTAATGGAAATTTATTACATGGGCTCTTTGGCGCATACAGGAAAGCACACACAGACCCACAGATCTGGAGAGATTTATCCCAAGGTGCATGGTTAAAAAAAGTGTCCCAACATCCTCTCATTTGAGAGACAGAGATTAATCCTTTCAAAAGTCAGATGTGACTGTTGAAACCACAGTAGGCAGCCGCTCATCTGTAAGAGACTCATACTCCTCCTTTCCTTTCCTGACTGTAAACTGTGCTATTAGCTCCATCTCTTACAAAACCATCATTATAAGAGGCAACAGCAGCTGAGAATCAGGCTGGGTCTACACTACCCGCCTGAATCGGCAGGTAGAAATCGACCTCTCGGGGATCGATTTATCGCATCCCATCGGGACGCGACAATCGATTCCCGAATCGATGCTCTTACTCCACCAGCGGAGGTGGGAGTAAGCGCCGTCGACGGGAATCCGCAGAGGTTGATTTTGCCGCCGTCCCTACAGCGGGGTAAGTCGGCTGCGATACCTCAAATTCAGCTATGCTATTCGCGTAGCTGAATTTGCATATCTTAAATCGACCCCCCCCCCCCCCCCCCGTAGTGTAGATGTAGCCTAACACATGTGCACTCACAGAAAACATACAGTTCTAATCAAAACTGTGAAACACTGGCTAGGAGCTGGGGAGTGTTTTCTCTCTCGCACTCATACACTTTTACACTATGAGTTTGCAGGCCAGATACTACCTTTTATTATATATTTGTACAGTGCTCAATATGCAGTGAGGCCCTAATCCTGACTGGGGCTGTTGCCCCTTTTTGACCCCAGCAGCTAGTCAAAGTTTGGGGCACTGGCGATATTCCAGCTGGAAGCAGAAATTGATGGAGTCTGGTATTTTCTATGGTGCAATCTTGGTTGTTTACCAGGAACATACAAAGTCCTGCTACTCAGAACCCAGGAGGGACTAAGAACAAAAGGAGCCGTTTCTTAGCTTGCAGCCCCCAAGCTTCTTTAGCCAATAGATCCGAACGCTCCCTGTTGCAGGGGGATCTGCCCTTTAAGGGCCTGCAGAGCCAGGAAGCAGCAAGCCCTGGCCTAAGGAGAAGCCCAGCAGGCAGGTGTTGGGAACCAGCTGATCCAGCTAAGCAGCAGCTAATGAGTGGCTCTGGTTTCCCCAGCTGGAAGATGTAAATAAGGACCCAGCCCTGGGGAGGAGAAAAGATAAACATGTCTCAGCAGGAGCAGGAGGAGGAGGTAACAGGGCAGGGCCCTGTAGCCCCCTGAGGCTAAGGGAGGGCTGTGACCCTTGAGCTATTGGGGGTAGAGAACCCTGCTGTATCAGGTCAGGACTATCCTTTGTGTTAATTTTCCATACACCTTGTCTTTGTGTGGCAGAGGAATAACAGAGGCGGCTAAAGCAGAGTTGGGTGGGACTCGTTGTTTTGCCCCCAGGCTGGTGGACAGGCCCAGCGGACGGATGGAGAATGCCGGCTGTGTCTGCCACAGCCCAGGAAACCATGGATCTTGAATCCCCTTTACAGTGGATGGGGGAGTAACTGTAGCTACAACATCAGCAGCTGCAGCAGATTGTGACCCAGCAGCAGCAGTTACACCAGCAGCTTCAGCTACAACAACAACAGTGCCAGCAAAGCAGCAGGGAGCAGCAGCGGTTTATGCTTTGCCTATTAACCCCAGAGACTTGAAGCCCACAGGTGGGTGTGGGACTGTGGTTACCTGTGTGGGATGGAGGAGTCCTTGCCAAAATGGGGACAGAAGATGTTCTTGAGGCCTTGCTAGAGACTTTTGAGCAGTTGGTCAGGACATACCATTGGCCCTGGGAGGAATGGGCCACTAAGATTGTGCCCTACTCAACAGGAGAGCCCAGGCAGCATATCATGCCCTGGGGGTTGAAGTGGCAAAGGCCTATGGGACACTCAAGCCCCTCTACTAGCCTGCCTAGGACTTACTGAAGAGGGCTATTGTCAGCCATTCCAACATGAACCATTCGCTGTAGATCCCTGATCAAGAGCGGTAGCACAACAATTCCAGGATTTGTGATCTCTCTGGCTGAAATCAGAGACTTATTTGCCAGTGGAAATGGTGATGTTAGAACAGTTTTGGCAAAGAACCCTGGCGTGGTCCAAGGAGTGGGTTGGCTGACACAGGGTGACTTGCTGAAGGAGGCAGTCTGCCTCGTAGAGAACTTTCTGGAGACTGAATTGGAGTGTGAGCCTCTGGGAAACCTTGGCAATCAAACATCCATAGCTCAGTTCCAATGGGGAAGGGGGCCCAGGCCCCAAGAGACCCCTTGGGAACGGTCTCATGGGCTATGGGGTGTACCCCTGCTACCCCAACGGACTGGAAGCTGGGCACAGCCCTGGCAATGGGTCAGCTGTAATGAATGAGGGCTGATAGCTGAAGGAATTCCAGGTGAGAAGAAATGATGGGGTCTAAATTAGCTGTTACCGCTCAAGAAAGAGATTGAATCATTGTGGATAGTTTTCTGAAAATATCCACTCAATATGCAGCAATGGTCAAAAAAGCTAACAATGTTGGGAATCGTTAAGAAAGCGATAGATAATAAGAAAAAAATATCATATTGCCTCTATATAAATCCATGGTAAGCCCACATCTTGAATACTGTGTGCACATGAGGTCGCCCCATCTCAAAAAAGATATATGGAAAAAGATTCAGAAAAGGGCAACAAAAGTGATTGGGGTATGGAATGGCTGCCGTATGAGGAGAGATTAATAGGACTGGGACTTGTCAGCTTGGAAAAGAGATGACTAAGGGGGGATATGGTAGAGGTCTATGAAAACATGACTGCTGTGGAGAAAGTAAATAAGGAAGTGTAATTTATTTTCTCCTTCTCATAACACAAGAACTAGGGGTCGCCACATGAAATTAATAGGCAGCAGGTTTCAAACAAACAAAAGGAAGTATTTCTTCACACAATGCACAATCAACCTGTGGAACTCTTTGCAAGAGGATGTTGTGAAGTCCAAGACTATAACAGGGTTAAAAAAAAGAACTAGATATATTCATGGAGGATAGGTCCATCAGTGGCTATTAGCCAGGATGGGCAGGGATGGTGTCTCTAGCCTCTGTTTGTCAGAAGCTGGGAATGGGCAACAGGGAATGGATCACTTCATGCTTACCTGTTCTGCTCTAATGTACTTATATGTTGATACAAGAGCACTTAACTACCAGATCTCTACAGGGGCAGCTGCATTATGCTGAAGGGAGAGAGCTCCCCCATCAACATAATAAAACCAGCTCAAACAGCGGTGGTAGATATGCCAGCGGGAGACATGAGTGACATGAGCGCTTATGCCAGCAAATCTTATGTCACTCGGGGGTGGTGTGTTTTTTCACACCCCCGAGCAACAAAAGCTTAGCCAACATAGGTGCGAGTGTAGACATGGCCTTAGATCAGAGGTTCTCAAACTGGGGATCAGGAGCCCTCAGGGACAGGGCCCCCCTCACCCATAGGCAAAGTATGCAGCTGCGTACTGCTCCAGCCCTTGCTCTGCCTCTTCCTCATGGCCCCTGCCCCGCTCCACCTCAGCCCCACCTCTTTCCACCCCTGCTCCACCCCAGCCCTGCCCCCTTCCAGCTAGCCCCTCCCCTGAGGACTGCTGCAGTGGTCGGGCTCCCTTCATTCACTGGCGGTGATCAGTAGAGCAACCCGGCCCCAGCCTGCTCCACTCCCCTGGCTCCCAACTGCGCCGCCAGCGAGTGCTGGGGGATGGTTCCCCCCTGCCCCTCAAGCCAGGGAGCCAGGGGAGCAGAGCAGGCTGGGACCGGGTCACTCCACTTCTCGCAGGAGGTGGCCAGCACTCCTTCCCCCCCCCCCACAGAGGCCTGGGACCAGCTCCTGCTCCTCCCCGCCCCATGTAGGCCTGGGGCCCCACACAGCCCCCCCCACGGGGGGGGATGCATAGGGCACCAAAATGACTAGGGGATAGCCCTGCTCAGGGGGTCATGAGATTATTACATGGGGGGTCACGACCTGTCAAACTCTACCCCAAACTCCGGAAAGAGTGACATTGCCTGAGGGAAGGCATTTATAATGGTGTTAAATATATAAAAAAAAGTGTTTTTAATTTATAAGGGGGATCACACTCAGAGGCTTGCTATGTGAAAGCAGTCACTAGTAAATAAATTTGAGAGCCACAGCCTTAGACAATGTAATGGTCTATTCCACCACCTGGGTGGAGCACCTCCATCATGTTGATGACCTACTCCAGTCCCTTTGAGCTGTGAGTCTCCCAGCAGCCCCGCCAAATGCCAGACTGGCTGCACAGAGACAAAGTATCTCGGCTACACACTGGGAAATGGGAGGATTTAATTCTTAATATAGAAGGTAAAGGCCCTCATAGAATGTCTTGTCCCCACCACAAAGTGGCAAATAAAAACTTTCCAGGGGTTGGCTAGGAGCCACCAGTGCTTCATATCCCCACATTTTTATGATTTCAGCCCCAATTGCATAGTTACTGTGCAGCCAGGCGCCCCGAAAGATGCAGTGAACCTCTGCATGTGCGGCTGCATATGGCGAAATAAAGCAAATTCTCTGCAGTGCCCCAGCACTTCACTGCCCAGACTTTAATAAAGAGTTCATCTTACAAATGGGTGCATTGGAATGGGGTCTGGGGGCTGCACTCTCACAGGAATTGAAGGACAGAGACCAGCCCATTTTGCCCTTGAGAAAGAAGTTGCTGCCCCAAGAACAAAAACACAGTCATTGAGAAAGAATGCCTCGCGATAAAGTGGGCTGTCAAGGCCCTTAGATACTATTTACTTGTACTTGTACTACTTATACCAAGTATTTTGCTCTCATCTTAGAACCAACCCCTTTAAAATGTCCACATGCCATGAGAGAGAAACCCCAGGTTGGCCCAGTGATACCTGGCTCTGCATCCTGATGTGCTCACACTTTGCCATCGAGCCAGTGCCACACATACAGGGGTGCTGGCACGAACTGTAGAGTGCGGGGAGGTGAGAACCATTCAACCCAACTGTAAACCTGGTATATGATGCAAACCACTTCAAGCCAGGGACTGCAGCAGCACCCCAAGCACCCTAGTTCTAGCACCTATTCACACATATGAATAAGGACTTTTATTCTCAAGATGGGGAAAGGGCTAGTAATACACTTTGTCTTAGTTGGGGGCTTACGCTTACTGTTATGTTAACTGAAAGGTGACTTCATACTTCTCAGTCTCCCTGGGGTTTTAACTCAAGCCATGCTAAGGTTTCACCCAGCTCATATTAGGGGCCTTCTGAACACTAAACTAGTATAAATCATAATAAATATTGTGACGGGTTGGATCCCAGAAAACCCGTTGGGAAATGCCAACTGATCTGCTTCGACTACCTCTGAGCCTGTTTCCCCTGCCAGCTTGGGACTTCAGAACACTGCCTGGTTTGAGCCAGACACACTTGCCTGCTACAAACCCACACCCAGATCTGAACAACGTCCCCTAAAAGCTGCAGGCTAAACTGAAAACAGCTTAAGAAGTGTTCCTGTCTCCAACACTCAGATGCCCAGCTCCCAATGGGGTCCAACCCCCAAATAAATCCATTTTACCCTATATAAAGCTTATACAGGGTAAACTCAAAGTGTTCGCCCTCTGTAACACTGATAGGGAGATATGCACAGCTGTTTGCCCCCCCCGGGTGTTAATACATACTCTGGGATAATTAATAAGTAGAAAGTGATTTTATTAAACACAAAAAGTAGGATTTAAGTGGTTCCAAGTAATAACAGACAGAACAAAATGAATTACCAAGCAAAATAAAATAAAACACGCAAGTCTAAACCTAATACAGTAAGAAAGTGATTAATGATGAAATCTCACCCTCAGAGATGTTCCAGTAGGTTTCTTTTACAGACTAGCCTCCTTCTAATCTGGGTCCAGCAATCACTCACAGCCCTGTGGTTACTGTCCTTTGTTCCAGTTTCTTTCAGGTATCCTTTGGGGGTGGAGAGGCTATCTCTTGAGCCAGCTGAACACAAAATGGAGCAGTTTCCCAGGGGCTTAAATAGACTTTCTCTTGTGGGTGGAGACCCCCTCCTCTCTCCTATCCAGAATTCAGCTCCAAGATGGAGTTTTGGTCACATGGGCAAGTCACATGGCCATGCATGACTGAGTTCCTTACCAGCCAGGCTACATTCCTGGGAAAGCTCAGATGTGGATTGGCATCTCCAAGTTCATTGTTAGCTTAAGTGTTTCTTGATTAGGCACTGACTGAGAATAGTCTTTCCTCAGGAAGATGACCAACTGCTTCACTGAGGCTACTTAAAATTGAACAAGTACATAGCCAATATTCATAACTTCGAATACAACAATGATACATACATACAAATAGGATGAATATATTCAGTAGATCATAATATATTCAGTAGATCATAACCTTTACAGAGATATGTTACATGGCATATGTAGCATAAAACATATTCCAGTTATGTCATATTTACATTCATAAACATATTCCCATAAAGCCTTATGAGGTGCAACGTCACAAATATAATGCCATATTTTATAGGGCTATGGATATTCTACAGCTCAGACTCTCTGGCCTATCTCAGTGCAATGGCTTTTGCAGGTTTCCATACTTTAAATATCAAATACAATATAGTCCCCAAAGTTACTGCAATATCTGGGTTGCAATATCTGTCACATCCATTTCATACATTCTCAGAACTAGGCCAAATCCAGATAGATTTTCTCTGTGCCATCTAAGAGCACATCTGCAACCAACATCTGCTAAACATCTAGTGTCTGCACCAAACCCCAGAAGTACTATTGGTGTTCAGGATAAGGTGGGTTTGGGGTTGTTTTTTGTTTGTTGGTTAGTTGGTTTGTTTAGTTACTTTTAATAATTGTACAAGTATATTGTTTCTTTCTGTGCTCACAAATGGTTGATCTGTTTTCATTAAAAACAAATTTAGATCATCTTAAGTAGAGACCAGATATAGAAGAATTCAGCCTGAAAGATAAAAAGCTGTAAGGAGCTGAAAAGGGACCCTTTCAAATGGAAATGCTCAGGCAACATTGACCATAGTCTGCCTTGCTGGGGTTGCTATGTACACACAAGATGACAGCCATCCCCCCATATGGTTGGATGTGGCTATCAATCGTCAGCTCTTGTAGTGAATTCACTCAGTTTCAGCAATTCCTTGGATACATTTGATTCACTAGAACTGGTGACCTCATACACCTTAATTTCTTCAAAATGGAGACTTCATAGTAGGACTGGCTGAATAAGGGGAAAAAATTACAAATAATCTCAGACAAATATCTCCAACTCCATTTGCTGCTGTTCATGAGGTCAGGCCACCTTTCAAATGACTGCTTGCAACTCTTCCAATTACTTTCCAATCTCAGAAATTTCATCAATTTGTTCCAGAAATACATTATTACGTCCTTATTAATCACAGTGCATCACGTGTTCTTCTTCTAGAAGTTTCACTCATCCAGTCCAGGAGCAGACACAACATTTTGGGACCAATCATGCACCACAAATAGTGAACAACTAGTATTCAATGTGAACAGTTTGCAAACATTTCTTGGGTTGAGAATACCTAAGAAATTTTTCTGAACTGGTGCTGGTGAGCAAATGATACAAAAGCCAAAACTCACCATGTTTTTGGTTTGATAACTAATATTCAGCAAGATCTATTGCATACCCAGCTTGGTGAAGAACTTAGATTATGTAAATAGTTAGATTGATGCCCTTTCAATGCACTGGTTCAGAAAGCATGTGAACAGTTGTAAACCAATAAGGGAGAATATTGGCCCTTATGTCAGGTTGATAGAGGTATTTAGGCATTGCGAGGCCTAAAGCTATGTCTACATTGCAGGCTTGCCGTGTGTTATTCCCATCTCCCCTCCCCCTCCATCCACACTCAAAGCTCTTGAACATGTGTCTAGGGGCACATTGAATCTGTGACGGTGTAGATGGATGGGGGCGTGGGGCATAGTTTTACTTAAGCCTTGACCTTACCTCTCACCCTGACCTCATGTTGAGATAGTCCTCCAATGCCATTCCCACATTTCCCTGTGCCTGTATTTTCCTGCCCTTCTACTCTCACTTCCTACTCACTCTTTATGCACCAGAACCTACCTGATGGTTTATAGACCCTTGATTGGCATTTAACCCTTAATTTTCCACATGGCCTGCTCTCAGTTCTGCACAGCTTAGTCTGGCTCTGCCAAGCAGGCTAGGAGATGCCAACCCTGACAGCTGGCAGGATATTGGTTTTCAAACTATGGAGCTCCCCTCCGTGGAGAGTGGGCCACAGCGGGGTTAACAGGCAGCCTCAAGGACCTGATTGGTTGGTGAAAGCTCCTCTCACTGGCTGGGTGTCCAGCTTCAGCTCCTGCTGCTTGTAAGGGTCCTTCGACTAGAACCCAGGTCTGCAGAGCCTGGGACAGCTGATGTTCCCACAATACCATGGAGAGACCATGCAGTGCCACCGCCAGGGAGCACTGTGGAGAGTACGTGCCGCAGGAAGTACCGCCCAAGGGACCCAGAGTGACGGTACCCTGAGGCCCTCTGACTGACCAAGTACCCTATTTAACCCTGGAGTGTGCCCCAGGAAGGACATTGGGCCTGCTGTGACTCAAGACCTCACCTTGCTTCCTGATCTCCGGTCTCTGACTCTGGTCTGACTCTGACCCTGGCTCTTGCCTCCTGATTCCAGCCTGGTACTACCTCTGATCTCCAATCTCCGAGCCTGTCCTGACTTTGATCCCTACTCTTGCTTATTGAACCCAGTTCTAGTGATTCCTCTGACCCCTGATCACCAACTACCGTCCCTGATGTGTGGACCCCAGCCCAGTGGTGACCGCTAGGCCAAAGCACCTATGCACCAGTTTTTTACAGTTTTCCCAGACCTACTTACACAACACTCTGCAGGAGCCCTCTGAACTCTGGGGGTACAGATGTGGGGACCCACATGAAAGACCCCCTGAGCTTATATTCTATCAGCTTAGGTTAAAAAATTCCCCAAGGCACAAATTCCTTTCCTTGTCCTTGGACAGTATTGCTGCCACCACCATGTGATTTACACAAAAATTCAGGGAAGGGTCACTTGGAATAGGGATCCCACCAAAATATCCCCCCAAGCCTCTTCACCCCCTTTCCTGGGGAGGCTTGAAAATAATATACCAACCAATTGCCTTAGCAATGTGAGCACAGACCAGACCCTTTGTCTTCAGGACACTGAAAATCAATCAGGTTCTTAAAAGATTAACTTTATTTATAAAGAAAAAAGTAAAAGAATCACACCTGCAAAATCAGTATGGAAGGTAACTTTACAGGGTAATAAAAAGATTTAAAACACAGAGGATTCCCCTCTGGCTCAGCTTCACAGTTACAAAAACACATTAGCTTCTGTCCAGTCTTTTGGGCTTCCCCAGTATTCCCATAGTTACTGAAAACTAATATTAATGATTCAGAGAGCTTCTCGGCCACTTCTTTTTAAACTCTTCATTGCAAGTTATCCAGACCTGCTGATTTTTAAATGTCTAACGGTAGCTGCTGTTTAACATTCTCCTGGGTTTCTTCATCATCCTTATCCTCATGTGATATGACCACATCATCTGACTTTGTCCCAAATACAGAATAAAAATATATCGTGAACACTTCTGTTTTCTCTGCATTGCTACTGATAAGTCTACCGTTTCCATCTAATAATGGACTGATACCATTTTTAGGATTATTTTTGTTGCTAAGCTAACATATTCCATCTAATTGTCCTTAATTCTGACGGCTTTGGAGTTCTCCTTGTAATCCTTTGCTTTGTCTACAATTCCTGACTGCTCATTTTCTTCACATACCCTGTCTTCCACTATATATATATATAATTTCATTTTTATATCAGCCTTCACTTCCCCTCCAAGCCAGGTTGGTTTATTTGTAACTAGTGCAACCTTTCTTCCTTAAACCCCCTGCTGAAAAAGCAGGAGATGGATTGTTATTATTAATAATCCAATTGTTATTACATTTTTATTATCGTAGCACACAAATGCCCATTCAGGTTCACAGATACAGACACACTCCTAACTCCATAAAGCTGACAGTCTAAAAGGCTCAAGAACAGATGAGTTATAGGATATAGGAGAAATAACATAGAAGCAAATTCACATGGTGATGATTGGTGCAATTTCCTCTTTTGTCATTACTGTTTGTATAAGTAGGGGGAGGGCCGAGTGAGGGGAAATGGCAGGATTGGGGTGGGGAGGTTGGTAAAAATAAGGAGAGGAAAGGAAGGGGAAGAGGCACAGCCACACCTCCTCCTCTGCCAAGCTAGTCACTGCCAAGTGATTTTCTGGAATCACAACAGAGCAGAGTCTCGAGGAGGGATTCGAAGGAGGATCAGGTGTTGGCTGCACAGATTTTTTCATGCAGTTTTCTCCATACAGAAAGGGCAGCATGGGAGAAAATGCAAAGGTAAAGAGTTAAAGACATTTCCCTTAACCCGAGTATTTGTAACAGTTCCCTTTAGGAAGAGCCTGCGGTAGGTGTGGTGCCAGCCAGTCATTATTCTGTGCTATATGCCCTGTGCCTTGTGCCTGTTCCTTTAATTGTCTGTCCCAAGAATCAAGTAGACTTGTTTCCAAGGAGTCTTCCCCCTACTGACAGCACTGATGGGCATGGTGTGTGCAGGACATCCTCCTACTGCAAGAGGGGGTCATGGCCTACTCAGGAAGTCCTAAGATCTGCCTCTACCACTAATGATCATGGTCTAGGCAGGAAACCCCAAGGTCTATTAGTAGAATAACTGTCAATATTACAGGTGGTGCTCGGTAATTTCTCTTGTACAACAGCTGATCTGAGTGACACAACCTGGTTCTAGTGACTTGTCTTTGTCTACAGTTGGGCATGTCCTATTCTGGGAATTGGTCACATAATGATCACCTTTGGCACATGGGATTTTTTTCCTAGTTTATAAAATAACCTGCCTCTAATGTCTCCCAATTCATGTTTAATACGATATAGAATCTATAGGGGTGAAAAACAGCACGGATACAGTTTGTTCAGAACTTTTCCTTCCCTCACTGGAGATTGGGGGTTACCCGATGATCTGAGGCTGTGGTAAACCTGACGTCAGGAGGGGGCTCATCACTCATATATGATGATGTTTGTTGCTTTCAAGTTTTATTGGATGTTTTAGCTGCATAAAGTCACAGATAAAGCCACTGATAATAACTAAAAAGGCAGATGGGTTTGTTATTGGTTCATTCCCACAGCTGATGCCGGCCTCTGAATCTATATATTTCCCTTCCACTGCTTTGTTGTCAGTTGTCAGACACAGAGGAGCCCTGGCAGTTGCTTAGGTACAGCCAGTGCAGTGTGAGGAGGGGGCAGCAAGTCAGGCTGGCAATGAAGGGACATCTCTCCACTCCGGTGCTGTGGCTTCTTCTCCTCACAATTCAGGACATAGCAGGTAAGTCGCCTCTGTGTTTCACTAGGGAAGCTGGGTTAACTGGAACGAAGGTGGAGACTTTTATAGTCAACTTTTTACCATCGGTGCCTGGCTAGGAGGTTGACACTTTTCCTTTCAGGATTGAATCTTGCCACTGTTACCGAGGCTTTTGTTACCTTGAGATTGGACTATTGCAGCGACCTCTGTGTGCGGCTGCACCTTAAAACTATTCCGAGAACAAAGGTGGTACAAATGGCAGCGACTCACTCACTGAGCAGGGCATCTGGCTGGGAGCATGTTACAGCCGTGCTGTAGGATCTGCACTGGCTGCCCAGCTCTGGGTGGAGGTTAAGATGTTAGTGATGATTTATAAAGACCTAAATGGCCTGGGACCAGCCTCCTTGAGGGATCACTTCTCTCCCTGTGCCGTACTGCCACAGTTGTCATGAGAAGGGGTGCCCGAGATGGCTTCCCCTTTTATAAAAGAGAGGAGTAGCTGGCAGCATGCTCTTTGTGAAGGCTCCAAGACTCTGGAACTTGCTGTCCCCTTTGGGTCAAAATAGCCCAAATTAGGTGACCTTCTGTGCACAGTGCAAAATACACTCATTTGGGGAGGGGGTGGGAAGGACTGAAGCCATGCATCACATAATGAGAAATGGCTGGGAAGGAGTTTCTGTAGGTGTCTGGCTGGCTAAGATCCTGTTGAAATGGTCACTTAATCTTGCAGGGATTTGAGTGTGTGATCAATGTGTCTGGGAGCCTAGAGCCTTGGCTGGGCATCACTTTAGTGTTTTAAATCCCAATAAATACATCAATAATTTGGGATCCATCAGAAATGTCTGTTTGGTCCAGAATCCAACAGCTCCAAGGGCCGAGTCCTGGCTCCTCACTCCCCCATTCACTCACTGAAACCAGTAGAAGTTCTGCAAGTTTGAGGTGAGCAGGATTTATCCAAATAAACGAAGAGTTGATTCCTCCCACACAGGTGTATGTGTGTTTGTGTGTGTTGGGGTGCAGTGTGCAATGCCCTGTGCCCACGGGGGTACTGGAAGTTCTGTCAGAATGAAGATTTATCCTACAGGAGCCCTGCCTCCTTCCCCCAGGGTTTCTGTTGGAGCAGAGAAGCTTTGAATCCTAGCTGGAGCCTAGAGAAGCCCGACCAGCACAAGCTGCATGGCAGAGGTGCTGTATCAGTGCCTCTAACGGCCACACTGGTTTCATTCCCTCAAGGCCGCCCCTGCCCAGTTTCAGGGCTGCTCTCATTTCTCCAGCACAGAGGGGGCTGCAGGCTCTTTGCCAAGCTGTGTCACAGCTCCAGGCAGACTCAACACCAGTGCGCGCCGGGGGCAGGGGGGAGACTATGGGTTACGGCAGCAAGTGTTGGGGCAATTCAGGGAGTGAATCTGGCCCAAAGACTCCAAAACTGATTAAAAATAAGGTTTCAATCTAAGGTGGCCCAGATACAGTACAAATGATACAGTGATTGGAACCTGTTGGGCTGGGGTTAACAGGATGAGAAAGATCCATGTGACTGACAGGGCAGTGAACTGCTCAGCTGTAGATGGTACCTGGGAACCCGCCGTGCTGCTGCTCCGGCCTGAGAAACTGACACTGAAGCTGATAATCAGAAATTTCAGTTTAAATTATTGTCTTACAGAAAAACCTGCCCTAATGTATATTTCACAGACAGCTCAGTAACTGTGCGGTGATTAGAGGGGTGGTACCCAGAAAATCCTGAGCAAACCAAACCGTCCAGCAGATTCCTTGGAGTTTATATTTCAGATTCCAAGAAGTTCATCTATAATGTGCTGGGGTTAGAGCCCATGACAGAGCTGTCTGAAGGAATATAAATCCACACCGTGTAGAGGTCAAGCATAGGAGTTTATTACGCACAGCACTGGCGGAGTGTCACCTTGCTTATTAGGCTCAGAGACACTGTCAATCAATTGATTACAATAAAATATATGGATTTTCCATGGGTGGGGGAAAGTGATGGGGTAGGCAGTTCCACACCCCCAGATAGGTTTTGCAGCAAGACAAGATAGCACATTAGCCAATGGTTAACAGGTTACATAATGTCTCCACCCATGGACTCAAGTTTGCAAGTTAACATTTAATTAATACTTTGCTAAAATGTATTAGTATAATATATATATATATATATATATATATATATATATATATATATATATATATATATATATATATATATATATATATATATATGTTGGATTCAATTTGGGGTCCATAGGAATGAAGTAACTCCTTTGATTGTCCAACAGATACAGTCCTAGGGGTTAAAGCAAAGAAACAGTGAAAGTATATGGCAATAAAGATTGTCTCCTTTAAGACAGGCTTTGGTCCCTGGGAAAGGGAGGTGATAGGAGGCCATATCATAGACTGTCATGTGGCAACCTTTCATAAACTCAAGGTTGGATATGTGGGAACAACATCTCCCTACAAAAGAAACTAACAACTGAAACAGGGCTTCTTTGTTCAATTTGCAACGCTGAATAAGACACACAATTATTTAGTTCTCAGCTCCAACCCCTGGCAATTTGCTGACTAGGCTTATTTTGGCAAAGCAAGGTTATCTTTTGTTTATTCTGCTTCTCTTAGCTAATCACTATTTGCTAGGCCTCTGGTCTCTTGACCAAACTCTGGACTTTTGGTCTGGAAAAGAGCTGGCACAATCTATATGCCTGGTTGTTATATAAAATGTGCATGGATTTTAACCCTTCACTGTACATGACCAAAAAGCAGAGAATTCTATAGTGACTCCTGGTGAGGGATAAATGACTGCGCAATTATTTGTGGAGAGTGTCCTAGAATGATGCCAAGCACATGTTCAGCTCAGTGCATTTTTGTTGGACTGATGTGCATCATCCCCTAGAAAGTTTACATTTTCTATGGGAAATTTGAATATGTTTCACATGATGCAGACAGAGTGACACTGGGGAGTTTACAATATAGGGGATATCACCATGTAGCTACTTTTTCCTTTCCCTCAGTGCCCCAGTTCTCCTCCCTGAGCCTCGAGTAGAGGCCATGTCAATCTTTGCCAGAAGATCGTGTTTCACAATTATTGGCATATTTAAATTGTGTGGAAAAACAAATTTGTACAATTATGTGGGGTCCAGGCAAACAAGTGATAAAATATCAGGGACGGACCAAAGCTGTGAGTTTCACTCCCAGACCCAGATCTGAACTTCCCCAGGGCTCAGGGTGCTGCGTTTGGGTCATTATTCCAAGTTGAGCCACAGAATTAGTGGAAATATAAGATATGTTCCGTATGCAAATGTGATTGTTATCCTCAGGGCTGGATTTACACCTTATGTGTCCCGAGGCACAGCATCTTCCGCGCCCCTTCCCCTTCCCATGTGGCCCTGCCTGGAGCCTCCAGTATCCCCATGTGGCCCTGTGACCCCCAGCAGCCCTGCGTGGCCCATTCTGCCTCCTAACCTGGCTCCAAGAAGGCTGCTGTGACTTTTCACTTGAGGAAAAAATGCACCCACCACCCGCCTGCTAGGTGTTTGCTGCTGCCCAATGGACCAGTCATCCTCAGCCAGCTCAGGCTGTTCTGGCGCCACAGCGTCCTCTGGTGGAAGAAAGGCAGAACTGCAGCACATTTTCTGCGCGCGCACACACACACAAAAAATCTGCCTCCCTCAGACAAGAATTCTGCACATGCTGTAATTGTCACCTAAGGGAAGGGGGCACGATGTGAGACAAGGGGCTTGTGGGACATCTTGGCAGGGCGCGGGGCAGATCAGGAGGCTCCCTCCCTCCCAAGAACCCCTGAGCAATGCGGGCAGAGGCAATAGGGCAATAAAATAGCCCAAAATACAACAAATCGCTACTGCTAAAAAAACCCACCGGCAACTGACAGCAAGAAAATCACATACTTGGCGATCTTCGGTGCCCTACAACACCGGTGCCCCATGGCACGTGCCTACTGTGCCTAATTGGAAATCTGGCCCTGGTTATCCAGAGGGGGGCTGCTGGCTGCCATCAGGGAGTCTTCAATCCAAAGACAATCACAGACCTCATGAAAGCCAATGGCTGGGCCGAGCACTCTCTCTTAGGCTCAACGGATGGAGCAATAAAGATCCTTTATGTAGTTAAACAGCTGCAGACAGTGGGGGCTACTGAAAAAGACACTGGGCACATGGGCAGGGCAGAGCTAAGCCAGGGGTTTCCCTTGTTGCCAATGCAGGGGCCAGGATACTGGCATCAGACTACGTCTGTTGGAGGGAGAAGCCAGGAGAAGGAGTTGTGACTGGGATCCTGGAAGGGAGCAAAGAAACAAAGCCTGTTGGAGCTCGCTGGAGGGGCAGGCTGGAGGATTTCTGAACAAGGAAAATGCCGGCTGTTGTTAGTTTCTACTGTGTGTAGGGAAACAGATCTGTGTGTGCACTTAGTTAGAGCAGTGTTACAGCCTTGGGTCCTGCCCAAGTGAATGTCGCTGAATTAACTCGATTGAAAAAAGCCCCTTTTTCCTGGTGCAGACCAGGCCCAAGGGGTTTCCTTTGGGACTGGATTGAACAGAGCGGCACCTGGATAACCTTCCCTGTGGATTGCAGCAAAAGAAGTGTTTAGTATTTGCTCGGCATTGAAGAAGCAGGATGTTCTGGCCACATACTGGTGTGAACTGCACTGTTCTCTGAGCTCCATGAAGGCTCCATAAACATGGTGTCCCCAGCTCAGCCATCCACCGCTGCAACTAGCCTGTTCCCAGGGTCACAGTGGCACTCAACATGTAGCCGTAACTCATGGGCTTTATAATGATGCCCGTACTTGCTCCCAGTCACAGGGACAGTCCTGGATCTTCAAACCCTGTCCTGGGGACTAGTTCTCCAGACAATCTCCCAGTGACCTCTCCTCTCATTCCCTGTTAACTGCATGTCTCCCAGCAGCCAGCTTTGCCTCTCCACAACCCCCAGAGATACAAACAGCTCTAAAGACAACTGGGGCAGGGGGTGGAACTCAGAGCTGATTCTGGGGGAAAAGTCAATGGCAGGGAGTGAGGGGAGGGTCTGGTGCTCACCTGGGGAAGGAGCAGCCTGTGGATGCAGGGCAGAGAGGCCAGGTAGAAAGGGGAGCAGAGAAGGGAGGAAGGGCCCTGGGGAGGTGGGCGGGAAGAGTCCAGCGGGGGGCTGGAACAATTTGTATAATGGGGGCGCTGAGAGCATTTAGCCAAACTGTAAACCCTGTATATGATGGAAACCACTTCCAGCCAAGGGGTGCGGCAGCACGCCCAGCATCCCTAGTTCCAGCACCTATGGAGACCAGTGGAAGAGAGAAATGTGTAGGTAGCTACTTTCCTTTTAAGCACCACTTTCCTTTTCTGAGTGTTGGGGCCTGTGGCACTCATGTCCGTGTGGCTGCGCCAATTTCAGTCCAAGAGACGCCATTGCGGGTTAGCTCAGTCCTGTGCCCAGTCGATTTAGCTGAATCCCCATGAGCTGCTCTTGGGCTGAAATCGCAGGGCCCAGCCCACACAGGGATGGCACCTGTCTCGCTGGGGCTGGTGGGGAGAGGAAGCTCCGGTGGGGAGCAGTATTGCCCAAGGGCCACAGATCAAAAAACATGAGACTATAAAAACCATCCAGTCTTGTTTCTCAGTCTGTCTTAGAACTGTTCAACTCCCCTCTACTCCTCTGCCAGCGTGAGGGTGAGAATCGCAGGCTGAAAAGTCACCATTTAGTGCACCCAAACTGCACAACTCCCCCTGGCTGCTCAGCTGGAGACTGCGCTTACCCTCCCCTCACCCCTGAGCCGGGAACTGCCCTCCATTGCCCAGCACTGCCTTCGCTCTCCCCTCCTGGTTCAGTTCCTCTGACAGAAGAAGGACTGACTGGGAAATAGCTTCACAGCCACTGAGCTAATTCATGTGGCGTCGTTCCCATTCACACCCAGAACTTCTGTTACTGGTCAGGGCTGAGTTACAGACAGAAACACAACTACAGTGTCATCATAAACACACCAGGATTGATTTAGTCTTTTGCAAACAGCAACACTTCCCTGCTTCCCCCCCGCCCCCTGAACTTCTCTGCCTGAGGCTGCCCCCCTTCTAGAGCTCCCTCTCCTCTCCTCCCTGTCTCTCCTTCACTCCTGCCCCTTCCCACTTCTGATCCCATCCCCTGCCTACTCCAGACTCCATTCCCCTCCCCAATACTCCCTCCTGTTCCCCTGCTCCAGAACCCCTCCCCTACCTCCTGTCCACCAGCACCAGACTCCCCTCCTCCATCCCAACTCCTCCATCCTCTGGAATACTCCCTCATGTGCCCCTGCTCCAGGCTACCTCCGATCCTCTGTTCCACACCCCTCCGCTCCTCACCCTCTTGCTGCCCTGCTTCAGACCCTCTCCCTCCTTCCCCTCCAGTTCACCCTTCCCCACCCTTCCCTCCTCCTTCCTCCCTTATAAGATCCCCACTTCTCCCCATGCAGACCCCTTCTCTAAACCCCCTTCTCCTCCCCTCCCTCCTGCCCCCTGCTCAATAACCCCCTCTAGCCTCATGCTCCCTGCTCCCCCGTCCAGACCATCCTGTGCTCCATCTCCACTCCTCCTTCCTGCCACAATTTCAGATCCCTGTCCCCTCCCCTCCCTTCTGACTCTCTATCCTGCTTCCCTGTTAACCTCCACTGCAGATACCCCTCCCCTCCCCTCCCCACTTCTCCCTCCTGCCCCTGCTTTCTGACCTCCTTGCCACTCCCACTCCAGACCCACCTCCTTGCTCCTGCCCCTTCCTACCGCCCTTTCCAGACCCTCCTCCACTCTGTCACTCCTGCCCCCTGCTACAGACTCTCTCCCTTCCCCACTCTCTTTCCTCCCCTGGCTCCAGAACCCCCTCCCCACCCCTCCCTCCGGCTGACTCATCGGCCTTACCCCATTCCCTTGCAACCCTTGAATCTGCCTCCTGTCCCGCCAGTGCTCTGCTCCCCTCACTCTCCCCATCCTCCTTTCACTGGGTCTCTGCTGCCCCTCATGGTCCCTGGGTCCTTTCCAGCCCCCTCAGCCACCCAGAGACGGCCATGTTCCCCGCGGGCTTTAGTGGGAAGTGGCAGCCAGCTTTACTCAGGGCGGCCTCACTCCCACACACTGACAGTCTGTAGGGAGATGGTGGCATCTCGCTGGCTTCAGCCCCAGTGACAGTGACAGGAGATGGCATCATTTGGAATAAGGGAAACTCTGTGAGTTGGCGCCTTTTATCATCTTATTGTGGGACAGGTAAAAACACCCCAAATCGCCAGAATGGGGATAAAATGGCAAAAGCTGCAGCACTGACAGCACCGAGTGTGAGGCCCTGAGACGTGAGAAGGTGGTGCCATGAGGCAGCTCTGGGCATGTCCCGTTCTCCTGGCTCTGGGCACGGATCCCCTGCTGCCGGGCTCGGACTCTGCTGTGATAACTCTGGGGAGGGGGCTCCCTGCTCGCTCTGACCCTGCTCTGTGTCTCTCTTTGAAGGTGCCGACGAGTTGAGGCTGGCGGATGGAGGCAGCCCCTGTGCCGGGAGAGTGGAGGTTAAACACCAGGATCAATGGGGGATGGTGTGTGATAACAACTGGGACATGGCAGATGCTGGGGTTGTTTGTAAGCAGTTGGGATGTGGAGCTGCTGTCAGTGCCCATCGTAATGCTCATTTTGGACCAGGATCTGGAAAAATTTGGCTGGACAGAGTTGCCTGTGATGGTACCGAGTCTGCTCTCTGGCACTGCAGGAACAGTGGATGGGATAAGAATTCCTGTTATCATGACTGGGATGCTGGAGTGACCTGTTCAGGTAAGAATCAGCCACCTCTGTCCTGAAAGGCAAATCCCCTGAAACAAAAGGGCTTGAACCCAGAGAGCATCGTGTGCCTGTGACCCTAATGAGAAATTAACAAAAAACAGAGCAGGTCTTGTCATTATTGTTATTACTGCGCTGTAATTATTACTGTTCATGTCACTGGCCATTGAGGATCCCCCTGTGTGACTGTGAAGCGTTTTCATTATCTCATTTCCAATAGCTTCAGTGCCACGTCTTTCCTTTCCCTTTCCCTCTGAAAGAGTCTAAAAATGCAGCTAGGAGAGAAAATGGAAAAGGAAAATGTCACTTAGGCTCCTAAGTTGCTGAGACACTTCTGAAAACGTTACCCTCGTGGTAAAACCCAGACCCAGACACCCAACCTCAGAGGTACAGCATCTGGGGCATTTGTGTAGCCCCTTTGCCATCCTCATAGGGTGACCGAGGAATGGGCAGATTCTCCCAGCTTGGCCAGAATTAGATTTAGCTGAGAGCACTCCCACGTCTGTTCTGTTACTTCTCACATTTTGTATCAACCAGTAATAGAAAATTTCACAATCTCTCATACCTGTAGATCTAGTGTAGCATAAAGAGCTCAGCCAAAAATATACCTCAACCCTACACAGCTCAGGAATATCATATTATGGAGTCATTTGTTGTAACTCAATAGTTAACATTACAGCTACAGACCAATTACATGTTTTATTTTTAACTTCTCTCTTTTTAACATTTAGTAGGAATAATATCGTCACTAATCCCCATCTTCTCTGGATAGAGGTTCAGGGCCAGCTCATAGGGCCAAACCCAGGGCTCCTTACTCAGGCAGGCAGCTATTGCCTGTAATGTGAGTTTGCTTTGTACAGACTGAGTAGAAGCAGGATAAAGGACTCAGGATTGGGCCCATTCAGAATATTCCAGAAATAACCAGCCAGCCATCTACAAAATAGCCCTGTGCACTAGATATCACTGAGAAGAATCACATATTGTAACAGAGACGTTTCTGCACCAAGAGATTTTTGAGAGATGCTGTCCTGCCAGAATACTAGAAAACTTTCCAAAAAGTGACAGTTGTCTTCTTATATTCAGGGTTGCTGTAGGCGTGTTAGTCCCAGGATATCAGTGACAAGGTGGGTGAGGTAATAGCTTTTATTTGACCCACTTCTGTGGGAGACAGAAAAGTTTTTGAACTTACAGAGAAGAGCTGTATGTAAGCACAGAAGCTTGTCTCTTTCTCCAACAAGAGTGGGTCCAATAAAGATATTACCTCAGCCATCTAATCCCTCTCAATTCCTTCTCGTCCAGCTTTCACTTTTCATTTCTGGTTGGATTAATACCAAACTTTGCCAAAACATTCTCCTCTGCCCAGATCTCTGCCTCAGTCATTGCACAGGCTGGACGGTGCCCAGGGAGTGAATCAGGGATGCACAGTGAAATAGGCTGTTGTCTGTAGACCCACAGTCTCATTGGTTGCATCATCATCATTGTCATCATCTTCAGTGATTCTCCATTCGAGGATGATCTCTACCACAGATTTACATATGGGTCCTGAGTATTGGGGGTAGCCATGTTAGTCTGTATTCACAAAAACAATACAGAGTCCAGTGGCACCTTAAAGACTAGCAGATTTATTTGGGCATAAGCTTTCGTGGGTAAAAAACCTACTTCTTCAGATTCATGGAGTAAAAGTTACAGATGCAGGCATTATTATACTGACACATGAAGAGAAGGGAGTTACTTTACAGGTGGAGAATCAGTGTTGACAGGGCCAATTCAATCAGGATGGATGTAGTCCACTCCCAATAATAGATAAGGAGGTGTCAATTCCAGGAGAGGCAAAGATGCTTGTGTAATGAGCCAGCCACTGCCAGTCTATTCAAGCCCAAATTAATGGTGTTAAATTTGCAAATGAATTTTAGTTCTGCAGTTTCTCGTTGGACTCTGGTTTTGAAATTTTTGTTGTTGAAGAATTGCCACTTTTAAGTTTGTTATTGAGTGTCCAGGTAGATTGAAGTGTTCTCCTACTGGTTTTTGAATGTTACAATTCTTGATGTCAGATTTGTGTCCATTTATTCTTTTCCATAGAGACTGTCTGGTTTGGCCAATGTACATGGCAGAGGGGCATTGCTGGCATATGATGGCATATATAACATTAGTAGATGTGCAGGTGAATGAGTTCCTGATGGCGTGGCTGATGTGGTTGGGTCCTCTGATGGTGTCGCTAGAGTAGATATGGTGAGAGAGTAGGCAACGAGGTTTGTTACAGTATTGGTTCCTGGGTTAATGTTTCTGTGGTGTGGTGTGGTGTGTAGTTGCTGGTGAGTATTTGCTTCAGGTTGGGGGGTTGTCTGTAAGCGAGGACTGGCCTGCCTCCCAAAGTCTGTGAGAGTGAGGGATTGTTTTCCAGGATAGGTTGTAGATCGTTGATGATGTGCTGGAAAGGTTTTACCTGGGGGCTGTACGTGATGGCCAGTGCTGTTCCGTTATTTTCCTTGTTGGGCCTGTCCTGCAGTAGGTGACTTCTGGGTACCTGTCTTGCTCTGTTGATCTGTTTCCTCACTTTCCCAGATGGGTATTGTAGTTTTAAGAATGTTTGATAAAGATCTTGTAGGTGTTCGTATCTGTCTGAGGGATTGGAGAAAATTTGGTTGTATCTTTGGGCTTGGCTATAGACAATGGATCGTGTGATGTGTCCTGGATGGAAGCTGGAGGCATGAAGGTAAGTATAGTGGTCAATAGGTTTTTGGTATAGGGTGGTGTTTATGTGACCATCACTTATATGCACTTTAGTGTCCAGGAAGTGGATCTCTTGTGTGCACTGGTCCAGGCTGAGGTTGATGGTGAGGTGGAAATTGTTGAAATCATGCTGGAATTCTTCAAGGACCTCCTTCCCGTGGGTCCATATGATGAAGATGTCATCAATGTAGTGCACGTAGAGGCAGGGAACTAGGGGATGAGAGCTGAGGAAGCATTGTTCTAAGTCAGCCATAAAAATGTTGGCATGCTGTGGGGCCATGCGGGTACCCATAGCAGTGTCACTGACTTGAAGGTATAAGTTGTCCCCAAATCTAAAATGGTTGCGGGTGAGGACAAAGTCACAAAGCTCAGCCACCAGGTGTGCCATGGCCTCATCAGGGATATTGTTCTTGACAGCTTGTAGTCCATCGTCATGTAGAATATTGGTGTAAAGAGCTTCTACATCTGCACCCTTTCCATTTTTTTTAATATCCTTCTTAAAATGTGGACAGCACAGCTGGATGCAGTATCGGTCTCTCCATGCTGTGGACAGAGGTAAAATCACGTCCCTGGTCAGAAATTATCCAACAAAATAGAGCTTCATTGGAAAATGCTGGTTTTTTGAACTCGACATTTCCCATGAAAGTGAGTTGGGTGCAATGAACTTTCTCCAGACCACAGGAAGTGTTGTGGCAGAAACCTGCATGGTTAAGTGCCAGCTTGCTTGGGGAGCTCCAGCCAGCCCTGCCATGCCAACTGCCTTGAGGCCCGGTCTTCTCAGGTCAGCTGCTCTGGGATAGCTGCACCATGTAGACTGCCCCAGCACCAGAGACCCTGGTGTTCTATAATCTGCAGCTCCAGAGCAACCCTGCCATGGAGAAGGGAGTCCCAGCTTTAAACAGGGATCAGCTCCCAGCTCCACAGCAGGGAATTTAGAAATCCTGGGATGGGATTCTGATTCCCAGGAACTGCGGATCAGACTGGGGACCCCAGAGCTTTGAGACTCCCAGGCCAGTGGGCTATTTGGGACACCAGCTGGCCCAGGAGTCTGGAAGCCTGGGGTCCCCAGTCCAAGGCAGTCTGCACGGCGAGGCTGCCCAAGAACCACAGACCCTGGGAGCCCCAGCAGCAGCTGAAAGAAATGGACATTTTTTTTTCTTAGCACTGGTGAAATTGACAAGAATGTCAGTGTCATTCAACATCTGCAGGTGTCCCTGGGAGCAAATTTCATGTCGGACACTCCATGCATTGGTCTTTCCAGAACAAATTTCTGAGGGGATTTCTGGTTCACAGGAAGTTTTGAAATAGCGAAATTTCCTGTGAGCTGGAAATCCTGAGTTTCAGCCAGTTCTTCTCAATGCTCCCCTGTTTAAACCTCCAAGGATCACCTCAGCCTTTTCACAGCATCTCCCTGGGAGCTCTAGTTCAGTTGCTTGTCCACTATGATCCCTGCGAAGACCATGGGAGATATCTGTATGTTTATGTATATTATGTGTACCTCTGTTTCTTTTATTGCTGTTTTACCATTTCCTACCAGGGTTCAAAGAGTAACTCCTGCTGGAGCTCCCCACATGTCCCAGCAAGGCAGACAGTGGCTACAGAGAACCCAGTAACTGGTACTTAACTGACTATACAGGTGTCAAGGCCTTTCAACTTTTGCCTCTGACCAAGCTGGGCACAACCCCCCTAGCTTGGGAGAGGGGAAGGGACCTTCAAGTGGGCAAATTAAACAAATAGCTTGGGAACTATCAAAAGGGAGCCCTGATGAACAGACAGGGAGAGGCAGAGTCTGCGGGGAAGGAGATTGAACCCAGTCCCCAAAAGCATTGGTACCTGGGATAGGTTGGGACAGCCCAGGTTTTGAGGGAAATGCTGAGGATTAGGTAAGACATATGCTTGTTGGTCTTTAGCTGCTTTAACACTTTTCTCTCTGGTCACTGTGTTCCAATGGATACATAAATAATATCACTCTCCTGGGCCTGGTACTAGTCAATATTTTCATTAATGATTTGGATGGTGGAGTAGAGAATAAACTCATCAAATGTGTGGATGACACAAACCTGGGTGGGGTCACAAGTTCTTTGGATGAGAGTATTAGAATTCATAATGACCTTGATACATTAGAGAATTGATTTGAAATCAGTAAATTAAAATTCAGTAAAGACAAGTACAAAGTACTAGACTTAGGAAGGAAAAATCAAATGCAAAAAATCCAAAATGGGGAATAACTGACTAGGCAGCAGTACTGCAGAAAATGTTCTGGGGTTATATTGGATCACAGACTGAAATGGGTGATGCTGTTTTGAAAACAGGAAATATCATTCTGGATTTAATTAACAGAATTGTTCTATGTAAGACAGAGGAGGTAATTGTCCTGCTGTACTCAGCACTGGTGAGGCCTCAGCTGGAGCACTGTGTCCAGTTTTGGGCTCTCTCTCTACGATGGGTAGGACAAGAAGTAATCCACTTAGATTGCAGCAACGGAGAGTCAGGTCAGATATTAGGAAAAACTTTCCAACTATAAGGATATTTAAGTACTGAAACAAGGTACCAAGGGAGTTTGTGGAATCCCCGTCATTGGTGACTTTTAAGAACCAGTTAGACAAACATCTATCAGGGATGGACTAGGTATACTTAAACCTGTCTTGGTGTGGGGGGATGGACTAGCTGACTTCGTGAGGTTCCTTCCAGTCCTCCATTTCTATTTATTCTAAGATTTTATAAGCTATTAAGGCCTGCTGATTTTTAAAAATTGTTTTTTCCCTAGTAGATACTGTTTAACATCCTTCTTAGTCACCAATGGACTGCAGACTGGTTCACCCTCTTCACATAGTATGAATACACAACCTGCTTCTATCCAAAACCAGAACATTTCTGCCTTATTTGCTTATAAACTATTTTACCATCTCCATTTGTAATGGGCCTACACCTTAGTTAGGATTTGTTTGTTTGTTTTTGCTCCTAATATATTTTTGAAAATTCTCATTATTCTACTTAGCCCTGCCAAACATGGATTTTCCTCTTTAGCTTTAGCTTCCCTTATCAATTTTCTACATTTTTAACTTCTAATGTATATTGATTGCTATTGAATGCCCCTCTTCCCATTTGTTGTACATTGTATTTTTATTTTTTATTTCTAATTGCTGCCTGCACTGCCCCACTGCACCAGGATGGGCTTTTGGCCAAAGTTCTAAGGCAGGGAACACCTAACTCCCTAAGGCTACTTTGTAATTTTCATCCTTCTTTGGCTTTCTAGGACATATTGAGCTCCAGCTGGTTGGAGGGGACAGTGTCTGCTCAGGACGTGTGGAAGTAAGACATGGAGACACCTGGGCTACAATCTGTGATGCACACTTTGATCTCAAAGCTGCCAGTGTTATCTGTAATGGACTACAGTGTGGAACAGCTCTATTTATCCCAGGAGGAGCTCACTTCGGAGAAGGACATGGACCAATCTGGCCTGAGGAATTCCAATGTGTCGGGAATGAGACACACCTTGTGTACTGTCCCAGGATATCACCTGTGATTCAGACGTGCTCACATGCAAATAATGCTAATGTCATATGCTCACGTAAGAATTTGGCTCAATGTCTCTAAAATCCCAGTGCTGTGTATTCTAGAGTAGGGTGCAGCAATAAAATGATCTCACTCTGTAGGGAGCTGGGATAATAGAGCTGCTCTCAGCTTCTCGTAAAACCTAAACAATTCAATATAATGGGAATAGTTCAATCCCCCGACTTTCCTTTTCTTTATTATTTAATATAAAATATCTTAAATGCTCCCTCTCTAAACCCCTTCTCTCTTCTCCCCAGGGCTCACAGGTTTCCGGCTGGTGAACGGCAGCTCAGAGTGCTCAGGGAGGGTGGAGATCCAGGTTCTTGGTACCTGGGGAACCCTCTGTGACTCACGCTGGGATTTAGCAGATGCCAACGTTCTCTGTCATCAGCTCGACTGCGGATTCGCTGTATCAGCCCCAGGAGGAGGGTTTTTTGGGAAGGGAAATGACTCTGTCTGGCCAGACACATTTCACTGTAATGGGAATGAGCCTCATTTATGGCATTGCTCTGTTACTGCCCTGGGGGCCTCTCAGTGCTCTCATGACAATGATGCCAGTGTGGTTTGTTCAGGTAAGTGTAATGCTGGATTAATGACACCTGCCCCTCGGTGTGTGACACTGATCCCAGAGCAGGGGAACCTTAAGGCACAGCAAGGGGAGGGGGAGCTAGATTCTAACACATGTATAATAATAATTAAACTATTACAAGTAAAAGTAAAATAAATATTATCACAAATGAATAGTTATGACCTAGGAAAGCCCTGGATTCTCCAGGAAGAGTTGCAGCAAAGATGTGCTTATGCAGGGCAGTAAAGCAGAAACAGAATTTGTCCTTAAGGTTTCATAAATGTCACCAATTCGCTGTTCCCATCCTTCTTCAAATCATTACTCTGGAAGTTACTGGGGGAGCGGCCTCCTATATGGAGGTTGCTTCACACTTTCTATTATAAAATATTCTCTCCACCTTCTGGAGAAGCCCTCGTGCCTTCATTCCTTGCAGCCGGCCTTTGCAATTCAGCAAGTGGTTAGTGCTGGGGCCAGGAAAGTGCCTCCCCTTACTTCAGTGAAATTCCTTCCATTTTGGCTGCACTATAAACTGCTGAAAATAAGGATTTCCCTTGTCTCACGTGAGTTCCTGAGGATATTTTTGGTAGCACAACACAAAGAACGGAGCACTTTCTTTCACTTTAAAAACAACAACAACACACCTATCAAGTTGAAAAAAGTTCAGAAGTGTTTTTCCTGCTTTCTGTTTTAGGGACTTAACTTCCATTTTCATAAGTCACTTAGGAGCCCCAGTACCATGGAAACTTCAGCATCTCTTTGCCTAAGTCCCATTTGCATAAGGGACTTAGGCTCCTGGTCACTTAAGCGCTTTTGAAAGTTTTACCTCGGGTGATTAAAGCCAAAGTTTCCAAAGTCTCCACTAACTTGGGTTGGTTGTGCACCAACCTGAGATCCCCCAGGGCCTGATTCTGTAGCACTTGATGTGTTCAAAGTACTGTCCAGACATTAGTTGATCCTCACAAAGCTCCTGGGCAGTAGGTGGGATTATTATCACCTCCATTTTACAGATGGTGAAAGTGAGGGTATGTGAGGCCTTGCTCAGGTCACTCAGAACTGTCAGACACGGTTACTGCTCTGCCTCAGCAAGTGAGAGCTTTGCTGCTGCTCAGCTATTGTCAGCTCCCTGCCACACCAGCTCGCCTGCCCGGCTAGCAACGCCTCAGGATTCTGCCAGTCCAAACCTCGCCTTACCGGGAACCATCAGTGAACCCCAGTGCCCGAGTTCCCCAGAGCCGTCATTCCGCCGCAGTCAGTCCCTCTCACTGGGTACTCACAGAAGTTATCAAGTGTGCTGCCTCCAAAGAGACACCAGCCTGCTAGTTTGGCTCAGGATTTTACCTTCAGTTCCGTACACAGCACTGCGGTGGTTTTGTAATAACACTAGAGTGAGTCTATTAACAAAGAACAGATATTTAAGGAAGAATAATTAACAATGGAAGACACAGGCATAGTAACAAGTAAAACAAAACATGCTTGCTAGTGACTAAAACTTAACTCCAGCAAGTTACAGTATCTGTCTAAGCAGATTTCTCCCCTAGAGTCAGTTCCAGCTACTCTTGGGTTCCAGGCTAAGAGGATCCACTTTGCATGAGTTCAAAGGGTCCTGCTCCCGCTTTGACCCTGAGGCGATGGATAACAAAATGGCTTTTTGCCTCTGCTCATATCTTCCCCAAGTTCATTTACCCTGTTTGAAGAGGCAGGAAGGCTTCCAGGGGGTGCAGCCGCTGTCCCCCATCAAGATTGTTAAGGGGTCATCGTCTCCCACTTGCTTTCTTGATGGCTTTGTTTACCTTACATGTAAATAGACATTTCTTTGTCTTTGCTCGCACCTTGATTAATTTACAATGGAGACACAATCGAGCCAATGAAACAACAGCCCTTTATTTAGGACAGCTGGGTTTAAGCACACATTTTAGAAACATATTTCCAGCACACATCTATCATTCTTTAAACCTCACCCATTCATAGGGTTGCCTGGCATCCGGTTTTTGACCGGAATGCCCAGTTGAAAAGGAAGCCTGCAGCTCCAGCACCGCTGACCAGGCCGTTAAACGTCCGGTTGGTGGCGCAGCAGGGCTAAGGCCGGCTTCCTGCCTACCCTGGCTCTGTGCAGCTCCCAGAAGTGGCTGGCATGTCCCTGCAGCCCCTAGGTGCAGGGGCAGACAGGGAAGCTCCATGCACTGCCCCCACCCCGAGTGCTGGCTCTGCAGCTCCCACTGGCCGGGAACTGCAGCCAATGGGAGCTGCTGAGGCAGGCAGTGCACACCACACAGAGCCACCTGGCAGTGCTTTTGCCTAGGGGCCAGACATGTCGGCCACTTCCAGGAGCAGCACGGAACCAGGGCAGGAAGGGAGCCTACCTTAGCCCCACTGCCTCACCGATCAGGAGCCACCTGAGGTAAGCGCCGCTTGGCCGTAGCCCGCACCCCAAACCCGCACTTGCACCCCAAACTCCTGCCACTGGTTGGAACTCCCTCCTGCACCCTAATTCCCTCCCAGACCTCACCCCCCCACCCCAATCCCCTGCCGCAGCCCTGAGCTCCCTTCTGCATCCTAATTCCCTCCCAGACCCCAGACCCCAACCCCCTGCCTACGCCCCAAATCCCCTCCCGCACTTCAACCCCCTACCCCAGTCCTGAGCCCCCTCCTGCACCCAAACTCCCTCCTGGAGTCCACACCCCAATCTCCTACCTGAGCCTTGGACTCCATCCCACACCCAAACTCCCTCCCAGAACCCACACTCACCCTTGCACCCCTGCCCCTGCCCCAGTCCTCAGCCCTCTCCTGCACTCAAACCCCCTCCTGGAGCCTGCACCCCAAACCATCTCCCACACCCCAAACCCCTCATCCCCAGCCCCACCCCAGATCCTGCACCCCCAACTAGAGCCCTCCCTCCCTCCCACACCCCAATCACCTACCCCAGCCTAGTGAGAGTGCGGAAGAGTGAGCGATGAGGGGAGGGGGACTGGAGTGAGTGGGGCCGGGTCTCATAGAAGGGCCGGGGCAGGGCAAAGCTGTTCAGTTTTGTGCAATTGAAAAGTTGGCAACCCTACCTGTTCATGCACCACACAACAATATTAATGACCAGCAATATACCAGTTTGTATAAGGCCGTACACAACACCTTTTAGATGCACATTTTGATACCTGTGAGTTGGGGCAATGAGCGTGTCAGGCCAGAAGAGAGTTGCGGTATGGAGTTAGGGTTGCCATTGGGGGACTTCCTGGGCCACGGGTATGTCTACACTTTTTGCTGGGCATGTCATTTTCAGCTCAAGGACACTGGTTTGCCTGATGTCTTTGTTTATCTTACATGTAAATGGTGTTTGCTTTGCTTTGCTCTCAACTTAATTAATTTACAATGGAGACACAGTCAAGCCAACGAAACAACAGACCTTTGTTTAGGACAGTTGGGCTTAGGCACATGTCTATCATTCTTTAAACCTCACCCATTCATGCACCACACAACAATATTAATGACCAGCATGACAGCAGTTTGCATGACACCTTACACAACACCTTTTAGATGCAGATTTCAACTCCTGTGAGTTGGGGCAAGAAGAGAGTTGTAGTATGGAGTGCGCTCTGAGGGTTGGCACTGGGGAAAAACCTGGGCCACAGGTACGTCTACACTCCATGCTGGGCATGTAATTCCCAGCTCAAGGGGATTGGCAGGCTAAAAATAGAGTGTAGCTGAAAGCCTAGCATCTCTCAGGATATGCTAACAAGCCCCTCTGGCCAGTTGGGTGTTACAATCCTTAGAGCACCCTGCACTTAGAGATTGAAAAAAAAAGAAGACCTTCTGCAGAGGTTACTCCTTTTAACCCTATGATACACATCAATCACTGTATTAATACCCTCTTAGTTAGAAACTTTCCATCATTGCATAATATGCATTATTTCTAGTGTATAACAGGGAGCATTATTCAGTGTATTTCCCATCTCTCCTGAGCCCAGGTCATCCTGAATCACTCAGACTGTTGAATGGAGAGAGCCAGTGTGATGGGAGAGTTGAAATTTCCCTCCATGGTGTGTGGAGCAGAGTGCTGGATGACCAGTGGGACATGAATGATGCCAGCGTGGTGTGCAGGCAGCTCCAGTGCGGAGTCGCTGAGAAAGCTTATAACCCCCCTACGTCTGAGCGAGGAACGGGCCTTGTGGGACTGAGAAGTGTCCAGTGTGCAGGAAACGAGACTAATCTGATGCTCTGCATCATCTCCACATCTGAGGCAGAGCAGCCAGGAATTGCTGAGGATGTCGGCGTCGTTTGCTCAGGTGACTTACTATGACATCTTGCAAACTTCCTGTCCTTATTCAATTGGAACACGATCCATCCTATGACCTGTAAACACCTCACCTTGTGCTGTGATCTCATCAGATCATGAAAATATGTGGATCTGAGGTTCAAACTGTGACCCATTTATTGTAAAAATATAGTATTACGTTCAGAGAAAAGCACAGCCACAGAATAGATTAATGCACTGCAGCAACCTCGCTGTCTGTCTTGCGTTTTTAATCAAAACTTTTTCAGATGTAAAACTGTTTCCATGTTAAGTAAATTTTCATAAAACATTTCTTTATTTTCACTGAACATTGTCATGGTTACAGAGTTAGCTGCACCTCTCTCCCCTTTCTGGTGTCTCTATGTGCACGCACATCAGGCCTTGGCCCACTTGCCCTGGCCTGTCTTGGGGTGGAATCTTGAGATTCTTCCTCCGTCAGGCCTGGCCTGGTTACACTATCCTGTGCAAACCAACCGTTTAGCACCCTGCCGGTCTGACTGGGTTTCAGGCACCAGCATTTCTTCCCCTGGGGAACTTGTGTCCCGTGATAGTGACCTACAGCGTACTCAGAACAAAGCAATTTATTCAGCAGCTGGAACAACATATTAGTGCAATAGGGGGTTTAAAACAAAGAAACACCCCATACTTGTGTTGCAGCTCATCTAATCTCTGCTTCCCTGCAAATTAAGTGAGCTGGGCTTCCCTGGGGAGTAACAGGGAAAGAACAGAATGAGCCTGTGTTCTTGTAAGAACCAAGGAGCTCATGAGACCCAGCTGGGCTCAGTTTGCCTGCCCCACTCTGCTCCCCTTTCTCTGTGAAGTTGCTTTTTCTGGAAGTCCCCAACCGCCCTGTGTGTGTCTGGGCTCAATTACCATGTTGCTCAGTGGTCTGTGTTACAGGCCAGGTGAAATCTTCCTTCTGCCTCAGACTAGTTTTCCCGGTTGGCCAGCCAGGCCATCTACGAGAACATCCCCATGATGATTGCTCCATTTTCCCGCAGTCAGTGCCATCCAGCTTTAATGGCTGGCAGCCACTGGTCTTCTGACAATATCCACTTGTGGGACAGAGCTGCCTGTTCCCGCTGACACTGTGGCACCACCTTAAAAGTCAAATCCATAAATCACAGTTCAGGGTACACGGCAGTAACCTCTACCCTACCCCATATGCATGAATCAAAGTTTGGGGTACACAGCAGTAACCTCTATCCTGCCCTCTACCCTTCCCCCACCTTTGCCATAAAAAGAATCAGGTGTTTTTGGTTTTTTTAATAATAATGGAAAATTCTTACAATGAAAAATATTGATTTCCATCCAAACATTTGTTGGCCAGAAGAGAGAATTTTCTGAGCAGGTCAGTAAATACAGTGGCTTCTTAATCTTAAACTCTTCAATAATGGGGTGTCCAGAATCAAAAAAGAAAAGGGGGGAGGCAATGTGGCCTATTTCATAGAGCACTGGAACAGGACTCAGGAGACTTGGGGTCTCCTCCCAGCTCTGCCACTCGTCTTTTGGTGACCTCCAACAAGTCATTCACCTCAATGTGCCTCCGTTTCCCCATTTGTAACATGGGGATAATGACACGGACCTCCTTTGTAGAGTGCTTTGAGACCTACCAATGAACTGTGCCATATCAGAAATAGATTTTTATTATTATTATTCTTAACAGGAAAATGAAGTCATATATAACCATATTTCTCTTGGCAATTAAGTAAAACTTATTGTTATAAAGTGGTATTGTTATGTCCTAATCTTAAGGGTACATACTGTAATTTTGCTTCACTAAAAAGAAAAAGGAATTGAGGATTCTATGATGATATTTTTATTGCTATTGACTGTACATCACTATTGTAACAGACTGCTAAAGACACAAAAACTACTTGTAAAAAATGTTTTAAGTACCTGAGAAGTAGGAAGCCTGCCAAACAGACTGTGGGGCCACTAAATGACAAAGGTTTTAGAGGACCACTCAAGGAAGACAAGGCCATTTTAAGAAACTAAAGGAATTCTTTGCATCAGCCTTCACTGCAGAATATGTGGGGGAGATCCCCACATCAGAGCTATCATTTTGGGTGACAAATCTAAAGTACTGTCAAAACTGACATGTAATAAGACAATATTTTAGACAAATTGATAAACTTAACAGTAATAAGTCACCAGGACCAGACGTTATTCACCCAAGTATCCTGAAGAAACTCAAATATGAAATTGCAGAACTACTAACTGTAGTAAATATATGGACAACTGCTAACTGTAGTAAATATATGGAGATATACCTATCTCATAGAACTGGAAGGGACCCCAAAAGGTTATTGAGTCCAGCCCCCTGCCTTCACTAGCAGGACTAAGTACTTATTTTGCCCCAGATCACTAATAGGCCCCCTCAAAGATTGAGCTCACAACCCTCGGTTTAGCAGGTCAATGGTCAAACCACTGAGCTAGCTCTTCCCCATATGTATGTAATCTATCACTGAAATCACCTTTTGAATCAGATGACAGGCAGGTAGTTAATGTAATGCTGATTTTTAAAAAGGGCTCTGGAGATCCTGGTAGTTAGAGGCCGAGGACCCTACGGTCAGCACCAGGGAAGCTGGTATAAATAACAGTAAAAAAACAAATGATCAGACCCATAGATAAACGTGATTTGATGGGGAAGAGTCGGAACAGCTTTTGTAAAGGGAAGTCATGCCTCCCCAGTCTATTAGAATTCTCTGAGGGAGTCAACAAACATGTGGATGAGGGTAATCCAGTTGATACAGTGTACTTGGGTTTTCAGAAAACCTTTGGCAGCGTCCCTCATCAAGGCTCTTAGGGAAGTTAAGCAGCCATGGGGTAGGTAAGAAGGAAGGTCCTCTCATGGATCAGTAACTGGTTGAAATATTGGAAACAAAGGGTAGGAATAAATGGTCAGTTTTTGCAATGGAGAGACATGAACAGTGGGTTCCCCAATGATCTGTACTGGTGCTTGTGCTGTTCAACATATTCATAAATGATCTGGAAAAGGGTGTGAACAGTGAAGTGGCAAAGTCTGTAGATGATACAATATTATTCAAGATAGTTAAGTGCAATGCAGGCTACAATGTGTTACAAAGGGATCTCAGAATACTGCGTGACTGGCCACCAAAATGGCAGGTGAAGTTCAGTGTTGATAAGTGCAAACCAAAGCAGACTGGAAAAAAGAATCCTACATATATGATGATGGATTCTAAATTAGCTGTTACCACCAAAGAAAGAGATCTTGGAGTCACTGTGGATAATTCTCTGAAAACTGCTTCTCAATGTTCAGCAATGATCAAAAGGGCTAACAGTATATTAGAAACATTAGGAAAGGGATAGACAATTAGACAGAAAATATCACAATGCTCTATGTACATCTGTGGTCCACCCATACCTTGAATACTTTGTCAAGTTCTTGTCACCCCACCTCAGAAAGGATATAGTGGTATTGAGAAGGGCAACAAGGATTTTGAAGGGTACAGAATAGCTTCTGTCCAAGGAGAGACTAAAAAGATTAGGGCTGTCTAGCTTAGAAAAGAGATGCATTGGGTGATATGATAGAGGTCTATAAAATAATGAACGGTGTGGAAAAAGTGAGTAACATAAGAACATAAGAACGGCCCTATTGGGTCAGACCAAAGATCCATTTAGCCCAGTATCTCATCTTCCGACAATCGCCAGTGCCAGGTGCCCCAGATGGAATGAAAACAACAGGCAATCATCAACTGATCCATCTCCTGTCACCCATTCCCAGCTTCTGGAAAACAGAGGCTAGGGACACCATTTCTACCCATCCTGGCTAATAGCCATCAATGGACCTATCCTCCATGAATTTATCTAGTTCTTTTTTTAACCCTGTTATGGTCTTGGCCTTCACAACATCCTCTGGCAAGAAGTTCCACAGGTTGACTGTGCATTGTGTGAAGAAATACTTCCTTTTATTTGTTTTAAACCTGCTGCCCATTAATTTCATTTGGTGATCCCTACTTCTTGTGATATGAGAAGTAGTAAAGAACACTTCCTCATCTACTTTCTCTACACCAGTCATGATTTTATGGACCTCTGTCATATCTCCCGTTAGCCATCTCTTTTCCAAGCTGAAAAGTCCCAGTCTTATTAATATCTCCTCATATGGAAGCCGTTCCATACACCTAATCATTTCTGTTGCCCTTTTCTGAACCTCTTCCAATTCCAATATATCTTTTTTGAGATGGGGCGACAACATCTGCACACAGTATTCAAGATGTGGGCATACCATGGATTTATATAGATGGAACATGATATTTTCTGTACTATTATCTATCCCTTTCTTAATTATTCCCAGCATTTTGTTATCTTTTTTGACTGCACATTGAGTGGATGTTTTCAAAGAACTATCCACAATGACTCCAAGATTTCTTTTTTGAATGAGACTTCATTTTATATATATGGTTGGGATTATGTTTTCCAATGTGCATTATTTTGCATTTATCAACATTGAATTTCATTTGCCATTTTGTTGCCCAGTCACCCACTTTTGAGAGATCCTTTTGTAGCTCTTTGCAGCCTGCCTGGGTCTTAACTATCCTTAGTAATTTTGTATCATCTGCAAATTTTGCCACCTCATTGTTTACCCCTTTTTCCAGATCATTTATGAATATGTTGAATAAGACTGTTCCCAGTACAGATCCTTGGGGGACACCACTATTTACCTCTTTCCATTCTGAAAACTGATCATTTATACCTACCCTTTGTTTCCTATCTTTTAACCAGTTACCAATCCATGAGAGTACCTTTCCTATTATCCTGTGGCAGCTTACTTTGCATAAGAGCCTTGGTGAGGGACCTTGTAAAAGGCTTTCTGAAAATCTAAGTACACTATATCCACTGGATCCTCTTGGTCCACATGCTTGTTGACCCCCTCAAAGAATTCTAGTAGATTGGTGAGGCATGGCTTCCCATGTTGACTCTTCCTCAACAAATTATGTTCATCTATATGTGACAATATTGTTCTTTATTATAATTTCAACCAGTTTTCCCCAGGTACTAAAGTCAGGTTTACAGGCCTGTAATTGCCGGGATCACCTCTGGAGCCCTTTTTAAAAATTGGCGTCACATTAGCTATCCTCTGGTCATCTGGTACAGAAGCTGATTTAAATGATAAGTTACAGAGTACAGTTAGTAGTTCTGCAATCTCACATTTGAGTTCCTTCAGAACTCTTGGGTGAATACTATCTGGTCCTGGTGACTTATTGCTGTTTAGTTTATCAATTTGTTCCAAATCCTCCTCTAAGGATACCTCAATCTGGGACAGTTCCTCAGATCTGTCATCTAAAAAGAATGTCTCAGGTTTGGGAATCTCCCTCACATCCTCAGCCGTGAAGACCGATGCAAAGAATTCATTTAGTTTCTCCACAATAGCCTTATCGTCCTTGAGTGCTCCTTTAGCACCTCGATCGTCCAGTAGCCCCACTGGTGGTTTAGCAGGCTTCCTGCATCTGATGTACTTAAAAAAATTTGCTATTACTTTTTGAGACTTTAGCTAACTGTTTCTTCCATTCTTTTTTGGCCTTCATAATTGTATTTTTACACTTCATTTGCCAGTGTTTATGCTCCTTTCTATTTTCCATACTAGGATTTAACTTCCACTTTTTAGAGGATGCCTTTTTGCCTCTCACTGCTTCTTTTACTTTGTTGGTTAGCCACGGGGCTCTTTTTTGGTTCCTTTATTATGTTTTTTAATTTGGAGTATATATTTAAGTTGAGCCTCTATTATGTTGTCTTTAAAAAGTTTCCATGCAGCTTGCAGAGATTTCACTTTTGGCACTATACCCTTTAATTTCTGTTTAACTAACCCCCTCATTTTTGTGTAGTTCCCCTTTCTGAAATTAAATGTTACAGTGTTGGGCTGCTGTGGTGTTTTTCCTGCCACAGGGATATTCAATGTAATTATATTATGGTCACTATTACCAAGTGGTCCAGCTATATTCACCTCTTGGACCAGATCCTGTGGTCCACTTAGGACTAAATCAAGAATTGCCTCTCCTCTGGTGGGTTCCAGGACCAGCTGCTCCAAGAAGCAGTCATTTAAGGTGTCAAGAAACTTTATCTCTCTATCCTGTCCAGAGGTGAAATGTACCCAGTAAATATGGGGATAATTGACATTCCCCATTATTTTTATTGAGTTTTTTATTTTAATAGCCACTCTAATCTCCCTGAGCATTTCACAGTCACTATCACCATCCTGGTCCGGTGGTCGGTAATATATCCCTACTGCTATATTCTTATTATTAGAGCATGGAATTTCTATCCATAGAGATTCTATGGTACAGTTTGATTCATTTACAATTTTTATTTGATTTGATTCTACACTTTCTTTCACATATAATGCCACTCCTCCCTTCCCCCCCACCCCAGCATGACCTCTTCTGTCCTTCTGATATATTTTGTACCCTGGTATTCCTGTATCCCATTGATTATCCTCATTCCATCAAGTTTCTGTGATGCTTATTATATCAATATCTTCATTTAATACAAGGCACTCTAGTTCACCCATTTTATTATTTAGACTTCTAGCACTGGTATATAAGCATTTAAAAAACTTGTCTCCTTTTAGCTGTCTGCCATTACACGACGTAATTGAATGGGACTCTTTCTTATTTGACTGTTTCTGATCAGACCATGCCTGTATTTTATCATTTTCCATCCTCTCGTCCTCACTAGGACATAGAGATTCTCTATTAATAGATCCTCCCCTAAGGAATGTCCGAACCACATGCTCCTCCACACCTGTCGGCTGAGAAGTGTTATTTACCCATTAGCACAGTACGAAACCCAGGTGTCACCTGATGAAATTAATAGGCAGCAGGTTTAATACAAACAAGAGGAAGAACTTTTTCACGCAATGCACAGCCTACCCATGGAACTCATTGCCATGGGATGTTGTGATGGACAAAAGTATAAATAGGTTCAGACAAACCTGGATAAATTCCTGGAGGATAGGTCCATCAATGGTTCTTAGCTAAGATGATCAGGGACACAACCTCATGCTCAGAGCAACTCTAAGCCTCTGACTGCCAGAAGCCAAGAGCGGAGGACAGGGGTCAGTCACTCCATAATTGCCCTCTTCTGTACACTCCCCCTGAAGCTCTGGCAAAGGCCACTTTTGGAGACAGGATTCTGGTCTGACCCAGACAAGGCTGGCAGCTCTTGTGTTCTTATGGTTCTTTTCTGGGGAGGGTTTAAATAAACAATGGTTTTCTTCAAATAACAGGTTTTTTAAATAAACACCTGTATCATGCACTGTACTGTTACTGCACTGAAATCATTGTTCATGCCCATTCCAGTTACAGGGTAACTACGGCACAGTAAGGGCCCATTCCTGCTCCCATTAGGGCAGGGAGAGCTCTGCTGTTGACTTCAGCAGCATTAGAATAGAGCCCTAAGTCTATTAGACTTTACCTTAGGTACATGTATCCACATGCCTTTCTTCCTTTATTTGGAAAATAAATGGGTCCCAACAAGTCTGATTTTCTCCAAGCTTCTGGAACCTTCCAACTCTGTAACAATGTAAAAGAAAATTGGAATTTGGGGTAAATTTGTTAATCTGAAATTTCCTGAACATTCTTAAAATGCTTATTGAAGAACTGTTTGAAAATGTTCAAGTTTTCCAAGTAGGAGCTGATTCTGAAAAGTTTTAGCTTCACTAGTAGTTCTTACTTACAAGAGCTGTCCCATAAGGATGACTCAGATGACTAAGGGTTCAGGGTTAGGTCCTGTCCCTTTAAATGCTTTTTATCAGAAGTTTATTCACAAAGTCTTCAGCATTTCCTAATTCTACTGACTTCTTCTCTTTATGTTTCTGGTTAAAGACACACATTTTTCAGTATCTCAGCCATTGTAGAATCATCATTGATTTGCATGGAAGCTGTTTAGTTATCATTATATTGCACATTGACAGCTGGGATCTATCCCTGCAGGGAGCAAGCGGATCAGACTGGTGAATGGGGCAGGTCGCTGTGCCGGGAGAGTGGAGATTTATTACAATGGCAGCTGGGGGACAGTCTGTGATGATTCCTGGGATCTGTCAGACTCCAATGTCATTTGCAAACAACTTGGATGTGGACACGCCATCAATGCAACTGTCTCTGCTCATTATGGGCAAGGATCCGGGCATATCTGGCTGGATGATGTGAATTGCGCTGGGAACGAATCCAATCTCTGGGACTGTCCTTCCAGGGGCTGGGGCCAGCACAACTGCAGACACAAAGAGGATGCAGGAGTTCTCTGCTCAGGTCTGGTCTGGAAATGCTCCCATGAGTCTGATAATCAGGGGAGTTAATGAAGTACATGGGTGTCTGAGGAGTGAGCTGAGGATGTTCGAAAGTTTATCTCCTTTTTCCTTTCTCTCTCTCACACTCCCCGCTACTTGCAGTGGTCACCATTGAAAAGTCAGCATTGTCAACAGTTAATACCAAGGGGCACTACAAATATCAGATTGATTTCTGAGTCTCAGGTACCACTGTTTGCAACTGTTGGCAGCTTTTAAATAATAATTTCATTGCTCATGGGCAGGTCACTGGTCTCTAGAAGAATGTCTCTGATTTTTCTGTAGAAGAATGGGCAGGGTTGTTAGCAATCTCTGGGATTTCAGCCTTTAAACGCCCGTGTATTTCAGAATCAGAAACCTTCACACCCAACTTCTGCCTTTCCTCCTAGAATTCACGGATCTGAGACTGGTGAGTGGCAGTGACTGTGCTGGGCGACTGGAGGTTTTCTACAGTGGGACTTGGGGCAGTGTTTGCAACAGTCCTATGGATTCCGTCACCATGGCATTTATATGCAAACACTTGGACTGTGGAGACAGAGGGACACTTTTGAAAGAGTTTACACATGGACGCGGCTCTGGCCCCACCTGGGTGGATGGTGTTCGGTGCGATAAGCAGCACAGCTCCCTTTGGCAATGCCCGTCAGACCCTTGGAAACAACAATCGTGTAACAGAGTAGAAGAAACCAATATTGCTTGTGAAGGTAAATAGCAAACATATATACACACACACATTCAACAGTCAAGTCTAGCTCACTGAAAGATTTTGATGTAATTATTATATTTTGTTACTTTTCACTAGATCTTTTTATCAAATACATACACATTTATATACATTATAAATAAATGTTTATGTATTTGATAAAAAGATCTAGTGAAAAGTAACAAAATATAACAATTATATCAATCTATATCTATAGCTATATAACATTCTCAGCAATGGTACAAACTTCTTTTCGGTATCTGAGGTTCTAGAAATAGTAATGTGGCCTGTTAACAACAAACATGGATATCGCTATTCCAAAGACATACATTTCACCACAACCATAATTAGGACCTAATCCAACACCCAGTGAATTCATGGAATCACAGATTTTAAGGGCTGAAGAGACTGTTAGGATCTTCTAATCTGACCTCCTGCATATCACAGGCCATAAAATATCAGCCAGTAATTCCTGCATCAAGCCGGTAAATTTTAGTGGAGATAGAGCACATCTTTTAGAAATACGTCCAGTCTTGATTTAATGACTTCATATCAAGGAGACTCCCCATATCCCTTGGTAAATTGTTTCAATGGTTAATTAGCATGAACAAATTCTAAGCCCTTTGCAATCCCTGTTACTGGGATCAGAATCTTGATCTCTCAAGTCTCACTCACACAGCAGCAGAGCCTTTCAGGAGAGCATTATTACCCTCATTTTACAGATAGGGAATGGAGACGCAGAGATGAAGTGTCATAAGGTCACCCATGGTGCCTTAATGAGCATTGGCTCAGGCCTCTAGTAAGAGCCAGGAAGTGTTACTCATTAAAGAACATGATTCGTGTGCCTTTCTGGTTAAACATCTTCCAAGGAATAACAATCAGAGGTTTGGGCTGTGAAGTTCATCTATAGATCTGTGTCTCAAGTATTATTTATATTATGGTAACACCTAAAATCCCCAAAGGCCTTATTGCCCCAGGCACTCAAAACACAAATCGAGAGAGGCCCTGCCATACAGAGTTTACAGTCAAGATAGACCAGACAAGTGGGAGGGGAAACAGATGATAGAGAGGTGAAGGAACTTGCCCAAGTCACACAGCAGATCTGTTGCAGAAACAAAAATAGAACCCGAGTCTTTTAAGTCCGAGTGCAGCACCATAAACACTGGACAACACTGCCTTTCCATGTGGGGAAGTTCAGACCTGCAGCTCCTATACAGACCCCTCTCAATATTACTTTCCCTCTTCTGTTGGATCCTGCGGTAATGAGGGTGAGTTTCAGCTCAGGTGTCTGTTTCCATTCCAATCTCTGGGCAGAGGGGTCAGGGGGGATGTTGCAGGGAGAGCTAGAGGAGAATCAGATACTGTCCTGCCAGTCACATAAAGAGACACACCCACCAGCAGGGAGCTGCTTAAAGACTGAAAAATCCAGAGTAACAGCTGAGTAGCTAATTAATTATTTAATAACCCAGATTTTGGCTTTCAGCCAATTTATAAAGCACTGGTATTAGGGGTGTGAAATACTGATAAACCCTACTTGAACCTGCATTACACACACTGCCTGATCCACTCACCTCAGCTTTCTCTCCATAGGAAGGAAAGGGAAACCACCTCAGACCCTGTTTACCGAATGCCCGAACTCTACAAGCTGCACAGGTATCTCTGCTTCTCTGGGTCTCCCTCTTGGTCCCTAAGGACTTTCCCAGCTCCCCCAGTAACATGTGAGGTTTCTGCATTTCCAGACCAGGAGAAGTTACGTGTCGTGGGAGGAGAGGACGGATGCTCGGGCAGAGTGGAGGTTTGGTATCGTGGCTCCTGGGGAACAGTTTGTGATGACTCCTGGGACATGGCGGATGCTAACGTTGTGTGTAAACAACTGGGCTGTGGATCTGCTGTATCTGCCCCGGGCGAGGCTGCATTCGGTGAGGGGTCTGGTCCCATCTGGGTGGAGATGTTGAATTGCAGAGGGACAGAGTCATCTCTCTGGGACTGTTGTTCCAAGCCTTGGGGTGAGAGTAACTGTGACCATAAGGAAGATGCTGCAGTGAATTGCTCAGGTGAGTGACAGGAGATGTTTCTGCTACATGCTGTAATTTTCAGGGAGCAGTATGGACCAGCCCCTCCTGCCACTTTGTTCCCAGACCAGGCCCTCCCATCTCCTGTGTGCAGGAGGATCCTGGATGTTGTGGGATGGATCCTTTCTCAGGTCAGATTGGCTCAGACATCAGCCCACAAAGCCCCTGTATTCATCACAGGCCCCAATTTGCTGATTTGTTACTAGTGTCCTCATTGTTGTACAGAGCACAGGGGACTTGGGCCCAAAATCACTAACAAACAGGCCCTGTGCTGCTGTGAGGGAGTTTGTGGAAGTGACAGCTGGACAGTGCCCCCAAGGCCTCTCAGAGGTGAGGTTCTACCTGGTAACAAACACGTCACCTCCCCCTCACTCCAGGCTCCAACTCTCCTTCCTTTCCCTTTGCAGGTCTGACAGAGAGGACAGATTCTCTGAATACCCCAGTGTGACACTCTGTTCCTCGGCGGGACACCCTACACCCCATGTTCATCTTTATAAAATGATTGTGTGGCATCCAATGCAAAGTTTGTCATGTCGGGTGTCTTGGCAAGGCTCATGATGCACTGAGCATGGTTGTTATAGTGATGTTATAGTAATTGTTACAGTGATGTTATAGTAAGGTTATAGGTTATAATTTCATGTATATATTTATGAGGCTGAAAATGTATCCTCAGGGCTTAAAACAAGCCCAGGCAAAAACTCTCCATGAACAGAGAGGCAGTCCACACCTCATCAGGGCATGGATGGGACAAGCCCAGCCTCACAGGAACAATGGACACTGGCCTAAGAAGCAACAAAAAAATCTGTTAGACCTTCGAGGGAGTCATCCCCTTCCTTTGGTCAGTTTGAGACTGTGATGAGGTTAATGCTCACCTGACTCTGAAGGGGACAAAGCCAAGAGGAAAGAAAGGACATGATAAAAGGGAGAGATATTTTGCCATACTCTCTCTCTCTCTTCCACCTATATCTACAGACACCACCACCACCACCACCATGCAGCGACTGAAACACTGATCAAAGGAGAGAGCCTGACTGAAAAGTAACCAGCCAGCCTGTGGTGAGAAGCATCTAAGTTTGTAAGGACTCTGAAAGTGTTAAGATCAGCTTAGAATGCGTTTTGCTTTTATTTCATTTGACCAAATCTGACTTGTTGTGCTTTGACATATAATCCCTTAAAATCTATCTTTATAGTTAATACATCTGTTTGTTTATTCTACCTGAAGCAGTGCATTTGGTTTGAAGTGTGTCAGAGACTCCCCTTGGGAGAACAAGCCTGGTACATATCAATTTCTTTGTTAAATTGACGAACTCATATAAGCTTGCAACATCCAGCGGGCATAACTAGAGGTAACTAGGGTTGTGTCTGGGACTGGAGATATTGGCTAGTGACATATGGTTGCACAATCCAATCAGCTTACATGCCAGAGGCTGCATGAGAACAGCCTAGGAGTGAGGGCTCTCACAGCAGAACAGGGTAAGACTGGCTCCCAGAGTCAAGGATTAGAGAGGCCTAGCAGATCACTGGTCCAGATAACACCAGAGGGAAATGTCACACCCAGATAAAACATCCCCCTCCTCCCATTAAGAGTTAAATTTCCTTGGTGCTTGGATTACAGAGGGAGGAGCTGCCTGCTGTAGCCCGAGGGAAGGAGCTCCTTTCCATGGCCTGTGAAATCTAGGGGTGAATGACATCTGGGTGGGAGCTGCAGGCCGTGCTGAGCAGGAGGTGGGCTATTATGACTGGGAGTGGATGGGTCATTACACAAACTTAAAACCATTTTCCCATGCTGAGGGATAGCTCAGTGGTTTGAGCATTGGTCTGTTAAATGAACGGTTGTGAGTTTAATTCTTGAGAGGACCATTTAGGAATCTGGGGCAAAAATCTGTCTGGGGATTGGTCCTGCTTTGAGCAGGGGGGTGGACTAGATAACCTCCTGAGGTCCCTTCCAACCCTGATATTTTATTCTATGCTAATTTTCCCGCCTACTGTTACTCACACCTTCTTATGAACTGTTTGAAATGTGCCTGATTACCACTACAAAAGTGATTTTTTCCTCCTGCTGATAGTAGCCCATTTTAATTGAATTGTCTCATTAGAATTGGTAAGGCAACCCCCATCTTTTCATGTACTCTGTATATATATACCTTCTACTGTATTTTCCACTCCATGCATCTGATGAAGTGGGTTTTAGCCCACGAAAGCTTATGGGGTGCCACAAGTACTCCTCGTTGTTTTTTTCTGATACAGACTAACATGGCTACGACTCTGAACCCTTTTAACACGGAGCAGCTATCTAATGCCCTTTCCATCTGACGCCCTGACCCAGAGTTAAATCACTGCAGCTTCAGCCCTGTGAGCTTGTCATTGGAGCTGGGCACAAGTCTTCATTGAAAAATGTTTTGGTGAAAAATGCAGATTCAGAGACATCGAAACATTTCACAAATTCCTGTTCATTTCACCCAATTGTTCCAAATACACACAGAACAACTCATTTCATTTCAACACTTTCTAAAGAAAACATTTTGTTTTTTTTTAATTTGATAGTATTTTTCCATTAGACATTTCCTTTAATTTTATCTATAAAATTTAAATAAACAACAAATGTCCAAAAGAACTTCAAATGGTTTTATTCAACATGAAACCATTTTTTTTTAACTTTTGCTTTCGACAACATTTTCAAAAAAGTCATTTTTGGCTCAACCCAAAACATTTTTTTTATTGTATTATTATTATTATTATTATTAGTTTTTTACTATTGCCAGAGAACCAAAACCTCTGTTTTTCGCCAAGCTCCAGCTGTGGGAGCTGGGTCTGAGGTGAGACAAGCAATCACTCATGTAGACTAGGATTGCCAGGAGTCCAGTTTAGGGTGACCAGATAGCAAGTGTGAAAAATCGGGACAAGGGGTGGGGGGTAATTGGCACCTATATAAGAAAAAGCCCCAAATATCGGGACTGTCCCTATAAAATCGGGACATCTGGTCACCCTAGTCCAGTTTTTGACCAGAATGCCTGGTCAAAAAGTGACCCTGGCAGCTCTGGTCGGGATTGCAGACCAAGCCATCAAAACTCCAGTCAGTGGCGCAGCAGGGCTAAGTCAGGCTCCCTACCTGCCTTTGCCCCGCGCAGCTCCCAGAAGTGGCCAGCATGTCCCCGTGGCCCCAGGCGCAGGGGCAGCCAGGGAAGCTCTGCACGCTGCCCCGACCTTGAGCGCTGGCTCCACTGTTCCCATTGGCTGGGAACCATGGCCAATAGGAGCTCCAGGGGAGGTGCCTGCAGGCACGGGCAGCGTGCACCATGCAGAGCCGCCTGGCCATGCCTCCGCCTAGGATTAAGACATGCAGGCCGCTTCCGGGAACAACGCAGATCCAGGGCAGGCAGGGAGCCTGCTTTAGCCCCACTGCATCACTGACTGGGAGCCACCTGAGGTAAGGGCTGCCCAGCTGGAGCCTGCACCCCGAACTCTGTGCCCCAGGTTGGAACCCCGTCCCGCACCCTTCCTCCCTCCCTGACCTCGCACCGTCCATCCGCACCCCAACCCACTGTCCCAGGTCGGAACCCCCTCCTGCACTCAAACTCCCTCCCAGAGACAGCACCCAGCACCCCCACCCAAACCCCAGCCCCCTGCCTAGGCTCTGAGCTCCCTCCCGCACCCAAGCTCCCTCCAAGAGCCTGCAGCCTGCACCCCCTCCCGTACCTCAACCCACTGCCCCAGCCCTGAGTCCCCTCCTAGACTCCAAACCCCTCAGCCCCATCCCAGAGCCCTCTCCTTCACCCCAAACCCCTCATCCCTGGCCCCACCCCAGAGCCCACACCGCCAGCCAGATCCTGCACCCCCTCCTGCATCCCATCCCCCTACCCCAGCACTGAGCCCATTCCTGCACTCCAAACACCTTGGTCCCACCCTGGGGCCTGCACTCCCAGCTGGAGACCTCACCCCCTCCTACCCCACAACCCCCTGCCCCAGTGAGCAGTGAATCTGCCTCCTGGAAGCAACATCATCCTGACGAAAAACTAACTGTATTTCCCAGTAGGGACAATAGTGGCTTGTTAAGAAAACCACATAAGTTCACCCACCAGTATTGTCTATTGGTGTAATGCTGGGGGCACTGACCAGGTGCATTACCAGAGCTGTGTGGAGGCCCGGGGGTAGGCAAGTGTTTGTTGTCCTTGATCATGATAATGGCCCATTGCAGGGACTTACAGTGGAGGGACTTATGGTAGAGTTTGCCCACGAGCTGACCTGGGACGCTCACTGCCATGAGCACTAGGGTTACTCACTATTTGTAAAGAAATTACAGGCTGGAGAGGATTTGAACCACACAGCCCCAGAAGGCAGACTGGAAACCCTGACCTCAGGGGCTCACTTTGGGGAGCTGAACCAGGTTGAACATATTAGACCCTAAGGCTAGGTCTACACTACCCGCCTGAATCGGCGGGTAGAAATCGACCTCTCGGGGATCGATTTATCGCGTCCCGTTGGGACGCGACAATCGATCCCCGAATCGGCACTCTTACTCCACCAGCGGAGGTGGGAGTAAGCGCCGCCGACAGAAAGCCGCAGAAGTCGATTTTGCCGCCGTCCTCACAGCGGGGTAAGTCGGCTGCGATACGTCGAATTCAGCTACGCTATTCACGTAGCTGAATATGCGTATCTTAAATCGACTCCCCCCTGTAGTGTAGATGTACCCTAAGAGAGAAGGAATATTGCTTTGAAGACTTCTTCATGTGAGTGGATTATTTTGGGGAAATCACAAAGGGAAACTGAAGGGCCATCCCAGACCATAAAGGGGTGACCTGGGACAGCACCTGTCTATGGTCTGAATTTGAGATGAGATATATATTTTATATTTTGAAAATTTGCAGGATGGGAAAACCGTTCTCCACCCCCCAGCTCTACTATTTAGATTTGCTTGTTTCCTGTGTCCCTGTAACAGGGTCACTGCTTCTGACACCTATCGTGGCTGGGGATGGCTCTGCCTCAGTTTCTCCTCATCAGGGTTTTCCATCTCTCCCAAGAATTCACGTTGCTCAGCCCTCTGGCCAGGTCACTCTCAGAGTTCAGCCCCATTCAGGGTACTCAAAGTTCAAAATAAACACCACCTTCGGCAATAGTCTCAAGTTCGTCTCACTCTCATGAGACCACTGAATCTCTAGGCTTTTCCCCATTGGGAGTCCAAGTATAATACAAACAGAAACAGTCTCCTGGCCCTCCTGGGCTTCACACTCTACTTAAACAAAGATTTTCTTACTCCTTACCACAGCACTGACTCCCAGGACTTTTCCTGGAGCCTGGCCTCTTCTCTGCCTTTGCAGGTCACTCCCAGTGTAACCTAGTAGAAGTCCTTTTCAGGGTCTCCTGCAGGAACCTTCTTGCTTTCTCCAGTTCCTGCAACCATTTACCACTGCTATTCCCCCTTTCTGCCCATGCTGCTGGGCTAAATAAAGCCAGATTGTGTCATGTGACCCTCCGTCATTGTCCACACCTGTACAGTATCACAGGTGGGGCTGGACCCATTTCCCCTTTAAGGGGCTAGTCACTCTGTGACAATCCCTTTTTCTTGCCACCTGTTGTTTTCACGGAGAAGAGGTGGAAAATATGGCATGCAGATTCATCTCTGGAACTTCACTGATTGTAGACATTTGTCTCCTGCCCACAATTCATAGACTCATAGATTATAAGGCCAGAAAGGACCACTGTGATCATCTAGCCTGACCAAACTAACACAGGCCCCTGGAATTCCCTGAATTAATTCCTGTATGAATAGAGCTTAACTTTTAGAAAAACATCCAATCATGATTTAAAAATTATTTGTGATGGAGAATTCACCACTGAACTTTGTACGTCGTTCCAATGGTTAATTATCCTCACTATTAAAAATAGTGCCTGATTTCTAGCCTGAATTTATCTACCTTCAACTTCTAGCCATTGGATCTTGTTATACCTTTGTCTGCGAGATTTAAGAGCCCCTTATCATAGAATCATAGAAGATTAGGGTTGGAAGAGACCTCAGGAGGTCATCTAGTCCAACCCCCTGCTCAAAGCAGGACCAACACCAACTAAATCATCCCAGCCAGGGCTTTGTCAAGCTGGGCCTTAAAAACCTCTAAGGATGGAGATTCCACCACCTCCCTTGGTAACCCATTCCAGTGCTTCACCATCCTCCTAGTGGAATAGTGTTTCCTAATATCCAACCTAGACCTCCCGCACTGCAACTTGAGACCATTGCTCCTTGTTCTGTCATCTGCCACCACTGAGAACAGTTGAACTCCGTCCTCTTTGGAAGCCCCCTTCAAGTAGTTGAAGGCTGCTATCAAATGCCCCCTCGCTCTTCTCTCTTAAACAAGCCCAGTTCCCTCAGCCTCTCCTTGTAAGTCATGTGCCCCAGCCCCTGATCATTTCCGTTGCCCTCTGCTGGACTCTCTCCAGTTTGTCCACATCCTTTCTATAGTGCGGGTCTCAAAACTGGACCCAATACTCCAGATGTGGCCTCACCAGTGCTGAATAGAGTGGAATAATCACTTCCCTTGATCTGCTGGCAATGTAGGTTCTTTGATATTCCTTCCTAAATATTGGGCACCAGAATTAGACACAGTTTCTCCAGTAGTGGTAGAATCAGTGCAAACTACAGAAGTAATTTACCCTCCCTGCTCCTACTCATTATTTCCCCCTTTATATATCTAAGCATTAATTCTTTTGGCCCCAGCATTGCACTGGGAGGTCATGTTCAGCTGATTATCCACCATCAGCCCCAAGTCTTTCAGGGTTGCCAAATGTCTTATCGCACAAACCCAAACATCCGTGCCCCTTCCCTAAGGGCCATGCCCCTGCCTTGCCCCTTCTCTATGCAATAGAATAAATGGACACAAATCAGACGTCAAGAATTATGACATTCAAAAGCCAGTCAGAGAACACTTCAACCTCCCTGGACACTCAATAACAAACTTAAAAGTGGCAATTCTTCAACAAAAACACTTCAAAGATAGACTCCAATAAGAAACTGCAGAACTGGAATTAATTTGCAAACTGGACACCATCAAATTAGGCCTGAATAAAGACTGGGAGTAGATGAGTCACTACAAGAACTAAAAACTAATTTCCCCATGCTAGTTTCCCCTTACTGTTACTCACACCTTCTTGTCAACTGTTTGAAATGAGCCACCCTGATTACTACTACAAAAGCGATTTTTCGTCCTTTTGATAATAGCCCATTTTAATTGAATTGTCTTGACCCCCCCACTTGGTAAGTCAACACTCATCTTTTCATGTACTGTTATATATATCTTCCTAATGTATTTTCCACTCCATGCATCTGATGAAGTGGGTTTTAGCTCACAAATAAATTTGTTAGTCTCTAAGGTGCCACAAGTACTACTCATTGATTTGGCTGATACAGACTAACACGTCTACCACTCTGAAACCTATAAGAATCTGTTTAGCAACTAATGAAGGCTTGACAATAAGCTGAGGCCTAGAGGGTCTGTTAATAATTATGATAGCCTATGTAGGAAAGGAGTTAGCATGACAGCTTAAGCTAACTTTATAAGATTTAACAATAGTTTACAATACGTAGATTTAGTAGCGTAGCTAGGGGCGAGCGGGACAGCGGCCGCTCCCTCACCAAGCACAAGTGGAGCCTTTTTTAATTTTACTCACCCGGGAGCGAAAAGAAAGGTGCCACCTGCTGCGGCACTTTTACTGATGGGACGGTGCTCTGGGTCTTCAGTGCCACTTCAGCAATGGGGCCTTCACTAGCTTCTGGTGTCTTCAACAGCACTGAAGCTTCATCGCCGAAATGCCTCCAAAGAAAAAGGGTATAAAAAGATGTTTGCAGATAAAGATATTAGCTCACCTATTTCATCCCTTTTATAAAAAGATGGTCAGACCAACCCTTAGTTGAGACATTGGGATGACAGGATGCTGGAAACAGATTGTCACTACCAACTTTGGGTGCTTTCCACTTACTGTTCTCTTCATCTTTATCTCTAGTGGTCTCCATAAGATTGCAAGAATGCGAGCTGTGAGGGTGTTGTGTTACATGTATGTGTCTTCATATAATTATGCTTGGATTTATTTGGATTTTAAATAAATTTAAATAGTCTTCCTATTTCTATTTGTCTGATTCACCAGTCTCACTTGATAATAATCTCAGGTAGCTCCCTGAATAAGGAACCTGTTATTAGTCACCTGTGCAATTTGCACCTTAAACTTATCAATGGCTCCACTTGTCAGGTAGTCAGTTTTTAGTCCATAACCACAATGATGCTATTTATTAATAAAACATGTAATTTCACCAGAAAGAGATATCAAGTTAATATGACAGGATCCATTTTCCATAAACCCACTTTGATTTGCATTAATTGTATTGCACTCATTTAATTCTGTATTCTGTATTAAATGAGTCCCATATTAGAAGTTGTATTATTTTTCCTGGAATCGATGTCAGTCTCACAGGCCTACAATTACCTAGGTCATGCTGTTCACCTTTTTAAAATATTGGCACAAAATAAGCTTTCTTCTAATCTTTTGTAGCTTCCCCAGCATTCCAAGAGTTACTGAAAACCAATATTTATGATTCGGACAGCTTCTTGGCCACTTCTTCTAAAACTCTTGGTTGCAAGTTATCCAGACCTGCTGATTCTAAAATGTCTAATGCTAGCTGCTGTTTAATGTTTCTCCTGAGTTTCTTCTTCATCATCATCCTTATCCTCATGTGATATGACTACATCATCTGACTTTGTCCCAAATATGGAATACAAAAATTAGTGAACACTTCTGTTTTTTTCTGCATTGCTACTGATAATTCTACCATTTCCGTCTAGTAAATAGACTGATACCATTTTTAGGATTCATTTTGTTGCTAGTATACTTTACAAATTGCTTCCAATTATCCTTAATTCTGCTGGCTATAGATTTCTCCTTGTATGCCTTTGCTTCCCTTATCAATTTTCTACAATACCTGGCGGCTCATATATACTCATTGTTATCACATATATATAATTTTTATAACAGCTTTCAATTCCCCTCTAAGCCAGGTTGGTTTATTTTTAACTAGTGCAGCCTTCTTCTTTCTTCTTTCAACTTCCTGGTAATAAAGCAGGAGGTGGATTAATTATTAATTATTATTAATAATCAAATTGTTATTTAATGTATATTATTGAAGCACCTAAAGGCCCATTCAGGTCACAGATACAGACACACTCCAAGATCCAGAAAGCTGACAATTTAAAACACTCAAGAACAGATGCAGGATTGGATATGGGAGAAATAACATACAAGCAAATTCACATGGTGATGATTGGCGAGTAGTATAAGGACCATACCATCAATCAATGTTATCCCTGCCCCTTGACCCATTAAACCCTACCCATCTGTCACAGGAAATCCCGCCCTGGGGGTATTACTTCCGGGGTCAACCCGGACACATGACCAGAAGCAAGGTGTGTCATGTGACCCCTCTAAGAACTTCTCCCACCGCCCTCTCCCAATCAGGATGGGTTTTGCCCCCATAGGACCGCCATGAGAGGAGATTTGACCAATTGGGGGGAGTTCTGGGGTGGGGTAACCCATCCAAAAGGGGGGCAGATGACCCCTATAACAACTTCTTCACCATCCTCTACCAATCAGGATGGGTTTCAGCCACTGGGGACCACCCCCGAGAGCATATTTGACGAAAATAGGGCAGGTTTTGGGGTGGGATGAACAGCCAAGAATAGGGTCATGTGACCCCTCTAAGAACTCCTCCCACTGCCCTCTGCCAAGCAGGGGGCATCACCACCACCCCATAAGTCCCCGCACTGGGCAGAAGAGGCCATCTCTCACCAAGAACACGTGTTTTAGAAATCATGGAAATGCTGAGAGGTAACATGGACTCCTTCACCACCCCCGTGAGAACTTCAGACTTTGTTTTATTAAACCCCACATAAAAACCGCTCCTAAAAACATAGCTAGAGACATGGTAGGCCACGTCTCCCATGCTGTTCTGGAGAAGGTGGGGAATCCAGCTTCACAGGAGGGATCGGGGCTGATGTACATTAAAAGGAGGAAGAGAAGGAGAAATGTTTCATACCCGCAATGCACAGGTCCCCCGAAACCATTTAAAGGAAGGGCTTTGACACACAGGGCCAGCCATCAGCAAAAGTCCAACAGGAAGCCTGGGAAACAGGAGACACTCTCCGCCTGGTAAAAGAGAGATATTTTAATCAACATGGCTTTTGTTCACTGCAGGTCTGAAGAGTGCATCGAATCCGAACTAGATTTGTTCCAAATAGCCTCCACGCAGACCAGCATAGAGAAAGCATCTACATCGAGGTGCCGCCTCTATCGGCCGTTACGGAGTCTGCCCCCATTGACTTTTTTATAGCATGGAATGGCATAGATTATATGGATTTAAACAACATGCTGGTGTACCTGTGTTGCAAGATTGTAAAAGGAGAAGGAACTGAACTCGCCAGGGACGCCAAGGTGGACCTGGTGAATTATCCAGTGGCATCTATTTTTAGACAGTTGGATGTTCCTCTGGGAGACCACCTATTAAGCCAAAGCAACAACTGTTACCCTGTAACAATGGAGCCTCTGGAAGGACACAACTGAAAGTATCAATTCAGGACAAATTGCTTAAAGCAGGGCAGTTACAGCCCAAGGCTGGATTTCCCTTAGACAACCCAGTTTCCCAGAATCACCAACAGTGCCACTCGTTATGGGGATGAATGGTTATGAAAACCAATACGCCAGTAAAAGAAAAAAGGTTCTCTCGATCCCAAAGGACCAAGCCCTAGACCCAGGTCAATATATAAGTCAGATCTTCCCCACAAATCATGTTGTTGACAATCCTTTAGAATCTAAAATCTAAAGGTTTATGCATAAAAAGAAAGAAATATAGATGAGAGCTAAAACTGGTTAAAGGAATCAATTACATACAGCAATGGCAAATTTCTTGGTTCAGGCTTGTAGCAGTGATGGAATTAACTGCAGGCTCAAATCAAGTGTTCGGAGTACATCCACAGATTGGATGGGTCATGCAGTCCTTTTTTCAGAGCTTCGGGGGTGGGGGTGGTGTGTGTGTGTATGTGTGTGTGAGCTCAGTGGTTTGAGCTTTGGTCTGCTACACCTAGGGTTGTGAGTTCAATCCTTGAGGGAGCTATTTAGGAATCTGGGGCTACAAAAAAAATAGTTGGGGGATTGGTCCTGCTTTGAGCAGGGGGTTGGATTAGATGACCTCCCGAGGTCCCTTCCAACCCTGATATTCTATGAAAGTTCCTCCAGAGGTTAGAAGCAAGATTGAAGACAAGTTGGAGGAGATGCAGCAGCCTTTTATATTCTCTTGCCATGTGGCCTCTGCTTCCTTCGTTCAAAACAATAGCTATCCAGCACGTCATAGAAAAACCTTAGAGTTCTGTCCATAGGCATGTCCCTGCATGTCTTGCTGAGTCACAAGGTGTATCTGGCTTCTCTCAATAGGTCAGTTATATAGCTGATGGTCCTTAATGGGCCATCAAGCAGGCTAGGCAGTGCTGACACCAAATTTTCTGGGATGTCACCCAGAAGTATAGCACAAGTTTGAAATACAGACAGTATAGAGCCAATACTTATAACTTTAAATACAAAAATTATACATGCATACAGATAGCATAATCATAACCAGCAAACCATAACCTTGTCTTTGACACATTACTTGACCCCCTTTATACAAGATTTGGTGCCACTACAGGACCTTGGTTGCAACAATGATCTATACGTTCCCAGTTTGTGTCAATAACGTCACATACCCTTACAGGGCCTTTATAGAATCTGTGCTCAATTACAGCGATGACACCCTCACCACGCAATTTTCCGCCAGCCTGTTTTACAAAGACACTCCCAGACAGCACGAAGAAACAGAGCTGGATGGTGGGAATCTAGGTTTGTGAGGCGGGCAAAGCTGATGGCCCAGAACAGGATGGTAGAGCTGTTGGGTCATCTACACAGAGACCTGTTTTTTCAAAAAAAACTTTTGTTGAATGGAGTGTATGTGAAAATTAAACTGATGCACAGTAAAGATGCCTTCTGTTTAATGGGCAATGTAGCCAAAGGCTTCAAACTGCGCATTGTATCGGCGTCCCTTTTTGTGAAGAAAGTACGGGTGGCCCTGAGTGTCCGTCTCGTGCACGCGAAGGCCCTGCTTACCGCTAATGCTAAATACTGCGGTTACCATGTGGAATGAATGTGTTTAGCATCCCCACAAACAACAGGGTCAGTAACCAGGAGAATCTGTTTTGGGACAGTTACTCAAAATGCTTGTTCTAGGGTTTGTGGATAATGATGCCTTTAGCAGAAGTTACACTAAAACCCCCTTTCATTTTAAATATTACGATATTAATTTTGTGGTCTTGTATGTGGATGGTGAACAGATACCAACCAAGCCTCTGCAACCAGATTTCGAGTCTGGATGCTGTGTGAGAGAATACATGAATCTGGTACAGACGGCTGGTAAACGCATGAAAGATCGTTCTCTGTTAATTGACCGTGAGGAGTTTGCACAGGGTTACAACTTGTTTGCCTTTGTCTCCTGACCAGGAATGCACCGATCACTATTCCCTGATTAAAACTGGGAACCTGAGAGCAGAAATACATTTTGGGAAGGCTTTAATGGTCACCGCCAATATGATCGGGTATGGGGGTTTTGACAATGTCATAGAGATAAATCAGAAGAGAAACATTCTGTTTGACTACATGTGAATATGGACACTGTGCAGCTCTCATGTGTCTTATCAATGGATCCTTACACAAATAATAATTTCTTAGATGTGTTCCCTTGCAATTGGCTCTCTGGGGGCAAGCTATCTCAGAGACCCCTATGTTTGCTGGTCAACACGCATCCGCACAACCAACTGGGTAAACACTGGCATGCCTTGTATCTGGCAGAGCGCAATCGTGGAGAGCTTTTTGACTCATATGGACATCCCCTGAACAGTGTGTTCTTTCTGAGAAGCATTATGAAATTTTTAAAACAAAATGCCACCGACATTGTGTTTCACACTAGACAATTACAAGATCGCCACTCCATCGCTTGTGGCTATCACTGCATGCGTTTCTTACATCATTGTAGCGAGGGTTTATCTTTTGACCAGATTTTAAAATTGTATTCTAACGAGTTAGTGCAAAACAACCAGATGGTGATGAATTTTGTAAAAGAATATAAAATGTAAATTCTCAGGCATGCCTAGCCTCACTCGAAACATGTTTCAACAAACCCAGACATGTGTATCTTGCAACGATTTTCATAGTCATGTTACCCAATAAAACACCCCAGGTGAGAGGTTTAAAGACAATTGATCTTTGGTGGGTTTTTGTTCATTGTTTTTTAAACAATGACCAATTCAGAAAAAGTACACATAGATATTATTTTTTTGAAAAGTATAGAAATGTTTTATTTAAAGCAAAACATTACTAGTTTTAAATATATTTTTTTAGAACATGAAAAACATTACACACTGAGCCATTTGGATCTTTTAGCCAATTTTTGTTTTTTAGAGGGCAAAAAAGGGGTCACTGTTTCTTGATCCACCCCAGTGTTGGCTGTCGAGGCCTTCGGGCGTTCCAAAAGATTTCTATTGGCTGCGTTGCCCATGATGGAAGATGGTACGTTCATTTCCACCATGGAATTCATAAACACATCCCATCCTTTGTTCCTAGCAGACATGTACCTAGAGAGCATCCAGGTGACGGCCCTGACTGTCGAGCATGTTAGAACCATTAACCACAGAACCTTTGTACACAAAAGCCCCTTTATCATTCCACGAAGAGATATTTTTATCCTGGCCCAGCTTATTTAGCAATACTAATGCATTTTTCTTATAATGCTTATTCACATTATCCGGTACCTCCTAAGCAGCAGAGTCTGAGGTCTTTGGTGTTTCTGGGGGTTTGACAGTCACACTCTGTTCCTGTTTTGGTAGAAACAGTCTTATTTTCCCTTTATCCGCATCGCTCTGCTTCACGTACGTTAGCTACCTTTGAAGCACGGCACTGTAAAGTTTAGCCTTTTCGTAGTCGGCTAAGTCAGTTCTTTGAAGAACAGACTTCATTTCAGCATTCAAGAAGCGAGTTGTGTTCATTCTGATATTTTCCTCTGCTGGAGGGGGAGCTCTTAATTGCTCCAACTGGCGGCTGGGCACCAGGTACATTTTTTCGGCATACTCCATTATTGATTAGTCAAAAGCCCCATTATCAGAGGAATAGAAAAACTTAACAAAGGTCTGATAAAGCCCCCAGAATGCTTCACTGGATGCTTCTTTCTTTTAAGTGAAACCCTTTTATTATACAGAGTTTTTATAAGCGTGCGTCTCTTTTTCAGCACGCGCACTTGATTTTGTGTCAAAGGTACGTTTCCTTTTAAGGTATTGAGTGCTCTATCTGAGATGGCCACTACTAAATCATCAAAGGCCGAACACAGTATAGCCTTCCTTTGCTGCGGGGATGATTTGCTAAGGAATTTTAAAAGGACCAGGTTTCTGTTCATACAGCTAGACATGCTTTCGGTCAGCAACCCCGGCTATTAAAAAGGGGCCTGCAATAATTCATCTCTTTTTATACCTGACTGTTGTTCTTTTCAAAGTATAAACCACCGGCCAGTCTGGCGGGAAAAGACCAGTTCTTAGTCTGTAAGCTTCTAGTGTGGAAGAGTTTAAATCCACCACCAGGTAGCCATAAGGTCTTTTGGGTGCATCCTCAAAAGCTTCTAGAGAGAACTGAGCTTTACCAGGGTACAATTGCCAAGCTAACATAGTGATTTGTAATTTGTCCCTGGGGTTTTTGAACAGAACCATGTACTCTGTGTTTAGGTAAATCGTGCGACTCTTTTTTCCATGACAAAATACATTCTGAACTATATACATAATGCTCAGGTTCCTGTGATGCACGTACTTGGTAAAGGCTTTCTCGATTTCATCACTTTCACAAGCAGAGTTCATCAGATTGTCTATGATAATCATAGGTTTCAGAGTGATAATCATATTTACTTTATTGATAGGAAATAAATGGTCATCCTCAAAAGCATCGGGCAACCCCTCCACAAAATTGATAAAGGGATATTTACAGAGCAGTTCTTTATACAGAGGTTGCCAACAACTGTAACACCACACAATATTCTTAGGAATAACACACATTTGTTTGACATTATCCAACACATTTTTTATAAAGTAACTTTTCCTGTAGTTGGTAGGCCCCATGAGAATTGCACAAAATGGGTGTTTCCACCTTGTATCCATTTTCAAAAACCATAGGGCAGGGTTTTAAACCCTTCTTCTAGGACCCTCTTTTCTAAACGACTTTCTGCGTTTTCTTAAGGGTTTTTGTCTTTATTTGCCACTGATTTTTGTTCCTTGCGATAGAGGGGCTGCACCGCTATCTTTTTTGAGGTGTTTTCTTGCAGGTCCATGCAATAGTCCTGGACTAGATCTTTCAAACTGTCAAAGTTGATCTTTTCACAATTTGATATGTTCAGGGTAATCTCTTTGACTTTCATACAGGTCTTTCCTCCCGACAGCTTATACCCGTATGTTTTCGGGCCTGCTGACACAAACTCGGTAATGTGTTGATCTGGCGGGATCTCGCTTTTGAGGTCCCCTAAATAATCCCCCAGAGGGGGATTCCAGTCACCCTCCCTTTTCACAACTATCACCGAGTCAGTGTGGTGGTACAGGCACCGCTCTTGCTGCCTGATTAGAAGGTTGAATAATTCTAAGTGGGCGTAAGAGGTGGTGAAATAGGTTATGAAGACGTTGGTATTGCCAGAGACCAAGTATCAGTCTTTTGTGTGCTTCCAAGACATGCACGCTGTTTCATCATTGATAAACTCACAGGATGAAACCTCGTAATTGGGAGAAAACAGGTACTGAAAGTGTTCGTCAGGGTCTCTCACGATGCTGGTATTGGGAAGGTTTGTTCTTTGGCCGAATTTGCCCCACAGAGAATTTAAAAACTGTTTAGCGATCTGATCTCGTGTTGGTGTAAACACCCGCCTTCTTTCTGGTAGAAATAGTTAACATACTTATTTGCTTTTCTTCAACTGTGCACCAGCTGGGATACCCTGAAGACTCTTGTTTCTGGCGGAGGTGTAATTTTATGTACCCTGAAAAGAGTTTGTCAGATTTGTCATTAAAACATCAGATTTCATAGATTTTAGCCACCGCATACCCCTTTGCTATAATCATGTTCAATTCCACCATGCACCATGTCCCCAGGATGGCCCTCTCCTCATCAATATGGGAGCATGTCTCCCACTGGTCGGTTTCCGCACAGGTTCGGCATAGTGGGAATATAAGCTTGCCACCCACTCTGACAGATAACAATAGGAAAAAATCCGAAGAAGTGAGCTGTAGTCCACGAAAGCTTATGCTGAAATAAATTTGTTAGTCTCTAAGATGCCACAAGTACTCCTGTTCTTTTTAATAGGAAAAAAGAGGCCTCATGGGGGGTACACTTTAACTTTTTAAATTCCAAAATAATTCGTGAGGGGTCCAAATTTGTCATAAACTACATTGGGGTGTCCGATAGGGTATTCTTTGGTTTTGTTTACGAAAGGGTACCGGCTGGTAAAATTATAATAGTGGATTTCTTCCTGGGGTTAGGTTTGTAATACAGGCGGATAGCGTTTGTCCTCCCCTCAAAAAGAGCATCCATAGGCATGAGAGGCTGGGGCAACTGTGTTCGGTTTAAAAACCTGCCAGCTCCCTGTCTGTTTCTTTCATCACCTCCCACTCGTGCTCTCAGAGAGTTCTCACTACAAAACCAAGTCTTTTCAGATAGTCAGTCTTGAGTTGCGTCTTGTAATAAAGAAACCCCAAACTTGTCCCCGTCATAGGGTTCTGTGCTTTTCTACATTAACAGATGATACAGCTGTGGAAAAAACACCTGTTAAACTCAAAGGCCGTGTGTACCCCGCCAACATTAGCGTAACCGTCTTAAAATGTAGGGGCCTACCTGTAGTTCCCCACCCGGTAAAGCATGCTGTATCTATATATTTTCTTTGTGAGAGGTATATGACAGCCACTGAATAGATGGGGTTGAATATCTCTTTTTCTGCCTGTGGTAGTTGTCTGGAGGGAGAAGAGCTACCTTGTTAGGCTCCAAAAACATAAACCTGTACATAGCTATGCAGACAGATGCCAGCGTTATGTACCAGAATAGATCTATACACAGTTTTATCTCGGTGAATTTACCAGGGCCTCTCTCTATTGTCTCTATCATCTCCGTGATTTTCATAATCTCTCTTCTGTATAGGATACAGGCCTGTCTCAAAATGTTGACATCCTGCTGACAGTAATACGTGAGCTCTTTCTGCAAGTCAGACGTCTCATATCGATGGTCCTGATATCAGTCGAGATACTCTGCTTTCTCCCTGGGCATCATGCTTTCTACACCATAGTGCTCCACACTGGGCATAGGCTCCACATAATTTTGATTTTCTAAAGTGTTAAAAAAATGTGGAAAATACCCTTTGCACCCTTCAAACTGCATCACCTTCAGGAGCTTGCTAAGCTTCCTAGGCAAGAAGTTTAAAGAGTCTATAAAATGAATGCCCAGGGCCTTAACTTCCACACACATTACTTTACTAGCCTGAGTGATGAGTTCTATGCACATCTTTTCCTTCAGTAACTGTCTAACAATGAAGTACACATCATAACCTTTGGAATTGTGCGCTAGGAACATGTAGTCCTGGAACTCTTTGCCAATAAAGGTCTTAAAGACAGAAAGAAACTCACAGCCCTTAAATTCCCAGGATTTTTCCAGCTTTAGGGACATAGCAAAAATGTAATTGGGCAAGTGCAACCCCGTCTCCTGTGTGGGAGAAAAACAAGTCTTCACTCTGACTTTGAAGCAACAAGCCAGAGGCAGTTTTATTTTCCTGACACTTGCAAGGGAAGCATACACATGGGCAGGTCTCCGTTAGATAAACAATTAAGGCAAGCTTTTATACTTTTTATTACATACAGTAATGATCAATAGCTGCATTTTGTTTATACATGTTCCTTTTTGGTATCTTTACTTTTTAAATTAATTTTTGCCACAGTCTACATTCCATTCTTATTTAACACAAGATCAAAACAGTATCTCTTACAGACGGCTCCCACTCGCCTAGGCCTTCAAGTCCCGTATTTTAAATAGAAGAGTTAGCCTGACTCTTCCTCTTCCTGGAAGACTAAGATGTCTGCACTTTTTCCAACTTCCACATTCCCCCCTTTTGTGCTTCCAGCACAACTATTACTTTTAAATCTTTATTTTTAGTAAACTTTGTATTTTTGACTTTAGCTTACATGGTACAATCTTTTGGGGTTTAATTGAATACAATTAAAGCATGGTTAGTATGTACATGGAAGATGCTATTATTAGTACATTTTTATAACAACAATAATTTAACCTTAAACTAAATAATAAGAATAAAAACATTAACATTTTCATTGTAATAATATGATGGGGTTGCTGTACAACCTTAGTTACAGAACACAATACATTATACTTAGTACATGAAGTAAACATTTTATAGGCTGTATGAAAAGCATACTTTTAAAATTTAATACATATTTTGGTGCATATGAATTTGCCCTTGTAATTTAGAGATTTGTTTTGATTTTTGGTAGGAGTAAAAGCAAATTTTGGAATTGATTAGGTGCTCAGGCAGTTCAATTAAAGGGTATGTGGAACCTAAGGGCTGATTGTAGAATTTTATTTGCAGGCCCATAAATGATATTATTGCCTGTTGCAGCGATGAAATTAAAAGGTATGTTTTGTAAAGTGGTGGCCTTAACGTTCACACAGCTGTCATTAGTTTGGAAAAACAGGTGTCCTGTCAAGGGAGTTTTTTGTTCTATACCTTTTTAAGTTGTTTTAAACAGTGACAACTTTTTTGGGCTTTAGTTTACGTACGCGCTGAAGTTGTGGAGGTTCTATTGGCTAGAGTGTTTATTGACTTTTCATTTTTATGTAAATGTTGGGTGTTATTTTAGGAGCACTGACTATAAATCAATTAGACATACCAGGTAGTTTAATTTTTTTAATGTTTCAGTGAATTATTTAATTTTACATGCATTTTTTTATGGACCTGGTAGGATTTGGTATGTGGAAGCCCACACCCCTCCAACCGGCCCATATGCTTGGAAGGACCACTGTGAGCATTTGCACTTTTACTCTGAAAATTTTTAAGTATGTTTATGGCCACAAATTAGATGATACTTTTGAGATATTTGTAAGGGCAGTCGGCCAAGCCTGATGCTTAAGATTACTTTGACTGGCCATTAGCTGGTTATTTAGGATTAAAAAAAAAAAAACATGCTAGATTTTACTGCAATTTTTTTTGCTTTAGTGATATTTAATATCATTTTTGTCAACAGTTTTGGGGTTATTGAACTAAGGGCAGAAATAATATGTAATTTACCAACCCCAGCCTGTACTTGAGTTAACTGTGTTTTAGTAATAAGACCCGTGGCTTTTTTCAGTTGCCCTCATTTTTTATTATGTTGTTCTTTTGTAACTGTTCTAAATTGCTGCTGCACTACTGGCACCATTTTATAGGGATTACTAAGGTGTAAAGGCCTTGGCCATTGGGTTTTGTTTGTATTAGAATGTGTTACTGGGGTGGTGACAAAGGTGGAGGGGTTGGTGGGGGTAATGTTTGTGGCAGCAAGGCGGCTATGGTATTCGACATCTGAACGCCAATTAGGAGGGCAGTACATTCTGATGGTATTTGTTTATCAGCACAGTTTTTAGTCTTTGGAATAAAACCAAACCACCACTTAATACCACAGTCCTAAGCACGGTTCCTACAAGTTCTTTTTCTGCTAGGTTACGATACTTGTTTTTTTTTTTTTTTTACCAGGGCAAATTTTTAATGTTTTTTGTAGTTAAGAATTTTTGGACATTGGCAATTTTAGTGGAATAAACATACTTTTTTTTTTTTTTTTTTTTTTTGAACAGTTGTGGTTTAGCATTATACAGGGAAGAGGTTACCAGCATGTCACCCTGTAATAACTGGGTTTCTTAAGCAGATGGTGAATGTATGGTGGTTTTGTTAGTGGACAAGCAAGAGGTTACCAGCACTTTTTTTTTTTTTTCTGTTTAGAAGGAGGAAAAGAGGGGACAGGCTGATCAGCAGTTGGAGGATTATTTCGAGGTGGAGGGGCCTTCTTGCAGTAAAAAGCATGGGTCCAGTCAGTTAGTCCTTGGCACTTTACAGCGATGTCAGTAGTTAGCAGAACTTGGTAAGGGTCTTTTTAGGGCGGGGTCAGGGCGGTCTTTCATTGATGGACCTTTATGTAGACCCAGTCTTTTGGTTTTAGCAAGTGGCAGGATTGCTTAGGATCTTTGGTAGTGGTTTTTTACCTGTGTATAAAAAGACCTGACACATTGTATTAGTGCCTGACAATAATTAAGCATTATGTCATTTATTAAATGAATGTTTATTTGGGCAAAGGCCAGTGGGGCACAGCCAGTAGTCACATTGGGCGCCCTGTCAGGATTTTATGTGGGCTAAGTCCAGTCTTTCAGTTCGGGGTGGCCCTTATATTTATTAATGCTAATGGGAGGGCATTTGGCCACTTTAAGTTTATTTTTGCACAAATTTTGGTAGGTTGGTTTTTTAGAATTCTATTTTGACGTTTTACTGTTTTGGCAGACTGCAGGTGGTGGGGACAGTGGAGGTTGTGTTGGATTTGCAAGGCGGCACATAATTTTTTTACAATTTGTTTAGTAAAATGAGTACCACAATTACTGTTGATACTTACAGGTATGCCAAACCTTGGAATGAAATTCTTAAACAAATTTTTACAACAGTTTTGGCATTTGCCTTTTTGCAAGGGAAGGCCTTAACCCAATTTGAAAATACATTAACTACAACTAACACATACTTATAATTACAACATTTAGATATTTGAATAAAATTAATTTGAATATTTACAAAAGGTCCCTAAGGTGTGTGCTGCTTTTTTAGCTTTAACTGCTTTTTTTAATATTATGTTGCTGGCAGTATTATTTAAATATTACATTGCTGACCTTTTCTTTTTAGTGAGTTTTTAGGAAAGGCAGATCAGCACTGTATGTGGCCAACACTATTGCAAGCAGGTACAAAAGGCCGAGGGGGAAGAAAAACAAAAGAAAGGAACAGAGAATGAATAAATTTAATACTATAACTAACCAACTCAGTGCAAAGATAAAGAGAACTCCAGCCCAAGGCCAGCTGCTACCTGCCAAGACAGAACGGGGGGAGGTCCAATCCCCCCAACCAGTTGTGAGAAAAAAAGAACTACCGTAAGTGAGACACAGAGCTGCAAAGATAACAGCGAGAACAGTAATGGCCAAGGCAAAAAGAAAACAGTCTTTGGAGCCGGGATGTTTTGGAAAAGGAAAACAACAGATCTAAGACTACAGAAATGGAAAACACCAGCTACCAGGCAAAAATTGGGTGCATACCAATTTTGTTAACTGCAGCAATCATCCACCCCTTTGCTCGAAATAGGGCAAGAGCACCTGAGGCGCAACCAGGCGGCCACCCGGGGAGCGCCAAAGGTGATCAGGGTGCTAGGCTGTACCTAGCAGCACATTAAGAACATTTCTCAGCCTTTGTTACATATATTAAAACCTTAGTATTTCTTGATAGTAATACTAAGTTGGATAAACAAGTATTTGCATTTAGCTTTAACGCTTCCATTTGGTTTTAAACTAGGCTGTTCTGTAGAAAATTAAACACAACAATTCTAGCCACAAGACAAAACACCACAAGGACATAGGACACAGAACACAATTTCTATTGTGCTAGTAAATGCATGGTATGTTGGATTGCTTTTTAGCTGGCATTAGCTTTTTTAAATTTGTTAAAAGACAAAACATATTTTTACCCCTTCTGGGGCGATCAGTCATTGTTTAAAATATTTCTTTCTTATACAAATACCCTTGCTGATTGCAGGCAAGACAGAGGAATTACCCCCATATTTTTCTGTGTTTGTTTCATAGGCAGGTCAGGTTTTAGTGGCTTCTACCTTATCAATTAGGTAATTTGCATTGGCACACAGATGATTTTTGGCTTGCTTTTAGATTTAGAGCCATTTACAGGTTAAAACTTTTATTAGCTTTTGCTAGAGTTTTGATTTCCTGTTACCTTTAATTTTTGTTTTAAAAAAACACAGTAATTTAAAAAGGAAAACACCACCTATTGTAGCCCCTTGGAGCCTAATAGAATTTTAATTAAGTAGCATTGCATATTTGCATTTTTTTTACCCCTTTTACAATATACATTACACATGTTTTTTTGTTTTATTTTTATTTTTTATACATTGTTGGGTGGTTAAATTCCAATATTTATTTTTAGGCCACGCTGAATTTTTAAATTAACCCATTTCTTTCCCTCCTTGCTTTTAGCTTTAACTAATTGGGGATATAAAGGAGCCGAGGGGGTTGATGAAATGGTTTGGGCAGGGAGCATCCGGATGCTTTACATTTCACTTTCAAATTTTGTACTTGGGTTTTTAATTTTTTTTCTGGGAGTCCTTCAGACTCCGCACTCAAGACTCATGGAGTCTCGTTGTAGCTTCTTTTTACCAATAGACAAATTGTTCCCACTGTTTATTAGAGGCCTTTGGTGATGTAATGTTTCTTTGAGGTATATAATTTTATTTAGATCGACGGTACCTTTTAGTGGGAATTGTTTGGATGGATTATTACGTGTATAAATATTTCAATTCTCTAAATACCTGCAGGTCCTTGGGCCATAGTGCACATACATGTAATACACAGGAGTGCCCTTTGTGGGTTTGGGGGAATTTTAGACTGTCTTCCCCCATTTTCCAGACACACACGGAGTGCCCTGTCCACTAGTGGCTCATGAACTAGGGAAGAGTTCCACACACACACAGGGAGGGCTATCCGCTAGGTCAGCGGCTCATAAACTAGAGAAAATTCTCACTCTTTTGTATCCCCGGGGAAGGGTCCACTAGGCCACGGGTTTCACCGACTAGCGGCTTAAGTCCGGACCTGGTCAGCAGCTCATGAATATTCCTATTCGCTGGGTCACAAGGTTCGGATGACCCCCCTTGCTTTTAGAACTGCCACATGGGGTAGCCCTGGGGCAGCTGGAATCAGCTTAGTCTTAAACCTGGTCAGCGGCTCATATCTCCCTCCCCCTTTTTTTTTTCATTCATTCATTCACACACATACATTCATTCCCCATATCTTGATGCATCTCATTTAACAATAACATTAATTCATTATCTCCAGACTCAGTACAACATTTCCCTTATTTTGAGGCGGTAAAACCCCCTCAGCACCCGTGCATTAACCTTATTGAGGACCTCAGAACCACAATCACTAACCTACTTGAGGGCAGAAATAAACTATTCCTCAGAACCACAATGACTAACCTTATTTGAGGGCGGCAACAAATTTCTCAGAACCGCTCTGCATCTGATCTTATTGCAAAACAATAAGTTCGGATGGCATGATCCCCAAAGGGCAGTCCTCCTGCGACAACCCAATAGAGATTTCAAAAGGTCTCTTACCTGTATTATGGCGCCATGGGGTTCGCAGGGGAATAGTCTGTATTAGTTTGTCGCTGTCTCAGTCGGACGTTTGCCATCCGAGTCACGGCACCAAATTGTGGGAGAAAAACGAGTCCTCACTCTGAGTTTGAAGCAACAAGCCAGAGGCAGCTTTATTTTCCTGACACTTGCAAGGGGAGAGTACACATGGGCAGGTCTTCGTTAGATAAACAATTAAGGCAAGCTTTTATACCTTTTACTACATACAGTAATGATCAACAGCTGCATTTTGTTTATACATATTCCTTCCTGATATCTTACTTTTTCTCATTATTTTTTGCCACAGTCTACATTCCATTCTTATCTAACACAAGGTCAAAACAGTATCTCTTACAGTCAGTTCCCACTCGCCTAGGCCTTCAAATAGAAGAGTTAGCCTGACCCTGCTCTTCCTGGAAGACTAAGATGTCTGCACTTTTCCCAACTTCCACACCTGCGTGCGTTCAAAATCGTAAAAAAAATATACTTTTCTGATGCTTCGGGCTTTTTAATGCTGTCCATAAAACACAGGTGGCTGTTTACATCACCAGTGATCAATCCCTGACACCGCTTACAATGCCTCCCTTTACACCTGTGCTGCTTGTCCATGTACGACTGACACTTATCACACAAAGTTTTAGATAGGCGTTAGACTGTTTTTTTCAATGCACAGTCGACTTGTCTGTCTTAACACTCTTTGGACCGACAATACAGTCTACAGTGAGGACACTTCAGCTGCACACCCATGCTGTCCAAGCACATTACACTGAAGCAGAGGCGGCAATGATATCTGCAAGAATGGTTGTGACTGTACACAGTGTGGCAAAACTCACAATAATTTTTCACACTGAACAACTTTTTCACATCCAGAACCCCATCGTAATGCTCATCATGCAACAGGATGAAAAAAGTATTGGGGTACACCGGGCCCCCCGCCCCGTTTTTAAAAAGCCCCATCTGGCTTTTGCCGCATAAAGCACCACCTGTATGTTGACTCCTAAATGCTGTTCAAACATTGCTATGTCACTGAGCAGAACCTTTTCTGACCACCCCAGTTTCTCATGCAACTTTCTCGTCCCCACTAACAATTCCGCATCCGTAGGTTTATGGTCGGACATGACAGTCAAGAGCCCGCCCACAAAACACAGATTGGTACCGGTGTAAGTCAGGTCTACTAAACATTGTCTCTTTTTATGGACAATTTGACTACTGAGGATAGAATTTAAAACTCTATGATCGCCCCCACCCCTGTTTCTTACAACTGTCACAATGAGGCAAAACATCCCATGGACATGCAACTCTCTATTTCTCAGTAGCAGCTTTGAGGTCTGATTGAAGAAATCCTCAGCAGACAGCTCATCCCTAGTTCTTCTGACCAAAAACAAAGGGTTAGTTAAATTACGGCTCTCTAAACATGACTGACCATAATCATCAGGGCCTACCCTACCATTAATGTCATTGAGAACTAACTGTATCCCCCTGTGTATGGCTTCAACAATCTCCTGAACTGAATTTATTCGCTCAAGACTGACAAAACAAAATTCCTCACAATACACCGACCCCCCAAATCTAGGTAATTCACATTGCCAACTTCTCACTCTCTCCATATACACCTCTGCATTGTCAGGGTTACTTGGGGATTCCTTTACGGGACCATCAGCGCCATCTTCTACGTCAGAGCCTATTTGAGAGTCAGACTCCAACGGGTCTCCGTGAGGGTCATCAGGAGTAGATGAGGTTCCATCCAGAGAGCCTTCTGGGGAATTTTCTAAATCAGACTCTGCGTGAGAGTCACCACTACCCCAGAGGTCAGATTCCGTCTCCCCATTTTCAGACAAGCCAGTCTGAGATCCTCCAGTCAAATTGTCCATAAAAAGAGACAATGTTTAGTAGACCTGGCGCATCTCTTTGGGTTTTTTTCCTCATTACCTCCTTAGCCTTTTTTTAAATGTTTACAGCCATCCTGGCCTGGAACATTTTGGCAGCCATCTGTTTATCCCCCAGGTGCTGTCCTCCCTTTTGTTTTCACCTTAGCTTATGTGTACCCTTTTATCCAGGCCCCTTTCCGCGAATAGTCACGCCTGCTCAGAGCCACCCTTTGGAAAAATTGAAGTAGTTTTCAAAAAGTCACCTCAAGAGCTTATGTTTCCAGCCCTCCTTTCTTTTAGAACCCCTGAGGATACAGCGTCCTTTGAGTATTCTGAACGAAGCGTCATATTTTCCCCAAATCTTTTTAGAATACCATTTTTTTAGAACCCCTGAGGGGTCCATCAGTTTTCTGAATGAAGCATCATATTTTTCCCAAATACTAGAATATGGGGGAGCTGTGATGAGCTTATGGTGTTGGGAGAATGGTTTCTCAGTCCTTGGTTTTTTATTCACAACCCCTACAGCACGTGCTCCAGATTTGTGAATGTGGGCATTTTCGCTCACCATTTTCTCAGGGCTTGGTGTGGTAGTGGCCGCTGAGAAACTGGAGTTGTGTTTGCGTGGTTGGTTTTTACCAGAGTCTTTTGTTTTGTCCTTGGGTTTTAAATATATGAGGTTTGGATTGCCCTGATGCTTCATCTGTACTCTTGTGCTGTTTTGTGTTGGCGTTGTTAAAGGTCTCAAAGCAGATTCCTGGTTCTTTAGCGGTTCTGGTGGAGGTGTCCCTGTAGCTCTGACTACAGCATTGTCAGGCGAGCTGCACATGCCTGATGAGGGGGAAAAAACCTTAAGTTTACAAAAGTTAACTAACATTTTTCTCACCCACAACTATGTATTTACTTAAAATACACAACCTCATAAAATAACCAAACCAATAAGCAAAACTCTTTTAAGAAGACAAACTACCCCATTTAAAAAAAAACACACATTTTTTTTTGCAGAATAAAAACTAAACTGCTTTTAAAAAACAACTTTTAAAAACCATTTTGCACAGAAAAACACTGTTAGTTTGAAACACACCATACCATCAGTTTGCAACAAAATACTTTTCAATAAACCTACATGCATTTAAAAACCAATTGCAGAAAGTTATCTTCTACCATGGGATAAAGGGTTGCTGGCACATGGCTGTTCTGTTTCCCCCCATTTGTGTTTGGGCTTTTGGGTTAAAGAACAAGCAAAATGTTTAGTTAGTATTATTCCCTAAATGCATCAAACCCCTATACAATCTGTGTAATACCTGAAGTGTTTTAATTTAACAGTATTAAGCACAACTATAGTTAAAAATAGTTTTTGGTTTTTACCACCTTGGCCTGGTGGTGAAATGCAGCTTAAAGTTACTGGTTCCACGCTAAACAGATCACACTGCAATGAAGATAGGTACCATTATTTAGTAAGAACAGCATGACCAAAGAGTGACGTTATATAATATATATTTTCAGAGTTAAAAGGTAGGGAGCATACCTCCTCTTGCAGTGCAGCAGCAATTCAGTTCAAGATAGTTTCTGTTGAAAGAGGACAGTCTCCATAAAACTGAGGTTTTAATACCATCCTATCTCTTTGATTCAATCAGACTTCAAAAGTCGGTAGTTAGCAGGTTGATTAGATCACCACAACTCCGAATTAAGAGATACGTAAGGACTTTATGCACCCATCCCCTAACATTCCCTTTTGTGATCTTGGGTGGGGGAATTAAGTTGTCTGCATAATGGGGCTGCTTTTGGCTATTTTTTTGTGTGTGTGTGTGGTTAAAATACATTGTTCTCTTTCAATGAAAAAACAGTAAATCACCATACACAACAATCCCTTAAAGTAAATACATATTTTTGTTAGGTTCTCTAATAATCATTTTGTTCTTAAGTTTTGTTATTGATACATTTGTATTGTTAGTTATATTTTCCATGACAACTGTGGTACTCCTACAAATCTTATTTGTTGTGTGTATTTAAGGGTTAGGGTTGACATTTATTGTTTGATGGCTATTGCAGCATCAAACTTGGGCCTCGTTTTGTTTGTCAATGTACCCAATTATTGTAATTGTGATGGTTTTATTGTATTCCCAATTATTATATTGTGATTGTTTGCATTTGTGTTTATATTATATCTGGTGTTAGTCAATTGTAATGGTTTTAGTTATATTCATCTGGCTATAACTGTTTCGTTTGTTTGCAACAGATCACCTGTGTCCTACAAAAACAACTACTGTATTGATCATAGATCAAGGAGCGGAGTGTTGTAGGAGCAGCAGTGATCTGTATGCTCTGTATAACCTGTATGCTCAAAAGGTCTGTTACACTCCCCCCAACCCTTGTCTCCTCTCCCTCTTTGAATACCTGTGAAGTGGCTTTCCCCCACCCCTCCCTCCTGGAATGCTTGTGGGATGACTGAGCTGCTTAAACAGCTGGAAGATCAGAAGAGCTCCTAGATAGACAAGATGTCCGGGACTCTAATTAGGCAGCGATCACACGCCCAATGCATGGACACTGCATGGACACTGGCTGAGGTGGAGTGTGACCAACCAGACGCAGCCAAGTCATCTCTAGTCACAGGCCATGAGGAGCAGGTCCTTAAAAGGGGAAGGGGCCATGTGCTCAGCAGTGCACTCACAAGCTTGTACCTCCCGTGGAGGCCTTCGCCCGGACCGCCTGGCCAGTGGTTCTCTGCATTGCATTCCATTGTACCTCGAGAAGACTTACCTTCATCGCACCATCCATCGCTGTGCTGTGGGAAACTTACCTTGAAGGATCCTGACATCTCCAGTGCCATGCCTGTCCTGGGAGCGAGAGTATGCGAGTGTGAGTGTGACACCCTTCCCCTCCCCGCTTCTTTTGAGCTTAGCTATCAATATAATAAACGTGCTGCTTTCTGCCAAATTCTGGTGGGTCATTAGTCCTCCCTAAGCTTACTAGCTGACCCAATTTCGGGTAACATTAGATGACCTTTCAAGGTCCCTTCCAGTTCTATGAGATAGGTATATCTCCATATATTTATTTAACTGTCACCATTCCCAAGTGGGGGCCCCTTGCAGATATCAATGAATGTCTTGGGGTTTGTTTGTTTGTTTTTTAAACATGTTTCTTTTATGCTTGAAGTTTGGGGGTTGTTTTTGAAATAAAATGAGTGTATCACAACCATAGTAAGCACCCTAAAAATACTCATAGCATTTAAATGTTTGATTGTCTTTAGAGCAAATGCTTGTTCTAAAGTATGGTGGAGGTTTGTGAACCCTTGAAACATTTCAGTTTTGGGTTAGACCCTTGTTTATTTTTGTAAATATATTATTGTAATTACTTTGAGTTGCTAGAAAGAGTAACCCACACGGTTCAACCAACTCCTAGGTTATATTTCAACTGTCCAATAGCATTCAACCAACTCCTGGGTTATATTTAAATTGTCCAATAACGTTCTACAAACTCCTCGGGTCATATGTAAACTGTCCAATAGAGTTCTACCAACTCCTGGGATTATATTTAAACTGTCCAATAGTGTCTGCGAACTCCTGAGGTTTCATTTAATTTCATATTAATCAGAGCTCACCATCATCACCCACCCACCCACCTCCCTTACTGTGGGCGTACACCCATCACATTTAATTACTGATCGCTAATACGATTAACCCTGATGGCAACAAGGGTGGGTAATCTCAGTCACCCTGGCTATTCAGTGGGGGTGTGGTTAAAACCATTCAGTTCAACACGGTGGGTCAGCTCCATTGTACTCAAACACGTGTCTGAACCATCCCTGTGGGGATTTTTTTAATTGTAAACACATTTTTAGGGTTTTTTCCCCCTCACAAGATTCTACAATATACATTTCAGATTTTTGCTGTAAATGGGTCTTTTTTACACGAAGACACAAGAGCGAGGTTCTCATAAACTATTTTTTTTATTTAAAAGACATACAGCTCCTTGAAAACAAACCAAGATGCTCCATTAAAACTTTTAGCTCACTTAAGGGCCACAGAGACCTTCTAACAGAAACACAGATAGTCACAAAGCCCTTTTCAATATATATATTTTTTATTTACAGCTACCAAGTTTTATATTGAATGTTTGTCCCTTCACCATTCTCTAACTTCAGCCTTTCAGATTTCTTACAAATAATCTTTTTCTTAAGCAGGGTTCTGTAACTTTTTGTGCGGACCAGACGGTCAATATGACGCTGTAAGCAGCATCTTCCGGTTTGGTCATTTTCTTTAAAACTGGTCAGGGTCTCCACTGAATTGCACAGCAATTATCAAGGTCACCCCTTGCGCTAAATGTTCTTGAGTTAAGCACAGACATTGCATAGCATCACCTATGGCAATAACATTGTTTAATAAGCTTTCCAAACACAGCTCAGCACACAAGCAGTTTATACCCATTGAAGTCCAAGTCACACAGTCATGGTGCCACTGGCCTGGCGCATCTATGACACAGCCCTCACAATCTTCAAAAAGCTTTCACTAAGGCAGTATTTTAGGACAGCATAAACAGCAACACGTACAATAGTCTGCATGACTTTTTTACACTCACGATGTAGCACTGGCTCAGTTAGTTCCATGCCAAGCCTCCTCCTAAACTCCTCATAGCCATCATCCTCCGAGTCCTCTTCAACAATTTGTATTGGTGTTAAGCAAAAACAAGGCAGGCCCACTTTGTCTTCACTGTTTGATGCAACACTGTCCAGGGCCTTCGAGCCCTCTAGAAAGGTATAGTTGAGCTGTTGAGAGATTTTCAGAAAAGAAACAAGTGTAAGTTCCCACTGCTTGTTTTTAGATTTACACAACGCCAGTTCCTAACTCCATTAAACACACACACACACACACACACACACACACACACACACACACACACACACACACACTCTAACGTTACTTCTAAATCGTTAATTTACCTGAGCAACGTCTTTTCTGTTTACCTCGTCCGCTGGTGACTCCCCTGAGCTGCATTTGCCTTCCCCCTCTAGGGGGTTGGATGACGAAACGCTCATTGGGGTGTCTCACAAGCAGCTGGGTTTTGGGGTCAGGTTCTGACATATCCATCAAGGGCTGGGCCAAAGGGCTCCCCTCGGCCACTCTGTCCTCCTCCTCGGAACTGTTACTGATGTAGCACTTTCTCTGGGGATGGTCAAAGGCCCTCAGGGCTAAAACAAAGTCTGAAGTTTTCACAGGGCTGGTGAAGGAGTCTATGTTTCCTCTCAGTGATTCCACGAGTTCTAAAACACTCGTTCTTGGTAAGAAGACCTAACCAGATCAGCCACAACATCACCGGTTCATTCACCTGCACGTCCACCAATGTAATATATGCCATCATGTGCCAGCAATCCCCTCTGCTATATACATCGGCCAAACTGAACAATCCCTACATAAAAGGATAAATGAACACAAGTCAGATATTAGGAATGGCAATATCCAAAAACCTGTAGGAAAACACTTCAACCTCCCTGGACACACAATAGCACATTTAAAGGTAGCCATCCTGCAGCAAAAAAAATTCAGGCCCAGACTTCAAAGAGAGTCATTTGCAAATTTGACACCATCAGCTCAGGATTAAACAAAGACTGTGAATGGCTAGCCAACTACAAAAGCAGTTTTTCCTCCCTTGGTGTTCACACCTCAACTGCTACAAGAGGGCCTCATCCTCCCTTATTGAACTAACCTCATTATCTCTAGACTGATTCTTGCCTGCATATTTATACCTGCCTCTGGAAATTTCCACCACATGCATTTGATGAAGTGGGTATTCACACATGAAAGCTTATGCTCCAATATGTCTGTTAGTCTATAAGGTGCCACAGGCCTCCTTGTCGCTTTTTGGTAAGAGATGGTCTCTTCTGCCTGGAGCTGGGATTTATGGGGTAGTGGTTCTGTGTTCTGATTGGCAGAGGGTGGTGGGAGGAGTTCTTAGATGGATCACATAACCGTCTTCTGGGCAGTTCATCCTGCCCTATTTTGGTCAAATCTGTTCTTGGGGCAGTCCTTTGCAGCTGAAACCCATTCCAATTGGTAGAGGGTGTTGCGCGGAGTTCTTAGAGGGGTCACATGAAGCACTTCTGGACGGGTCACCCCACCCTGGAACTCCCCTTGATTGGTCAAATTGCCTCTCAGAGCGTTCCTAAGAGGGAGAAACCCATCCTGATTGGTAGACAGCGATGGGAGGAGTTCTTAGAGGGGTCACATGAAACACCTTGCATGTGTCTGGCTTGACCCCAGAAATAATATCCCCAGGGCGGAACTGCCCATGACAGGTGGGCAGAGGTCAAGTGACAGGGCTAATGTTTGATTGATGGTAGGGACCTTATAATATTTTAGTGCAAATTCCTGTTTTGTCATTACTGTTTGTTTAAGTAGTGGGAGGGTAGAGTGAGGGGGAATGGCAGGATTGGGGCAGGGAGTTGGTAAAATAAGGAGAGGGGGGAAGAGGCAAAGCCGCACCTCCTCATCTGCCAAGCTAGTCACTGTCAGGTGTTTTTCCGGAATCACAACAGAGCAGAGTCTCAAAGCGGGATTCGAAGGAGGATCAGGTGTTGGTTGCACAGAATTTCTCAGAGAGTTTTCTCCATACAGAAAGGGCAGCATGGGAGAAAATGCAAGGTAAAGAGTTAAAGATGTTTCCCTTAATCCAAGTATTTGTATCAGTTCTCTTGAGGAAGAGCAGGAGGTAAGTGTGGTGCCAGCCAGTTATTGTTCTGTGCTATATGCCTCTTGCCTTGTACCTGTTCCTTGAATTGTCTGTGTCCCATGAATCAAGTAAACTTGTTTCTAAGGAGCCCTCCTCCTGCTGACAGCACTGATGGGCATGGTGTGTGCAGGACATCCTGCTACTGCAAGAGAGGGTCAGGGCCTACTCAGGAAGCCCTAAGCTCTGCCTCTACCACTAATAATCATGGTCTAGGCAGGAAACCCCAGGCAGGGTAAAAGTAACATTAAGCACTTACCAGTACAGAGGCCTGGCTCTGGGCCCCTGGAAGGGGAGGGGCCTTGGGAAGAAGGGGCGGGGCTGAGGGTCAGCCTCCCCCAGCCAGCCCATCCGCGCTGCCAGGCCCGCACCGCCCGGGGCTCCATTGGCCATTTAAATTTTAATTTGCCAGCCCCCCCGATGTCGGCGGCCGGCGGGGTGGGGGGAAAGGGGCAATGATGTTAAAGGGCTGCTGTGGCAGCGCTTTAATGTCAGCTGCTACGGGCTGGTACCGGCGGCCACTTTTTACCAGTACGTCGTACCGGCCCACTTTTACCCCTGCCTCAAGGTCTATTAGTAGAAGAACTGTCAATATTTCAGATGCTGCTGAGTAATTCTTCTATAAAGCTGATTTGAGAGACACAACCTGGTTCTAGTTACTTGTCCTTGTCTACAATTGGGCATGTCCTATACTGGGAATTGGTCTTGTAATGATCACCTTTGGCACAAGGGATTTCTTTCCTATTTATAAAATAACCAGCCTCTAATGTCTCCCAATTCATGTTTAATATGATATAGAATCTATTGAGGTGAGAAACAGCACGGATACAGTTTGTGCAGAACTTTTTCTTCCGGCTCCGGAGATTGGGGGTTACCCGATGATCTGAGGCTGTGGTAAACCTGATGTCAGGAGGGGGCTCATCACTCATATATGGTGATGTTTGTTGCTTTTGAGTTTTATTGGATGTTTTAGCTGCATAAAGTCACAGATGAAACCACTGATAATAACTAAAAAGGCAGGTGGGTTTGCTATTGGTTCCTTCCCGCAGCTGATGCCAGCCTCTGAATCTATATATTTCCCTTCCACTGCTTTGTTGTCACTTGTCAGACACAGAGGAGCCCTGGCAGGTGCTTAAGTGCAGCCAGTTCCGTGAGAGGAGGGGACAGCAAGTCAGGCTGGCAATGAAGGGACATCTCTCCACTCCGGTGCTGTGGCTTCTTCTCCTCACAATTCAGGACATAGCAGGTAAGTCTCTTCTGTGTTTCACCATGGGAGCTGGGTTAACTGGAACTAGGGTGGTAACTTTTACAGTCAGCTTTTTATCATCCGTGCCTGGCTGGGAGGTTGTGACTTTTCCTTTCGGGATTGGCCCTTGCCACTGTTATTGAGGCTTTTGTTACCTTGAGATTGAACTATTCAAATGAGCCTAATGTGGGGCTGCACCTTAAAACCTTTCAGAGAACGAAGCTGGTGCAAATGGCAGCGACTCACTGATCAGCGCATCTGGCTGGGAGCATGTTACAGCCGTGCTGCAGGGTCTGCACTGGCTGCCCATCTCTGGGTGGAGGTTAAGGTGTCGGTTAGGATTTATAAAGTCCTAAATGGCCTGGGACCAGCCTCCCTGAGGGATCACCTCTCTCCCCGTGCCGTACTGCCCCAGCTCTGGTTAGCAGGGGCACCTGAGCTGCTTCCCCCTTTTTATAAAGAAGAGGGGAGGCTGGCAGGGTGCTCTCTGTGAGGCCTCCAGGACTCTGAAACTTGTTCTCTGGTTTGGGCCAAAATAGCCTAAATTTGGTGACCTTCTGGCCACACTGCAAAAGACACTTGTTTGGGAGGGGGGAGAATTGGGGTTGGGAAGGACCCAGGCCGTGCGTCACATAATGAGAAAGGGGTGGGAAGGAGTTTCTGTAGATGTCTGGGTGGCTGAGTTCCTGTTGAAATGGTGACTCAATGCTGTAGGGATTTGAGTGTGTTATCAATGTCATCCGGGTGCCAACAGTCTTGGCTGGGCAGCTGTCATAACTATAAAGGGAAGGGTAACAGCCCTCCTGTGTACAATACTATAAAATCCCTCCTGGCCAGAGACTCCAAAATCCTTTTACCTGTAAAGGGTTAAGAAGCTCAGGTAACCTGGCTGACACCTGACCCAAAGGACCAATAAGGGGACAAGATACTTTCAAATCTTGGTGGGGGGAAGGCTGTTGTTTGTGCTCTTTGTTTTGGGGGAGTTCTGTCTTGGGACTAAGGGGGACCAGACATCAACCCAGGCTCTCCAAATCTTTCTGAACAAGTCTCTCATATTTCAAACTTGTAAGTAAACAACCAGGCAAGGCGTCTTAGTTTTATCTTTGTTTTCTCAACTTGTAAATGTACCTTTTGCTAGAGTGTTTACCTCTGTTTGCTGTAACTTTGAACCTAAGGCTAGAGGGGGGTCCTCTGGGCTCTTTAAGTTTGATTACCCTGTAAAGTTATTTTCCATCCTGATTTTACAGAGACGATTTTTACCTTTTTCTTTAATTAAAAGCCTTCTTTTTAAGAACCTGATTGATTTTTCCTTGGTTTTAGATCCAAGGGGGTTGGATCTAGATCCACCAGGACGTGGTGGGAGAAATGAGGGGGGATGGTTAATTTCTCCTTGTTTTAAGATCCAAGGGGTTGGATCTGTGTTCCCCAAGGAGTTGGTGGAAGAGTCTCTCAAGGCTACCCAGGGAAGGAAGTTAGCCCATTTGGGAGTTGTGGAAGCGGACCAGATCTATGCTGGTAGTTAAGCTTAGAAGTTTTCATGCAGGCCTCCACATCTGTACCCTAAAGTTCAGAGTGGGGAAGGAGCCTTAACAGCAGCGCTTTAGTATTTTAAATCCCAATAAATACATCAATCATTTGGGATCCAACAGAAATGTCTGTTTGGTCCTGAATCTAACAGCTCCAAGGACCAGGTCTCGGCTCCTCACTCCCCCATTCACTCACTGAACCCAGTAGAAGTTTTGCAATTTTGAAGTGAGCAGGATTTATCCAAATAAACCCAGAGCTGATTCCTCACAGAGGAGCGGTGTGTGCATGTGTTGGGATGCAGTGTGCAATGCCACGTGCCCATGAGGGTACCGGAAGCTCTGCCAGCAGGAAGATTTATCCTGCAGGAGCCCTGCCGCCCTCCCTTCCCCACGGTTTCTGCTGGAGCAGAGAAACTTTGAATCCTAGAGCATTTTAGGAAGTGAATCTGGTCCAAAGACTCCAAAACTGATTAGCAATAGGATTAAAATCGAATGTGGGTCCCAGATGTGATTCAAATGATACAGTGATTAGAACCTGTTGGGTGGTGTTAACAGCACGAGAATGATCCATATGACTGGCAGGGCAGTGAACTCCATAGCAGTAGCTGGTTCATGGGAACCCGATGTGCTGCTGCGCCAGCCTGAGAAACTGACACCGAAGTTGATAATCAGAAATGTCACTCTGAATTATTGTCTTAGAGAAAATCCTGCCCTAATGTATATTTCACAGACAGCTCAGTGCGGTGATTAGGGGGCTGGTACCCAGAAAATCCTGATCAAACCAAACGGTCTAGCAGGTTAGTTGGAGTTTATATTTCAGATTTCCAAGAAGTTCAAATATAATGTGCTGGGGTTAGAGCCCATGACACAGCTGTACATGGCTGAAAAGCAGAGAATTCTATGGTGACTGCTGGTGATCAGACTGACATTGCAGGGGATGGACAATTGTTACCACATGAGGGATAAATTACTGCACGATTGTGGGATGGTGTCATACAGTGATGCAAAGCACATGTTCAGCTCAGTGCATTTTTGTTGGATTTATGAGCAAATGTTTATCATCCCCTGAATATTTCTTATTTTCTATGGGAAATGTGACTGCTTCACATGATGCAGACACAGTGACATGGGGGAGCATAAAATACTCTCCAGTTATTTGTGGGATAGCGTCAGATAGTGATGCCAAGCCCATGCTCAGCTCAGTGTATTTTTGTTGGATTGATGAGGAAATGAGCATCATCCCTTTGATATTTTTTTATTTTCTATTGGAAATTTGAGTTTGCGTCACATGACACAGACACAGGGGAGTTTACAATATAGGGACTATTACCCCATGTAGCTACTTTTCCCTTTCCCTCAGTGCCGCAATTTTCCTCCCTGAGCAGAGGCCAGGTCAGTCTTTGCCAGAAGATCGTGTTTCACAATTATTGACCTCTTTACATTATGAGGGAAAACAAATTTGTAAAATGATATGGGGTCCAAATGACAAAATATCAGGGATGGACCAAAGCTGCAGGTTTCACTCCCAGACCCAGATCTGAACTTCCCCAATGTTTCGAGTGCTGGGTGGGGTCATTATTCCAAGATGGGCCACAGAAGTGGAGCCAGTATATGATAGATTGTTATCCTGAAAGGTGCTTCGATCCTCTGACTTTCAGGAGGCCTGTGATTGTCTATGGCAGGGCGAGGAATCTCTTTTAGGCTCAAGAGATGGAGCAATCAAGATCCTTTATGTAGTAAAAACAGCTGCAGACAGTGGGGGCTACTGCCAAAGTCACTGGGCACATGGGCAGGGCAGAGCTAAGCCAGGGATTTCCATTGTTGCCAATGCAGGGGCCAGGATACTGGCATCAGACTATGTCTGTTGGAGGGAGAAGCCAGTAGAAGGAGTTGTGACCAGGATCTTGGAAGCAGAAAAGAAACAAAGCCAGTTGGAGCTCGCTGGAGGGGCAGGCTGGGGATTTCTGAGCAAGGAAACTGCAGGCTGTTGTTAGTTTCTACTGTGTGCAGGGAAACAGAACTGTGTGTGCACTTAGCTTGGGCAGTGTTACAGGCTTGGGTCCTGCCACGAGTGAACATCAATGAGTTAACTCCATTGAAAAAAACAAAACCTTTTTTCTTAGTGTAGACCAGGCCCCATGGGTTGCCTTTGGGACTGCACTGAAGTGAGCCGTACCTGAATAATTGCCCCTGTGGATTGCAGCAAAGTGGCATTTTATATTTGCTTGGCAATAAAGAAGCAGCATGGTCTGACCACGTACTGGCGTGAACTGCACTGTTCTCTGAGCTCCATAAACATGGTGTCCCCGGCTCAGCCATCCACAGCTGCAGCCAGCCTGTTCCAGGGGTCACAGTGGAATAGGGTGACTCGATGTCCCGATTTTATAGGGAAAGTCCTGATATTTGGGGCTTTTGATATATGGGCTCCTATTACCCCGCACCCCATCCTGATTTTTCACACTTGCTATCTGGTCACCCTATAGTGGAACTCTCTATGTAGCTGTAACTCATGGGCATTGTAATGATGCCCGTACTTGCTGCTAGTCACAGGAACAGTCCTGGCTCTTCACACCCTGTCCTGGGGATCAGTTCTCCCAGCCAATCTGCCAGGACTGTGTGACAGGCAGTGGCCCCTCCTCACATTCCCTGTGACCTGCCTCCCTCCCAGGAACCAGCTTTGCCTCTCCACAACCCCCAGAGATTCAAAGAACTCTAGAGACAACAGGGGGCTGGGGGTGGAACTCAGAGCTACTGAGAGAAAAGCAGATTGCAGGGAGTGGGGGCAGAAGGGGAAGGAGCAGCCTGTTCACGCAGGGCAGAGAGGCCAGGTAGAAAGGGGAGAAGAGGAGGGGGAAGAGCTCAAGGGAGGTGGGTGGGAAGAGACCAGTGGAAGAGGGAAATGTTTGGGGCAGGTGGGGAGAGGAAGCTCCAGTGGGGAGCACAAGGCTGTAATGCAAAGCACCACAGAACAAAAATTACGAGGTTATAAAAAACATCCAGTCATGTTACTCAGTCTGTCTATGGACTGTAGAACTCCCCTCTACTCCTCTGCCAGAGTGGGGGTGAGAATCACAGGCTGAACAGTCACCATTTAGTGCATCCAAACTGCACAACTCCCCCTGGCAGCTCAGCTGGAGACTGCGCTTACCCTCCCCTCACCCCTGAGACGGGAACTGCCGTCCATTGCCCAGCGCTGCCTTCGCTCTCCCCTCCTGGTTCAGTTCCTCTGACAGACGAAGGGAAGGCTGAGAAATAGTTGACAGCCACTGAGCTAATCAATGCATCATGGTTCACACTCACACACAGAACTTCTGTTACTGGTCAGGGGTGAGTTACAGACAGAGACACTGGAGACCTTCACACTGACCTGACATTAACCATTCACAGAAATGATGTCACCGTAACACGATGAGATTGGTTTAGCCTTTTGCAAACAGCAACACTTCCCTGATTTCCTCCACCCTATCCCACCGCTGCAACTTCTCTGCCTGAGACTGGGAAGCACTGGCCCCCTTCTAGAATCCCTTTCACCTTCCTCCCCATCGTGTTCTCACGAGACAGCTCAAAACACCCCAAATCGCCAGAATGGGAATAAAATGGTGAGAGCTGCAGCACTGACAGCCCCGAGTGCAAGGCCCTGAGACGTGAGAAGGTGGTGCCATGAGGCAGCTCTGGGCATGTCCCGTTCTCCTGGCTCTGGGCACGGATCCCCTGCTACCGGGTGTGGACTCTGCTGTGATAACACTGGGGAGGGGGCTCCCTGCTTGCTTTGACCCTGCTCTGTGTCTCTCTTTACAGGTGCTGATGAGCTGAGGCTGGTGAATGGAGGCAGCCCCTGTGCTGGGAGAGTGGAGGTTAAACACCAGGATCAGTGGGGAACGGTGTGTCAGTTTGCCTGGGACATGGCAGATGCTGGGGTTGTTTGTAAGCAGTTGGGATGTGGAGCTGCTGTCAGTGCCCATCGTAATGCTCATTTTGGACCAGGATCTGGAAAAATTTGGCTGGATGAAGTTGCCTGTGATGGTACCGAGTCTGCTCTCTGGCACTGCAGGAACAGCGGATGGGATAACAATTACTGTTATCATGAGTTGGATGCTGGAGTGACCTGTTCAAGTAAGAATCAGCCACCTCTGTTCTGAAAGGCAAATCCCCTGAAACAAAAGGGCTTGAACTCAGAGGGTGTTGTGTGCCTGTGACCCTAATGAGAAATGAACAAAAACCAGAGCAAGTCCTGTCATTATTGTTATTACTTAGCTGTAATTATTACCGTTCATGTCACTGGCCACTGAGGATCCCCCTGTGTGACTGTGAAGCATTTTCATTATCTCATTTCCAGTTGCTTCAGTGCCATGTCTTTCCTTTCCCTTTCCCTCTGAATGGGTCTAAAAATGCAGATAGGAGAGAGAATGGAAAAGGAAAATGTCACTTAGGCTCCTAAGTCACTGAAGCATTTTTGAAAATGTTACACTCATGCCAAAATCCAGACCCAGACACTCAACCACAGAGGTACAGAGCGGGGGCATTTATGTAGCCCCTTTGCCACCCTCATAGGGTGACCGAGGAATGGGCAGATTCTCCCAGCTTGGCCAGAATTAGATTTACCTGAGAGCACTCCCCACCTCTGTTCTGCTACTTCTCAGATTTTGGACCAACCCGTAATAAAAAATTTCAAAATCTCTGATACCCTGTAGATCTAGCATAGAGTAGAGAGCTCAGCCAAAAATATACCTCAACCCTACACAGCACGGGAATACCATATTATGGAGTCATTTGTTGTGACTCAGTAGTTAACATTACAACTACTGATCCATTATATGTTTTATTTTTAACTTCTCTCTTCTTAACATTTAGTAGGAATAATATCTTCCTCTGATATAGCACAGGGAAGAAAGGAATATTTTCCCATAGTTTCCAAAAGATTTAGCAGCTCCCCCCGGCAATGGAAGCTCAGGGCAGTGTTTAATTTCAACCCTTTCCTGGATTTTGAGTGTTTCAATGACAAACATCGATATGCTCTTCACATGGGGGGAGGGGTTGTATGCAATTTCTTAGTATTTTTAAAAAATAAAAAAGCTGGGGTGGGCGGGAACTTTAGAGAAATTCATTGCCAGGACTTTTAAACTCTTCAGAAAACAGATTGACCTTCGCCAATGTAAATTCCCTAACCTGGTAATAACAACTGCAATGCCTTGTGCTGCACACCTAGCAAGTGCACAGCAGGGAGTCCCTCTCCTCTGAACCTCACCAGGAGGAAGAAGCTGCACATAAACAAAGGGGTATCCGAGCAAAAGTCCCTTCTGTGCACCTTTCTGTAAAACTGCGCCTGCATCTCAGCTGGAGCTGCACATTTGCAGTGGGAATAACGTTTGGGTTTGTAACAGCTTGAAGGGCCGGGAGGCCTAGTGGTTGGTGCCCCTGACCTCCAGCCCCTTGTTTTCCAGATGAAGTTGCCTCAGTATTTTAGGCAGTGGGGTAGGGAAACCCAGGCCCTCCCTCTCCACCAGGTCCCAGCCCAGGGTCCTGCATGCATCTACCCCTGAATAGGGGAGGCCTCCCAGCAGGGAGTCTAAATCCCCTGCCCTGGGCTACTTCCTATCACTGTCCCTTTTGTTTGGGGCATGGCCCCTCTAGTCCCGTTCGCTGGGTGGCTTGTATCCATAGCGCCCTCTCAGGGATCTTGGGTGGCCTCATGCTGCGATCCCAGGCTCCTTCAGATGCGGCAGCCATAAGTTTGGTGAGACTGAACCCCAAAATGTCTCTGGGCTTCAGTCACCCAGTTACCTCAGTTGCCGGAGGCTCCTAGGTCTCCTCCACAGTCCCCCTTGGCCGGGGAGATAGTGTTTACTCCCTGCTGGCTGCCTCAGCTGGCAGGTTAGTGACCCTTCCCTCAGGTAGGGAGGCAGATAGCTCCTGCCACTTCGCCAGTCAGCCCTCAACTGAGCCAGGCTCTCTCCTTTTCTTCCCCCCCCCCCGCAGGCCTGGTATTGGCTGCAGGTATAGCGGGGTGTGGCTAGCTGGGCCCAAAGGCTCCCTTTAACCCCTGCTGTGCTGGCAGGGTAGTTCCACATGCCTGTGCTGAAGATTGGAGAGGAGGATGAGTCTTTCCATGATCGTTATAGTTATGTCGATTCTTGTCTCTAATCCCCATCTTCCCTGGATAGAGGTGCAGGGCCAGCTCCTAGGGCGAAGCCCAGGGTTCCTTACTCAGGCAGGCAGCTATTGACTGTAATGTGAGTTTGCTTTGTACAGACTGATTAGAAACTGAATAAAGGACTCAGGATTGGGCCCATTTAGAATTTTTCCAGAAATAACCACTCAGCTGTCTACAAACAGCCTTGTGCACTAGATATCACTGAGAACAAACACATACGGGAGCTGTGATGTTTCTGCACCAAGCGATTTTTGAGAGATGCTGTCCTGACAGAATACTAGAAAACTTTCCAAAAAGTGTCAGTCGTCTTCTTATATGCAGTGTTGTTGTAGCTGTGTTAGTTCCAGGATATTAGAGACAAGGTGGATGAGATAATATCTTTTATTGGACCCACTTCTGTTGGTGAGAGAGACAAGTTTTTGAGCTTACAGAAAAGAGCTGTGTGTAAGCTCAGAAGCTTGTCTCTCACCAACAGAAGCGAATCCAATAAAATATATTATCTTATCCACCTTGTCTCTCTCAACCCCTTCTCGTCCAGCTTTCACTTCTCATTTCCCATTGGATTAATCCCAGTCTTTGCCAAAACATTCTCCTTCGCCAAGGTCCCTGCCTCAGTCAGTGCACAGGCTGGACGGTGCCTTGGGAATGAATCAGGGATGCACAGTGAAAGAGGCTGTTATCTGTAGGCCCACAGCCTCATTGGTTGCAGCAGCAGCATCGCCATCATCGGCGATCCCTCCATTCGAGGATGATCTCTACCCCAAATTTACATATTTGTCCTGAGCAGGGCTGGCTCCAGGCACCAGCTTAGCAAGCAGGTGCTTGGGGCAGCCACTCCAGAGAGGGGCGGCACATCCAGCTATTCGGCGGAGGGTCCCTCACTCCCGCTCGGAGCGAAGGACCTCCCGCCGAATTGCCTCTGCAGATCGCAATCACGATCGCGGCTTTTTTTTTTTTTTTTGCCTGCTTGGGGCGGCAAAAACCCTGGAGCCGGCCCTGGTCCTGAGAAGGCTCAGGAGTCCAATCCTGGAACCATAGATTTGCCTGTAGTAGGTACAGATGTTGCCTGATGGGTCAGCTGCCTGCTGGGAGAAAGTTCTTTCTTTTGCCTTCCTTCTCTCTCTCTCTCTTTTCAGCTTTGATGCAAGGCACTTCTCCTCAATGCGGGCCACTGCCCGATAGAGGATGTGGTGCCATTGGGGTCAGTTGGTGGTTTGCTCTTCCCAGCTTGTGATGTCCACGTGAGTTTTCTTGAGATGCGCTTTCAGTGTGTCTTTGTAGCATTTCCTCTGAGTACCATGGGATCTCTGACCATGGGTGAGCTGAAAGTAGAAGACTTGTTTTGGGAGGTGAGAGTCTGGCATCAGCACAAAATTTCCAGCCCAGCAGAGTTGGTGAGTGCGGATCATTGCTTCAATGCTGGTGACATTAGCTTCAATGAGTATGCTGGCATTAGTGCAGCGATATTCCTACTTGATGCAAAGGATCTTCCGGAGGCATCATTGGTGGTAGTTCTCCAGACTCTTGAGGGGCTGTCAATAATGGGGGATTTCAATGATCCCCATATTGACTGGGTACATATCACCTCAGGACAGGATGCAGAGATAAAGTTTCTTGACACCTTAAATGCTTCTTGGAGCAGCTGGGCCTGGAACCCACCAGAAGAGAGGCAATTCCTGATTTAGTCCTAAGTGGAGCACAGGATCTGGTCCAAGGGGTGAATATAGCTGGACTGTTTGGTAATAGTGACCATAATATAATTAAATTTAATATCCCTGTGGCAGAAAAACACCACAGCAGCCCAACACTGTAGTATTTAATTTCAGAAAGGGGAACTACACAAAAATGAGGAGGTTAGTTAAACAGAAATTAAAAGTTACAGCACCAAAAGTGAAATCTCTGCAAGCTGTGTGGAAACTCTTTAAAGACACCATAATAGAGGCTCAACTTAACTATATACCCCAAATTAAAAAACATAGTAAGAGAACCAAAAAAGAGCCACCGTGGCTAAACAACAAAGTAAAAGTAGCAGTGAGAGGCAAAAAGGCATCCTTTAAAAAGTGGAAGTTAAATCCTAGTGAAGAAGATAGAAAGGAGCATAAACACTGGCAAACGAAGTGTAAAAATACAATTAGGAAGGCCAAAAAAAGAATTTGAGTAACAGTTAGCCAAAGACTCAAAAAGTAATGGCAATTATTTTTAAGTACATCAGAAGCAGGAAGCTTGCTAAACAACCAGTGGCGCCACTGGACAATCAAGGTGCTAATGGAGCACTCAAGGACGATAAGGCCATTGCAGAGGAACTAAATGAATTCTTTGACTAGGTCTTCATGGCTGAGGATGTGAGGGAGATTCCCAAACCTGAGACATTCTTTTTAGGTGACAGATCTAAGGACCTGTCCCAGATTGAGGTATCATTAGAGGAGTTTTGAAACAAAATGATAAATTAAACCACAATAAGTCACCAGGACCATATGGTATTCACCCAAGAGTTCTGAAGGAACTCAAATGTGAAACTGCAGAACTATTAACTGTAGTCTGTATCTTATCATTTAAACCAGCTTCTGTACCAGATGACTGGAGGATAACTAATGTGATGCCAATTTTTAAAAAGGGCTTGTAGCAATGCGACGACTCACCGTTGAGGTGCCTCCAGCTGGTTCCCTTGGGAATTAGCTCATCCAGCACCGGAGCGCCCTCTGCTGGACGGTGTCTCGCCTGTCACTGGCCCCTGTGTCCCTCCCAGACCCCAGTACCCCTTTTTCTGTGGGTTCTTCCCTCCACGGTACCCCCATAGCTCTGGGTCTCCCCTCCCCAGGGAACCCCCAACCCTCTATCCCCACCTCGCTTCAGTCTATGGCTACTGCCAGTCACCATCTAGCCCCCGCTCACTGGGGTGGACTGCAGTGTACAAGCCATTGATCATTGGCAAAAGGGGGTTTGGACCTGCTGCCTTTGCCGAACCCCTGGGCTGTAGCCTCTGAAACCCCAGTACCTGGTTTGGCCTTGCACAGGACCTGCGGCCTGTAGAGTTACCAGACATGAGCTCCCCAGCTCCTCTCACCTTTCCCCAGCCCTACTCTCTTGCCTGCACCCTCAGCTCCCAGGCAACTAAGTCCTTCTCCCTCTGAAGCTGGAAGGAGCGTGTCTAGCTCCTGGCTCATAGTCCTTTTATCAGGGCCAGCTGTGGCCTGATTAGGGCATGGCCCAGCTGTGGCTGCTTCCCCAATCAGCCTAGGCTTGCTGCTTAGGAGTGGGGTAACTGCTCCGCTACAGGGCTCCAGAGGTGATCCCGGCAATTACAGGCCTGTAAGCCTGACTGCAAACTGGGCAAACTGGTTGAAACTATAATAAAGAACAATGTTGTCAGACATATAGGTGAACATAATTTGTTGATGAAGAGTCAACATGGTTTTAGTAAAGGGAAACCATGCCTCACCGATCCACTAGAATTCTTTGAGGGGGTCAACAAGCATGTGGACCAAGGGGATCCAGTGGATATAGTGTACTTAGATTTTCAGAAAGCCTTTGACAAGGTCCCTCACCAAAGGCTTTTATGCAAAGTAAGCTGCCACAGGATAAGAGGGAAGGTGCTCTCATGCGTTGGTAACTGGTGAAAAGATAGGAAACAAAGGGTAGGCATAAATGGTCAGTTTTCAGAATGGAGAGAGGTAAATAGTGAGGTCCCACAGGGGTCTGTTCTGGGACCAGTCCTATTCAGCATATTCATAAATGATTGGAAAAAGGGGTAAACAGTGAGGTGGCAAAATTTGCAGACGATACAAAATTACTAAAGATAGTTAAGACCCAGGCAGACCTGGGCTACAAAAGGATCTCTCAAAACTGGGTGACTGGACAACAAAATGGCAGATGACATTTAATGTTAATAAATGCAAAGTGATGCATATTGGAAAGCATTATCCCAACCATACATATAAAAAAATGGGGTCTAAATTAGCTGTTACCACTCAAGAAAGAGATCTTTGGGTTATTGTGGATAGTTCTCTGAAAACATCCACTCAATGTGCAGCGGCAGCCAAAAAAGCGAACAGAATGCTGGGAATAATTAAGAAAGGGATAGATAATAGGACAGAAAATATCATGTTGCCTCTATATAAATCAATGGTATGCCTACATCTTGAATACTGTGTGCAGATGTGGTCACCCATCTCAAAAAAGGTATATTGGAATTGGAAAAGGTTCAGAAAAGGACAACAAAAATGATTAGGGGTATGGAAAGGCTTCCATATGAGGAGAGATTAATAAGACTGGGACTTTTTAGCTTGGAAAAGAGACGGTTATTGGGCTAGATGGACCTTTGGTCTGACCCAGTAGGGCCATTCTTATATGTTCTTATGTTTCACAGCTATAAAGGAGTGTAGGAATAACAATTGTCTCATAGACCTGGATGTTAGTGTCCTGCCGTAGGTCACGGTCTGTGAAAATGCGTCGGAGCCGATTCCCAAAGGAAGCACTTGCATACTGGATCCTGTGCTGCATCTCACTGCCAGTTTTTGCATTTTGAGAAAGTTGGCTACTGAGGTAACAGAAGTCCTCAACTCTCTCCAAAGTCTGTCCCTCAGTGTTGATGTGTAGTTGGTCTTGTGCAAGGCCTGAAGCAGGCTGATGCAGCACTTTAGTCTTCTCAATATTGAGTGAGAGTCATGGGCTTTGGTAAACTTGTGCAAAAATATCCAGTGTGGGCTGAAGATCATTCTCAGTGTGTGTGAGGATGGCACAATCATCAGCGTCCTGAAGTCAGTAATGGACGCTCTGAGGACTTTAGACTTCAAGTGGAAACATCAAAGATTAAAAAGCCTCCCATCCATTCTGTATGGAATGTCAACTCCAGTGGGGGGCGGTCTTTAACAAGGACCAAAATGACTGCAAAATAGATGGAGAACAGGGTTGGGGTAATAACGCATCCTTGCTTAACCCCAGTTTTCATGACAAACTGATCCATCTCCAGGCCATTACAGAGAATGGTGGCAGTCGTCTGATAATGAAGAAATCTTAGGACCATAATAAATTTTGGAGGGCAGCCAAATCTGGCCAGTATCTTCCACAGTGCTTCGCGATTGATGGAGTTGAAGGCCTTTGTCAAATCGATGAAGGCCATGTACAGGTCCTGATTTTGCTTCTGAGACTTTTCCTGGATTTGGTGGGCAACGAAGATCATGTCAGTTGTCCTGTGGGATGGTCTGAAACCACACTGAGATTCTGGCAATATATCCTCAGTAAGGGGAAGTAATCGGTTTAAAAGAATACAGGTAAGAATTTTCCCTGCTATAGGTAGCAAGGCAATGCCACGATTATTTCCACCCTCTGACTTATCTCCTTTTTTAAAGATGGTAACAATGTTGGCATGTCTCAAGTCTTCTGGAATCTTCTCATTATACCAAATTTGAAGAAAAATGAAGCTCCCAACAGCATAGCTCTCCCATCGACATAATGCGTCTTCATCAGACATGCTAAATCAGCACCATTACATCGATGCACTGGCACTGATACAGCGCGGTAGGGAAGACAAGTCCTAACAGTTCCCCAGGGAACAGATCTAGTCCTGTTTCAAAGCACTAGGGGAATGTTAGTGCACAGCAGCAGGTTCCACACAGATACTCAGTGTGCAGCAGGCTAGAGTGGGGTAAATTTTGCCACAAACTAAGTGTTCTTGTAGAGAAGCCTTGAGATTGGATGAGGCATCCAGGGAGGGAAACCAGGGATTGGGGCAGACAGGACAACCTAATGCAAATGTGGGAATGGGAAACAGATCACACGAGGACCCCAGAGGGAAGGGACAGCACAAAGAACAGGGGGGAAACTGGGATTTGGCTGGGGAAGCCAGAGGTGAAATCCAGGATTGGCTTGGCAAGGATAGTGAGTCTGGGGATGAGAAGCTTGAGGAGTGGAAACGGGAACTGGGTAGACAAGGAGAATAGGACTGGGACACAGAGCAAGGGATGGGGAAGAGACAGGACAGGGACAAGGGCAGTTTAGAGGGGATAGGGCAGAAGGGGTTAGGCTTGGGGGAACAGAGGAAGAAGGATCTGTGACCACTAGAACACACATCTCTCCAGAGCCTGGAATGGAACCCAATATCCCTGATTTTTGCCATTCCCCTGCTGTCAGCAAATATTTATCAAACCCTTCAACAAAATCTTCTGATTCCCCTCTAGTGCTGGTCCACAAAGAGAATGATGACCTACTAGTGCTGTCAGTTACTCCATTAGCTCAAGTGGCAGAGATGTTTGGGGCGGATCTAAAGGCTCAAAAGCTGCTGATAACCCATGTGGGTGTCAACATGATTCCACATCCGGGAACTGTTTTTAGTTTTCTGTTTTAAAAACCTAGGAAATTATGCACAAAACTTTACTTTCAAGGAACATTAAGTTTGCAAACGTTGAGCTGTAAAAATAAAGAAATGGCAGAATTAAAGAATTAAATTAAACTCTATTTTGGCCCATCTTTACATATGCATTAAGATTCAGTCTTTCATTACAAGATAACTTGCTATTTTCTCCACAGGACCCCTGCTTCATGCAGCACACAGAATTGACAGTGCTCTGAATCAGGATTGTGGAGTTAAGGATGCAGTTGTCTGTAGGACCCCTGCCTCATTTGTTGCAGAAACTGTGAAGTGTGTTGTGTGTGAGGCAGGGGATTGCAGAAAGAGAAAGGAGAGTCTCTTGTTAAGGTAGCAGAATGCTGCCCTTGCTAATTGGATTCTATCCCTGCCTCTTCCACAGAGTTCCTATGTGATGCTTGGCAAGTCACTGAAACCAAATGTTTCACAGGTGGTCATTAATTGTGTGTTCCTCATTTTATGGGTGGCCCCCTTGAGACTATGCATGTCTGATTTGCAGAAGTGCTCAGCACGTGCTGCTGTAAACTGAAGTCAGTGGGAGCTGTGCTGCACAAGCCTAAGTACTCTGAAAAAACAGTACATGGGTATCTCAAGTTGGGCACCCAGAATCAGTGGATGCTTTTGATAATTTTGGCCATAGTGTCTCTGGTTCTCTGTGCGTAAAATGGAGATAATAACACTTCCCAGCCTCCCAGGTGTTGTCAGCTGTTGGCTGTGTGTGTTTTCTCTCTGTGTGTTGCACCAGCTCTGCACAGATAGTTGACGCAGCAGGTCTCGATCAAACTGCCCAAGAAGTCTACAGATGGGGTTCAGTGGCAAAGGCACTTGGCCAAGTTTATTGCTGACAAAACGCAGTACCAGCTCCCCAGATCAATGTCTACAGTTACACTGGCACATCTATGCCCCTTACAATGGACTTGGCTCAGTGAGTGGCGAGACTTTCCATGCCCCCCACCCGCTGAGGCCAGAAAAAGATACCCCCTCTGTGACCTGTCTTTTATACTTTGATACAAACAAGTTACGTCTTGCCCCTCTGACGTGGTTAATTATCACCCTTTCCCTTGTACATTTTGGTTGAATTAAAACATCTCTATCCAGCCCCCTGTCATCCTGACCTTATCTTTAGGAGGGGTTAGTGTGTCCCTGTATCATCATTGGGGAGTGTGTTTACATCATACCCTATATCAAGGTGTTCTAGTATTACCCCTCTGGAATGTGTTCATGCACGTGCCAGTGCCTAGCATTTCTCAGTAGTGTTTGTGTTTTTGCAACAACAACTATGTTTTTGCCAGGTTCATGTTCTGGACAATGAACCTGCAAGCATAGAAGAATTAGTAGGGGAAGCAAAAGTGGATGGGACTAATGAAGGTTTCACAGGCATTCTGGCATTCTGAATGTTTGAGTGCTTCACTTTGCAAACTTTAACTTTCTTTTTGATTCATAGCTGTCTAGATTTTAGGGCCAGCAGGGTGCTTTAGATCTAGTCTGACCTCCTGCTTAACCAAGGCTATAGAATTTAAAGCAATTACTCCTGTACTTCATCTAACCTTGTGTTTGGCTAAAGCATATCTTCCAGAAAGGCATCCAATTTTGTTCTGAATACTTCAGGAAGTGGAGAAGCTTCTGCTTCCCTTGGTAGTTTGTTCCAATGTATCATCAGTATTACTGTGAAAAATGTATGCCTTACCTCTAATAGGAATTTATCTGGTTTTAACTTCCCTCCATTGATTCTTGTTATGCCTTTCCTCACTAGATTAAAAAGGCCTTTAATATGCAGTGTTTTGTCCATGGGAAGGTACTTATACACTGCAATCAAGACATGTCTAGATCATCTTTTTGATTAACTGAACAGATTGACCTCCTTAAATCACTCACTGCAGGGCACATTTTCAAGCCCTGAAATCATTATTGTGGATGTTCTCTGCGCCCTTTCCAATTTTTTAACATCTTTCTTACAATGTGGACACTAAAATCAGATGCAGTATCTGTCTCCCTAGTGCTGTACACAGAGGAAAAATCACTTCCCTACTAGAGCTGGTTGGAAATTATCTGGCAAACCAGAGTTTCATTGGAAAATGCCAGTTTGTTGAACTCAACATTTATCATGAAAGTGAATTGGGTTCAACGAACTTTCTCGAAACCACAAGCAGGGTCTGGTGGAAATGTCCCTGGTTCCCTGCCAGGTTCCCTGGTGGCTCCTGTTAGTCCTGCCATGCAGATTGTCCCGGGGCTGGGTACCCCAGTCTTCTAGCTCTGGGGCAGCCCCACCATACAGATTGCCCCAGAATTGGAGACCCTTGTCTTTCTAGGGTCTGTACCTCCAGGGCAGCCCTGCCAATGCTTTCAGGCTCTCTGCCATGGGATAGGCACCTGAAAGCCCTGGGAGCCCCAGCTCTAACCAAGGCTCAGCTCCAGGGTCTACATCAGGGATCCTGGAAGTCCTGGGATGGGTTCCGGTGTCCCAGGGTCTGTGGTTCTGGGGCAGCCCTGCCTTGCAGAATGTCCCAGATTGAGACCTAATATTTGCCTATTTAGGCCACCAACTGGCCAAGGAGTCTGGAAGCCCAGGGGTCCCCAGTCCAGGCAGGCCACATGATGAACCTGCCCCAGAGCCCCAGCAGTGGCTGTGAGAAATTGACATGCTTTTCCTGATGTTAACAGTGGTGAAACTGACAAGGATGTCAGTGTCACTCCGCATCTGTTGGGGTTCCTGGGAGCAAATTTCATGTTGGATACACCATGGGCTGGAGTTTCCAAAACAAAATTTTAGCTGGATTTCCAATTCGCAGGGAATTTTAAAATAGTGACATTTCCTGTACACTGGAAGTCCTGCATTTCAGCCAGCTCTACTCATTGCTCCCCTGTTTATACATCCAAGGGTCACTGTTGCCATTTTTTCAGCAGTATCACACTGGGAGCTCTGTGACGTTATTGACATAAACTGGGACCGTATAGATCATTGTTGCAACCAAGGTCCTGTAGTGGCACCCAAATCTTGTATAAAGGGGGTCAAATGGGGTGTCTAGGACAAGGTTATGGTTTACTGGTTATGATTATGCTGTCTATATGTGTGTATCAGTTTTGTAGTTGAAGTTATGAATATTGGCTCTATACTGTCTGTATGGCGAATATTGGCTCTATACTGTCTGTATGGCAAATTTATGCTATGCTTCTGGGTGACATCCCAGACAAGCTGAGATTAGCTCTGCCTAGCCTGCTTGATGGCCCATTAAGGACCATCAGCTATACAATGGACCCATTGAGAGAAGGCAGATACGCCTTGTAACTCAGCAAAGTATGCAGGGACTGGCCCATGTGACTCCAGACTCCATTTTGCTGTAATTTTCCACAGTAAGAACAAAGAGGTGTTCTTACACCTGGAAAAGACTATATAAGGCTGATGCCTCATCTCCATCTTGTCTTCAATCCTGCTTCTTACCTCTGGAGGAACTTTGCTACAAACTGAAGCTCTGAACAAAGGACTGAATGACCCATCCCAGCTGGGGATGTATTCCAGAGACTTGATTTGAACCTTCAGTTTATTCCATCGCTGCTGCAAGCCTGAACCAAGAACTTTGCCATTACTGTATGTCATTGATTCCATTTAACCAATTCTAACTCTCATCTCTATCTTTTTCCTATTATGAATAAACCTTTAGATTTTAGATTCTAAGGGATTGGCAGCAGCGTGATTTGTGGGTAAGATCTGACTTGTATATTGACCTGGGTCTGGGGCTTGGTCCTTTGGGATCAGGAGAACTTTTTTCTTTTACTGGGGTATTGGTTTTCATAACTATTTGTCCCCATAACGTGTGGCACTGGTAGTAATACTGGGAAACTGGAGTGTCTAAGGAGATTGCTTGTGAGACTTGCGGTTAGCCAGTGGGATGAGACCGAAGTCCTCCTAGTCTGGCTGGTTTGGTTTGCCTTAGAGGTGGAAAAACCCCAGCCTTGGTCTGTAACTGCCCTGTTTTAGCAATTTGTCCTGAGTTGGCACTCTCAGTTGGGTTCCGCCAGAACCGCATTGTCACAAGCTCACATTCAGTTCTTTGTCCACTATTACCCCTGCAAAAAACATGGGTTATATCTGTATTTCTGTGAATATTTTGTGTACCTCAGTCCCTTTTACTGCTATTTTCACAGTTGCTACCAGGGTTCAAAGGGAAACCCCCGTCTGAGCTCCCCACATGTCCCAGGACGGCAGACAATGGTTTCATAGAACCCAGTTACTGGTACATAGCTGACAATACAGGTGTCAGGGATTTTGAACTTTTGCATCTGGCCAAGCTGAGCACAAGCCCCCTTCCTTGGGATGGGCCCCTGAGGTGGGAAATCTTAAACAGAGAGCTTGGGAATTGTTAACAGGAGAGCCCTGATGAACAGAGGGGGTGAGGCAGGGTCTGCAGGGAAGGAGACTGAAACACAGTCCCCAGAAGCAGGGGTTCCTGGGATAAGCTGAGTCAGCCCAGGTTTTGAGGGAAAAGCTGAGCTTTAGGTAAGACATAGGCCTATAGGCCTTCACATGCTTTATTCTTTTCTCTGTGATTGCTTTGTTCCTATGGATAAATACAAAATAGATGACTAGATGACCTCTTGAGGTTCCTTCCAACCCTACATTTATTTTATTCTATGGTTTTATCAGCTATTCAAGCCTGCTGATATAAAAATAGTAAAGGCTGTTTAACTTCCTCCTGAGTTACCAATGGACTGAAGAGTAGTTCATCCCTTTCCCATAATATGATACATCCTGTTTCTATCCAAAATCAGAAATGTTTATTGAATACTTCTGCCTTTTCTGCATCATTGTTAACAATTTTACCATCTTGATTTGCAGTGGAACGCCAACAGTGTTAGTATTTTTTGTTTGTTCCCAGTATACTTAAAAAATGCCATGTGAGTCTCCTTAGCGCGGCAAGCCATGATTTTCCACCTCATATAATTAGCTTCCCTTATCAATTTTCTACACATCATAACATCTAATGTATATTGATTATTATGTAATACTACTGTTTTCCATTTGTTATATATTTCTTTTTTATTTCTAATTTCTGCCTGCACTTTGCCACTGAACCATGATTGGCATTCAGCCAATATTTTATGGCCATCAAGCATCTAACTCCCTGAGGCCCCTTTGTAAATTCCTGCTCCATTAAATTTCTAGGACACATTAATCCCTGGCTGGTTGGAGGGCATAGTGCCTGTTCGGGACGTGTCGAAATAAGAGATGGGGAAACATGGACCACAGTCTGTGATGCCCACTTTGATCTCAAAGCTGCCAACGTTATCTGTAATGAACTACAATGTGGAACAGCTCTGTCTATCCCAGGAGGAGCTCACTTTGGAGAAGGACATGGACCAATGTGGACTGAAGCATTCCAGTGTGCGGGAAATGAGTCCCACCATGCGTACTGTCCCAGGATATTGAACATCAGTCAGACATGCTCACACGCAAATGATGCTGGAGCCATATGCTCAGGTAAGAATTCAGTGCCAAATCTTTAAAATCCCAGTGATGTGAATTTTAGATTAGGGTGATGCAATATACTGATTTCACTGTGTAGAGAGCTAGGGTAATAGGATGGCACCAGCTTCTCATAAAACGCAAAAGATCCAAGATAACTAGAATTGGATCAAATCCCCCCTGACTTTCCTTTCTTTAAGTATTTGGTATAAAATAGTCCAAGGCTCCCTCTCTAAACCCCTTCTCTCTTCTCCCCAGGGCACACAGGGCTCCGGCTCATGAATGGCAGCTCAGAGTGCTCAGGGAGGGTGGAGATCCAGGTTCGTGGTACCTGGGGAACTCTCTGTGACTCACACTGGGATTTACCAGATGCCAACGTTCTCTGTCATCAGCTTGACTGCGGATTCGCTGTATCAACCCCAGGAGGAGGGTATTTTGGGAAGGGAACTGGCTCTGTCTGGACAGACACATTTCACTGTAAAGGAACTGAACCCCATTTGGGCCATTGCCCTGTTACTGCCCTGGGGGCCTCTCAGTGCTCCCATGACAATGATGCCAGTGTGGTTTGCTCAGGTAAGTGTAATGCTGGATTAAGGACACCTGCTCCTCAGTGTGTGACACTGGCCCCCAGAGCAGGGGAACCTCAGGGCACAGCAAGGGGAGGGGGAGCTAGATCCTAAAACACATATAATAATAATAAATGTATTAAAGCTAAAATTAAAGTTAATATTATCACAAAAAGAATAGTGATGACCCGGGAATGCTCTGGATTCTCCAGTAAAAACATCAGCAACTCTGTCCTTCCACAGAGCAGTGGAGCAAGATCAGCACTTTGTCCTTCGGGTTTCATAAATGTCATCAATTCTCTGTCCTCATCCTTCTCCAAATCACTGGTATAGTAATTAGAGGGGGAGCTACTAGCAATTCCCAATATGGAGGTTGCTTCACACTTTCTATTATAAAATATCCTCTACACCTTCTTGAGAAGATTTTATGCCGTCATTGTTTGCAGCAGGCTTTTGCAATTTGGGAAGGAGTAATGCTGGGCTCAGGGAGGTGCCTGCCCCTAGTGCAGGGAAATCCCTTCCAGGTTTGGCTGAATTATAAACTGCTGAAAATAAACATTTTTCTTCTCTCACTTGAGTTCCTGAGGATATTTTTGGTAGCACACCACAGAGAAAGTAACACTTTATCTCACTTCGGTGTTTTCTAACTTTTTTCACACCTTTCCAGTTGAAAAAAAAAAATCAAAAAGATTCCCCCCCTGCTTTCTTACACCTTTTAATTTTTTTCTAACTTTTTACAGTGGAAGAAAAGATGAAAAAATAGAAAGGGGGAAAACTTGTAAACCCAAATATGAAAAGGAAAATTGAAATTTTCATTTTCAAAAAGTTAAAATGAATCAACATTTGAGTTAGAATCTAAACAAAAATTCTCATTCTATTTCCACATCCCAGTCTCTTGGATGTGTTTAAAAGTTGAAATACTGCATTATCATACTTAACAGGAAAAATGTTGGGTTGTTGACCAGCGCCAATATTTACCTTACATAAAAACATTACAAAATTAAACAGTGTTATTAGTCAAAGCCAAATGCACAAGAATTAGGAAATATCAGAGTTAAAGTTACCCATGCAATGTTAATTGAGCCCCCCCTGCCCTCTCTTGTGCATATCCATTATGACACAGTCTAATTGCATGTACATTTCCTATTATTCCCCTCCATCCCACCAGCTCCTGTCTCTTTCAGTGCACGGGGAGGATGTTGATCAGGGGATGAGGGAGCTATAGAATATTTATTTTTATCCTCACCATTCAACCTGTGACCCAGGGCCTTACTCACTATACATACCATACAAACACTGCACTGAATACAGAATTATTAATTTCTTCATGATGCTCGTCAGCGTCATATCAGACTGCACCGCAAGCATTAACGAATTTGTCTTCATAACACCCTGGGAGATAGCAGACTGTTATGATGTCCTTTCAAAAGTGACTTAGGCATGTAGAAGCCCAAGAATAACATTTTCAAAAGTGCCTAAGTGACCTAGGGACTTAAATCCCATTTTCTCCAGTAACGTAGGAGCCCAAGAATCATATAGACTTCTCCCTCTTGCTGCCTAAGTCACTTCTGAAAATGGCATTTAGGCTCCTACATCATTTAGCTGCTTTTGAAAATTTTACATACAATGATTAAAGTCAAACTTCCAAACTCGATACTTATTTGGAGTGATTAGGCGCCAACCTGAGACCCTTGGGGCCTGATTCTTCAGAGTACTCACCATTTCTGTAAAGTGTTATGTGTTCAAAGTATTGTCGAGACATTAATAAACCCTCATCAAACGCCAGGGAAGCAGGTGGTAAGTATTATTATTAGCTCCATTTTACAGCTGGTGAAACTGAGAGAGAAAAGCAAAGTGACTTGCCCAAGGCCACCCAGTGAGTCAGCAGCAGAGACAAGATAAAACAAAGTGTTTTGACTCACAGCCATGTGCTCGTTCCACCCGCCCACACTGCCTGACTGCAGAAGAACTGATCAGCCACATCTTGTCTTGACCCTAGTGGCAGTTGTGAGCGCTCAGTACTTCTGCTAATCAGACCCCATTAAAATCGTCTTAAGAGACCTGCTCAGCATCACCTGTGAAGTCTGCGGCAGAGACAGGAACAGAACTGAGCTCTACTGAATGACGGTCACTGTTCTTAACAAGATCATCCTAGTTTTTCCTGCGCTCCCCTGCTCAATCTCTACAGGCCTTCCAGTTTCTAAAGTGAATGAGGCAGGGGTCATTCAGGCAACAGCCTGACACTGCACAACCCTGATTTATCCATCCTGGGCTGCCAGTGCCCTGCAGGAAAAATATTTCACTAGAAAACTTAATTTTAATGGCCAGCCAATGGTTCCCTTGTGACTAAATGGAGCCTGTATTCTGGGTCTATAGATTCGCAGAGTTTTAAGACCCAAAGAGGCCATTGTGATGATCTGCATCTCCCCTCACCAAAGGGATCCTTCCTGCTTAATGAAGTTGCAGCTCCCCTCTTATCTTCTCATCCATGTACAGTCTCCATAGGGCATCTTGTCTGGCTGTAACTGGGGTCCTTACAGAGAAACGTACTGCAAAAGCCCAGGATTTCAAACTTCTTCCTAATAATGGACATGTAGCTTCCAGGACTGACTCCCACAGAGACCAGAGTCACTGGTGCCATTACACACCATGACTAAGCCTATAGGATCCTGCCCAGCACTCTCAACAGAGGTTTACTCTCCTTTTTACAGCTGATGCCTTTGTACCTTGGGGGCAATTCACCTCACAGTTCTCCTGCTTCTCACAGAGGCTGCTACCTGCATTCCTAACTGAATTCCCTGCAGCCCTGCCCTGCCTCTCCTAACTAGCTACCCAGCCCATACCCTGGTTCTCGGAGGGAACTCCTCAGCACATGAAGATACTGATTTCTCCCTACAGTTGCTTCAAAGAGAATCCCTTCTAAGGAAAAACACCTGGTCCCTTCCATACGAGCTCCATCTGCCATGATCCCATCTGGCCTTCCTGAGGGGATGTGGTACCCAGTTATAGTCATGAGCCTCCTCGGAAAGCCCCAAATCTACTCTCTACCGTTACACTATACTAGTGGCACAGCTAGGACAGGAAACCTGGGGGGGGACAGGTTTTAGGGGGTGGGCAATGACAGGAGGGGCAGAGGGAGGGGTGCAGGAGGCATTCGGTGCCCTGGGGAGGTGGCAGGAGGGAGGGGGGATTGCCTCCCTCTACCCCTTCCAGCCGGCCCTTACCGCTCAGCAGGTACCCAAAGCTGAAGCAGCCTGGGGCACACAGGCTGTGGGACGTGCCTAGGGTAACCAGATAGCAAATGTAAAAAATTGGACAAGTGATGGGAGGTAATAGGCGCCTATATAAGAAAAAGCCCCATGTATCAGGACTATCCCTATAAAATCGGGATATCAGGTCACCTAGGCGCGCCCTTGTGGAGAAGGGGGGTCCCGCTGGGGCTCGAGCTCCACCCACCCTTCCCAACCCTGGCTCGGTGTCCGTCGGCACCGTGTGCTACTTCCCTGGTCTCCGGCCCCAGCACTAGGCCTGGATTTCAACCACCCCTGCCCCCACAAGATGCCCCCCCCCAATGGGCTAGCTCAGGGGTCAAAGACCAGGGAATCAGCACACGGCGCCGGCAGGAGAAAGAAACGGCCAAGCTGATGGACACCGAGCCGGGGATGGGAGTCCCAGCCTGTGGATTCGGAGGGCTCCAGCCCTGATTTGGCTGGGCCTGGATGCTAAGTGGGTGGGCCACGGCCCACCCGTGGCTACACCCCTGCACTACACTAGCTACATGCAGCCATTCTCCTGGTCCAGTCTTAGGGCGAACTGCTGCTTCCATTGAAGTCAATGGAGATTTTAGCATTGCCTTCAGTGGGGCCAGGATTTCACTCTTAGCCTTGAAATGTTATTTGGCTACCAAGATCCTTGATCTGTTTGGATCCAGGGCACACACACTGCACCCATCAGGTTGCCATACTAGTACATACTGTACCTGACACAGCCAGTGGGTGTGCCCTGCACTGACTACTGACTCTGCTGTTGTCTTTTAACATTGTTAGTCTCTCCTGGCTGCACCTGCGTCTGAATTCAGTGAGTAATTCCTAACTTACCACCTTGGTGTAGGACTCACTGATTATGAGACACACGCAAAGACTGAGATTCACATCCCAAGGGAATCACAATATTCACCAACAGAGAACGTCCCCTTCCCCGCCCCACACACAACCTGCTTAGTGTGGTGTGGATTGATCAGCTGGAATCTCACGTTGGACTCAGAGATGACACCACACTTCAGGGGACAGCTCCAGTCAGAACCACCAGTGCCAGGAACTATCTAATACTAGGAGCTCCTGCACTGGACACAGGGGAACCAAGAAAGTTGCCACCTACTGAGCAAAGATCAGAGGGAACTAAGGGAATTTGCCAACAATAACCTGTTCCTGACCACCATGAGCCCTGCTCTTCCATTGACCACACTCCCTCATGGCAAACTTGCCTAAATCACTCATGACCCACCTGCTAAGTGCTTGTGCAGACACCATTCACTGGCTTCCAGGCATTTAAGCCTGGATAAAGTGACTACAAACCTCAGCAGCCATTCCACCACCACACACAGAGACTATTTTCCCAATCAGTAACCTGCAGGAATTCCCTCCCTCACTCATTTACAGGGTCTGCTAGCAAGCTCTTCTGTCAAGCTCAGAGTTTTACAATCCTTATAGCACCTTCCAGAAGAATAAGTGTCTTCTGACAGAGCTTGTTCCCTTTAACACTGTGACACACTTTGATCACTGGCTTATACCTTCTTACTGAGAAACAGTCCATAATTTCATGCACACTCTGTATTATTTCTAGTGTATAACAGGGAGTATTATTCAGTGTATTTCCCATCTCTCCTGAGCCCAGGTCGCTCTGAATCGCTCAGACTGCTGAATGGAGAGAGCCGGTGTGATGGGAGAGTCAAGATTTCCCTCAGTGGTGTGTGGGGCAGAGTTCTGGATGACCAGTGGGACTTGAATGATGCCAGCGTGGTGTGCAGGCAGCTCCAGTGCGGAGTTGCTGAGAAAGCTTATACCCCACCTAAGTCTGAGCAAGAAATGGGACCCGTGGGGCTGAGAAGGGTCCAGTGTGCAGGAAATGAGACTCATCTGACTCTCTGTGACAACTCCACATCTGAGACAGCCCAGGCAGGAATTGCTGAGGACGTCGGTGTTGTTTGTTCAGGTGATTCATTTCCAAATATCACAAACATTTTCTGTTTAGTACGAAAATTCATATTAACAGCTGGGATCTATCCCTGCAGGGAGCCGGCAGATCAGACTGGTGAATGGGGCAGGTCGCTGTGCCGGGAGAGTGGAGATTTATTACAATGGCAGCTGGGGGACAGTCTGTGATGATTTCTGGGATCTGTTAGACTCCAATGTCATTTGCAAACAACTGCGATGTGGACATGCCATCAATGCAACTGTCTCTGCTCATTATGGGCAAGGATCCGGGCAGATCTGGCTGGATGATGTGAACTGCTCTGGGGATGAATCTGATCTCTGGGACTGTCCTTCCAGAGGCTGGGGCCAGCACAACTGCAGACACAAAGAGGACGCCGGAGTTCTCTGCTCAGGTCTGTTCTGTGAATGCTCTTGTGAGCTGTGTTATCAGGTGATTTAATGGAGGGGGCAGATGTTTAAGGAGATTGCTGAGAATGATACTTTCCCTGATTGTCTCTGCCTCCCTTTCCTTTGTTTCAGAGTAGCAGCCGAGTTAGTCTGTATCCGCAAAAAGAACAGGAGTACTTGTGGCACCTTAGAGACTAACAAATTTATTAGAGCATAAGCTTTCATGGGCTACAGCCCACTTCTTCGGATGCATAGAATGGAACATATATTGAGGAAATATATATACACATACAGAGAGCATGAAAAGGTGGGAGTTGTCTTACCAACTCTGAGAGGCCAATTAAATAAGAGAAAAAAAATCTTTTGAAGTGATAATCAAGATAGCCCAGTACAGACAGTTTGATAAGAAGTGTGAGAATACTTACAAGGGGAGATAGATTCAATGTTTGTAATGGCTCAGCCATTCCCAGTCTCTATTCAAGCCTAAGTTGATTGTATCTAGTTTGCATAGCAATTCAAGTTCAGCAGTTTCTCGTTGGAGTCTGTTTTTGAAGCTTTTCTGTTGCAAAATTGCCACCCTCAGGTCTGCTATTGAGTGACCAGACAGGTTAAAGTGTTCTCCTACTGGTTTTTGAATTATGATTCCTGATGTCAGATTTGTGTCCATTTATTCTTTTGCTTAGAGACTGTCTGGTTTGGCCAATGTACATGGCAGAGGGGCATTGCTAGCACATGATTGCATATATCATATTGGTAGACGTGCAGGTGAATGAGTCCCTGATGGCATGGCTTTCCTTTGTGTAACTACCTAACTGGGTCACCATTTCAAAGTCCTCTGCTCCCACCCTTTTTGTGCATTTACTTCTAGAATTCACAGATCTGAGGCTGGTGAGCAACAGTGACTGTGCTGGGCGGCTGGAGGTTTTCTACAATGGGACGTGGGGCAGTGTTTGCTCCAATCAGATGTCTGGAGTCACTGCAGCAATTGTCTGCAAACAGCTGAACTGTGGAGACGGAAGATATATTGCAGGAGGCTCTGAATATGGAAAGGGTCCCACATGGCTGGACCATGTTGCATGCAGTGACCAGCACGGCTCCCTCTGGCAGTGCCCGTCAGACCAATGGAATCCAAAGTCATGTGATAACCGAGCAGAAGAGACCCATATTTCTTGCACTGGTAATTCTGAAAGTACCTGAATGCGCGTGTGCAAACACACATGTATGCGATGTGTTTAATTAATTGAAGAGTTGGGATAGAACTTGTTCACATCTCAGTGTAGACAGATTTAAGTTCTTAACAAAAGATACAAACATATTTTCATGATGTTTTATAGCAATAAGCATTTTTCTGATTAACAACAAACATGGAAGTTAATCAATTAATTATAAAAGAGGCCGGTGTTAAACAGTGAGAGGAGGTAGTGTGAGAGCGAAGAAGAGCCTCTCCCTAGAGACCGTCATTAGGCAGCTCTGTGGTTATTAACCTTTTTTGGGATGAACAATCAGAGATGGGCGCAGGCTGTGCAGTTTGGGTCAAGACTGCAATCCCCCACAAGTTTGGGTCAAGATACAGATAAATTCTACTCCCACATCACACACACAACCCAGTGCATTCACCTCGGCATTGTCTCTGTACAGGAAAAAAAGCAAAACTACCTCAGACCCTGTTTGCAGAATGCCCACCCCCCCTTTGGTCACAGACCAGGCCCTCCCATCTCCTGTGTGCAGGAGCATCATGGATTCTGTGGGGTGGGACCTTTGTGGGGTCAGATTGGCTCAGGCACAGAATCATAGAATCATAGAAAGCAGGGTTGGAAGGGACCTCAGGAGGTCATCTAGTCCAACCCCCTGCTCAAAGCAGGACCTAATCCCAACTAAATCATCTCAGCCAGGGCTTTGTCAAGCCTGACCTTAAAAACCTCTAAGGAAGGAGATTCCACCACCTCCCTAGGTAACCCTTTCAGTGCTTCACCACCCTCCTAGTGAAACAGTTTTTCCTAATATCCAACCTAAACCTCCCACACTACAACTTGAGACCATTACTCCTTGTTCTGTTATCTGCTACCACTGAGAACAGTCTAGATCCATCCTCTTTGACACCCCCTTTCAGGTAGTTGAAAGCAGCTATCAAATCCCCCCTCATTCTTCTCTTCTGCAGACTAAACAATCCCAGTTCCCTCAGCCTCTCCTCATAAGTCATGTGCTCCAGCTCCCTAATCATTTTTGTTGCCCTCCGCTGGACTCTTACAATTTTTCCACATCCTTCTTGTAGTGTGGGGCCCAAAACTGGACACAATACTCCAGATGAGGCCTCACCAATGCTGAATAGAGGGGAACGATCACGTCCCTCGATCTGCTGGCAATGCTGCTACTTATACAGCCCAAAATGCCGTTGGCCTTCTTGGCAACAGGGGCACACTGTTGACTCATATCCAGCTTCTCATCCACTGTAACCCCTAGGTCCTTTTCTGCAGAACTGCTGCCTAGCCACTCAGTCCCTAGTCTGTAACAGTGAATGGGATTCTTCCGTCCTAAGTGCAGGACTCTGCACTTGTCCTTGTTGAACCTCATCAGGTTTCTTTTGGCCCAATCCTCTAATTTGTCTAGGTCCCTCTGTATCCTATCCCTACCCTTCAGTGTATCTACCACTCCTCCCAGTTTAGTGTCATCTGCAAACATGCTGAGGTTGCCTTCCATGCCATCCTCCAGATCATTAATGAAGATATTGAACAAAACCAGCCCCAGGACCGACCTTTGGGGCACTCCGTTTGAAACCGGCTGCCAACTAGACATGGAGCCTTTGATCACTACCCGTTGATCCCAACAATCTAGCCAGCTTTCTATCCACCTTACAGTCCATTCATCCAGCCCACATAGCCCCTGCATCCATCACAGGCCCCAGTGTGCTGGTTTGTTACTAGAGTCCTCATCGCTGCACAGAGCACAAGGGACTTGGGCCCTAAATCACTAACATACAGGCCCTGTGCTGCTATGAGGGAGTTTGTGGAGGTGACAGCTGGAGACAACCAGGGACTCTCAGGGGTGAGGTTCCCCCCAGGAACAAACACGTCGCCTCCCCCTCGCTCTAGGCTCCAAATCTCCTCCCTTTCCCTTGGCAGGTGTGACAGAGAGGACAGATTCTCCGAATACTCCAGGTAAATCATCCCCCTTCTCCATCAAGGGTTAAATTTCCCTGGTGCTGGGTCACAGAGGAGGAGCTGCAAGCTGCAGCCTGAGGGAAGGAGCTCCTTTCCATGGCCTGTGAAATCTGAGGGCGAAGGACACCCGGGTGGGAGCTGCAGGCCCTGCTGAGCAGGAGGATTCCTCTTTGCTGGTTCCTGCTAACCGGGCAGGGCCCATGATTTAAAGAGCAGCCTGTGAGCTGCCCCAATGGCGCACAGACTATGTCCCAGCCCATTACCCTGCTGTCCTGGGCCATGCAATGAGTGACTGGGGAGCTCCCCGACTCTCACAGGCAAATCTCTCCCTGTCACATGTTTATTCATGGAGAGGGATAGCTCAGTAGGTTGAGCATTGGTCTCCTAAATCCAGGGTTATGAGTTCAGTTCTTGAAGGGGCCACTTAGGGATCTGGGGCAAAATCAGAACTTGGTTCTCCTAGTGAAGGCAGGGGGCTGGACTCAATGACCTTTCAGGGTCCCTTCCAGTTCTATGAGATAGGTATATCTCCATATATTATATTATTATTTCCATCCAGCTCCCCCGCACCACCCTCTGACTGACAGCGGGAGACTCACGGCGCCCATGATCATCTGCATTATCCTGGGGGCCCTGCTCTGCCTGGTTTTAATCATCCTGGGGGCGCAGGTGCGAAGTGCCAGGGCACAGCGCAGAGGTGAGTGCTGATTGGTGTCACTGTGTGAAATGCCTCTGCAATAGAAGGGGACTGCAGGGTGTCAGGGTGAGGGGTGATACTGGGCTGGGTGGGGTGGCCAAGGGTGCCTGTTAACTCCTCTCTCATTTAATATTTCATTAACTGTCTGGCAGTGGAACAGCCCAGGCATGAAATCTGGAGATGATACTAGCTAGGGACAGGTTCAGAGAAGCTGCATCTGTATCCTCGCCACCCTCCAGTGATCCACTCTAGGAGTGCCTACTCAGGCCTCCAGCCATCACCTGTCTCTGGGTGGGAACCCCCTGTCCCACCTCCTTGTGGCCAGGGGTTTTTAATGCTGCACAGCCCCCTGCCTTCCACTGTGATACCCCAGGTAAACCAGTCTGCCCACAGGCCAGCCCCCATGCTGTGCTTTCTCCCCATGAGTATCCCCCTTCTCCCATCAGTGTATTGCCAGCAGTTACAAGTCACCACCCAGCTCTCTCTCAGCAGACTACACCTTTTTAGTAGGATAAAAGCATCACAGAGAAAACACTAAAAAAAATAAAAAATCCTCCACACTTGCTGAACATGTCAGAATTACCCGTCTTCCTCATGGGCAGCCTGGTAGACCAACGTCCCTACAACTGTTCAGAGTTGGGATCCGCGTGGACAGAAGGTCCTGCCCATTTGCTGAATCAAAATGAAGGCCCTGAGTCTGTTTAAACTCAGCCTTTCATATCAGAAGTCTTTCTTTGTCTCTTGGTGTCTGGTAACCCAGTCTGAACCAGTCTGTGTAAACCACCTTGAAGGCTGTTACCTTTCTGGGGTTGTTTACAATCTCAGTGTTTCACCTTAATCACCCCCCCCACACACACACAAACAGACACACACACACTCACACCATTTTTTCTTCCTTGGTAACCCTCCCAAATGCAGTAGAACATAAACCATTCATAGATTTAATACAGTGATTCCCAAAGATATTGCCTGGGGTTGCAGTGTCTGTCACAGGGAGGGGTTCTGAATATCATGAGGAGAGACATCATGGAAAAGGGACCTAGAGAAATTGGAAATATTGTCAGGGGGAAAAAAGGTGTATAAAAATCAAGCTGTGGTAAATAGTTGTGAAGAGAGTGATCCAGTAGAAAAGACAATCTTAGGAAGGAGAAGTGCAGGAAAGCAGCATTATACTGTATTGTACTGAAAGCTGGCACTTGTAGGGGATTTTTCTTCTATAAAACACTGTACAAACATTAGCTACCAGCTCCTTGGAAAGAAGGTAGAGAACGGGATTGCCATCAATATACGCGTAACATTCACAACTTTGCAGTAAGACAATGACTATAATCAGACCTCATGGTTCAGGGCTTCAGCCAGTCGCCTGCAGGGGTCAGGAAGGAATTCTGGGAAGCCCCATATTTGTGTTTTGTTTTGCTTTGTTTTGTTTCTTGCCCTTTTCTGAAGCATCAGACATTAGCTACAGAGGGAGCTGTGACACTGGATGGGCTGGACCAGTCCTCTGAGGTGGTTTAGAGAAATCTCTTTCTAAGATGTCTGGCTGGTGTGTCTTTTCCACATGCTCAGGGTCAAACCAATTGTCAGATTTGGGGTCAGGAAGGAATTTTCCCCCAGGTCAGATTGGCAAAAAGGGACCCTGGGGGATTTTCTTCTTCCTCTGAACCATGGAGCATGGATGACCTGCCAGGATTATCTAGGCATCTCTCACTTAGTCAGTTCCCTGCCATTGCAGGGGCCTTGGGCATTGGTGGTACCTTAGTCGCTCCTGCTTTCTGCCTGTGTCACACAATAGTTTATTCTCCTGAGGACTGAAATGCTTTAGTCTAAGTGCATCTTTGAACTCAAACCTAGGGGTATCTGGGTGAAATGCAGTGGCCTGTGTTATATAGGAGGTCAGACTAGATGTTCTAATGGTCCCTTCTGGCCTTAAACTCTATGGGGAAAAAAAGATAAACACCAGCGTGGGGGAAGAATTATTTAAACTGTTCCAAAGGGGAATAGCCTGGAATAATGGGATGAGATTAAAAAGGGAACATTTAAGATGAATGTGTGGAAGCTTCCTGACAGCGAACTAGCCCTGGGAACCATCATCAAAGGGCTGTTGTGGAAAGAAACTCTGTCACTTGGCTGATTTAAATTACAGCACTTGGAATGTGCTGTAGGGTTCAGGCTCGTACTGGGCCCATGGGGAGGGGCTGGATGATCCTATCCTGTTTCTCATCTCTGGTTTCAGTGACCCTGTACAAACCCTGACCTTTGTTTTCAGGATCCAGAAGACCCTTGGATCCCTTCTCAGAGGCCGTGTATGAGGAGATTGATTATAACTTGATGAGAGAGAAGCAGGAGATGTTCAGTGGCTCAGGTCTGTGTGTCCAACTCTTAACAGGGAGCATCTATCTAATGCCCTTTCCATCTGAGGCCTTGACCCAGGGTTAAATCACTGCACTTCAGCCCTGTGAGCTTGTCATTGGAGCTGGGCCCAAGTCTTCATTACAAAATGTTTTGGTGAAAAATGCAGATTCAGAGACACTGAAACATTTCACGAATTCCTGTCAATTTCACCCAATTGTTCCAAACACATAGGACAATTCATTTCATTTCAACACTTTCTAAAGATAATATTTTGTTTTTTCAATTTGATAGTATTTTTTCCATTAGAAAATTCCTTTAATTTTATCTATAAAAACAAAAAAATAAACAAAAAATTAACTAATGTCCAAAAGAACACCAAATTCAACAGAAACTTTTTTTTTTTACTTTTCCATTTGCCAAAAATTGCCAAAAAAAAAAAAAAAGAAGAAATGTCATTTTGGGTCAACTCAAAAAAATTTTTTTTTCTTTTTTCCCCAATGGCCAGAGAACCAAACCATCTGTGCTTTTTTGCCAAGCTCTAGCTGTGGGAGCTGGGTCTGTGGTGAGATCAGCAGTTACTCATGTAGACTGAGGGAGATGAGTTTCCTTCCCACCATACATTGAGTGTCCCAATTCTAGGGACAGTTAATGTCATTGTGCCCGTCCTGCAGCCTTGGCGTGTAACCAGAGAGGGGTCAGGAAAGTGACTGTGTGGGGCCAGGCTAAACTATCATTTGAAAACTGCTTTGGAGCATTGGAGCAGGGGATGTTCTGTGCTCCCCTCCCACCGCAGCCACTGGTCTGCTGGGTCGGCTCCCTCCTGCCCCCAGAGCAGAGAGATCAGCCCAGGAGAGCCTCATGACTTTGAGTCACGACCCTTTTATCCTTTGTGCTATTTTGTCTCAATGTCTGATGGGAACATCCTGCCCAAGGGCTGTGCTGTGGTGGGGATCTAGGAACATGCTCAGGGCATCCCCCAGCACCACTGACAAGATGGTTACAGTGAATCACAGACTCTGCTCTGGGCCTTTCTTGGCCTAATCTGGAAACACCATGGAGAGCTGATCGACTGATTCATGAGGGAGGTGGGTATTTACCCTTAAGAAGGAGGAGTCCCCTCTGTGGCTGAGGAGGCCAGAACCATTGTGGAACTTCCCTGGACCAGCAGCCAGAGATGTGCCCTTCACTCAACCCAGGATCTTTCAGGTCTGATTGTAGCATCCCCTCAGTCACATTTACCACAGTGACATGGAGATTTCTCTTGGGGAGTCTGTGTCAGCCTCTCCCCGCTCAGAGTCACTGTGAGTCACCATCTCCTGTAGAAGAAGGAATAGATTGAGACTGGAAATCCTGCTCCTGGCTCTGGGTGTGTTCCCAGTCCCACAGTTCTGCTGTTCTCACTGTGATGAATTTCTGGTTCTCATTTCTCCAGGCTCCTATTCAGATGACTCAGTGACGAAGCTGCAGTATTACACCGGAGACAGCGAAGGAGAAAACGATCCTGGATCAGAACAAGGTAACGGGGGAGGGGCAGACTCAGGCCGAGAGACCCAAATCTGGGCAGAGAACAGAATTTCTATCAAACTTTCTGCAGTCACAGACATTTCCCCTCACACGTTTCCCATTGTACACAGTCAGGTCTAATCCCATTGAACAGGATTTCTGCCAGAATCTCAGGATGGGAACATGTGACCATCTCCTGAGCACACACCCCTGGGAGTGGCTCCCAGTGACTTCCCTAGGTGAGGAGCTGGAGGAGATGGGTCAGTCTCTTTGGGTGGAAGGCGTCAATGCCCAGCACGGCTCATCTCTCACCTCTGAGAGAGATGAGAAGATTGTCCTGTGTTGTTAGTAAAGATGGGCTCAGCCCAATTCACTGATCCGAACCCACGAGAACTTTGGGGGAGGGGAATTTTCAGATTCTGACCCCAGCTCTGGATCACAGTTTTGGGGCTGGCACCTGTCGCTATAACAAGCTGAAGCAAAATCCTGGATCTGAACTTCCTGGCCTGGCCCATCTCTAATTATAAATGGGGCCGTATTTCTACCCCAGCTGCTCTCAAGGGAGTCCATGATTTGGATCCTTTGGGAGTTTAGCCTGTGGCTGGGGGAGGAGACACTGAGCAGATGAGGCAGTTCTGCTGAGAAGCTGGAGCGCTGCCAAGCTGAGCCCTGGGCTGCCTGAGAGGCTAGTGGAGAGCAGGAGCTCACAAAGGATCAGGCCAGTGACCTCCCAGCGGGAGCTTTAATTCCTGCAGAGGGGAGGTTCCCCCTCCCCAGTGTAACAGGAAAATTCAAACCTGTCTGCAGAGATCAGCTGGATTCACACAGGCCGGCTCTGGCCTGGCAGCGCCCATGTTCCAACCTGTTATCTCAACACAAGCCCAGATCCTGCTCCCACTGAAACACATACAAGAGCTGCTGTTGGATTCTGCAGGGACAGGATTGGCCGCTTGTTATTTCTGGGACTTCTGTTTTACTGTCGTTCTCTGACTTGTGTCCTTGTCACCATGGGGCCTGTAGCAAGGCGATAGGACACCCCACAGCCCCGCTGAGGGCCGAACCTTCCCTAATACCAACTTGGGCAGAGCCACTGGGTCCGGCGTCCGCCCCTCCGAGGTCACGGCCCCGACCCAGAAGTATAAAACTTGCCTGCAGAGCTCAGTGGGGCCCAGGCTGGTGGAGGGAGCAGACGTCCGTGGCCGAGCTCCCGCTTGGGAAACAGCCACAGGCCGCGACCGGCCTGCTGACTCACCGGGCCTGTCGAGCCTACCTCTCGCCCAGTATCCTGAGGAGGACTGGCCAAGCCTGCCCCGTGCCAGCTACCCCGAGGAGGACTGGCCAAGCCTGCCCCGTGCCAGCTACCCTGAGGAGGAGCCGAGCCTGCCCCGTGCCAGCTACCCCGAGGAGGAGCCGAGCCTGCCCTTCACTACCTACCCAGAGGAGCCAATGCTGGTGGAGAGCACCAACGACACTAAGACGGCCCAGGTACCATATGAGGGGGAGTGTGGAAGTAGCCGGGGGCAGCCGACCCCAGTCTGGCTGCTGCACTGCCAGAGCCGATGTCAGTGTGTTGCGGCCAGGATCCACACTGACAGCAGCAAGTTTCTGTCGTTGCTAGGGCCCCGGGCTGGGACGCAGTGGAGTGGGAGGGCCTGCGTCCCCCCTGCCACCTCCTCCTTGGGTGGCAGACTCCCCCTTTTTCCCCTGGCTTAGAGAGGCTGGGGATCTGATTGACTATTGGCTTGCTGCCCCGCCCTGACCTAAGGCCTGGCCTGCTATAGACTTTGCCTCAGCCCTTGCTTATGGGCCTGAGCCCCTAACTGTGTGTCTGTTGTCCCAGAGTGCCGCTGGACCCGGACCGATGGCGGACTGTAGCGAGGCGGTGGGACACCCCACAGCCCCGCTGAGGGCTGAACCTCGGCCAACACTACTACACGTGGTACCAGAAGTGGGGACCTCTTGCCCAGAATGTGGGCACGAGCCCTAGACCCCTGTGAGAAGGAGTCCAGGGGGAGCGGTCCCCCACAGGAGACATGGACTTAACCAAGCTTTTCATGCTCCTGACAGAGAGCCAGGAGGGACAGCAGGCCGCCCAGCTCCAACAGCACCAGCAGCTCGTCCAGCAGCTGGGAGCCCAGCAGCAACAGTTGATACAGGACCTGACTGTGCAAAACCGGGAGTTCCAGCAACAGTGTTTACAGCAGTTGGCAACCGCCCTGCCCCGGCCCACGGGGCCCCAGCTGGGAGACCCGGACGGGGCTCCCCATTTCACCCTGCCTGTAAGACTGACTAAGATGGGACCACAGGATGACCCTGAGGCCTTCCTAGTGACCTTCGAAAGAGTCGCACACGTTGCCGGGTGGGCGCCAGACCAGTGGGCTACCCTCCTGGCACCATACCTAATGGGGACGGCGCAAACGGTCTATCGGGGGTTGTCCACGGAGGATGCACGAGACTATGTCCGGGTAAAGGCGGCCATTTTAGACGCCTTAGACATCAGCCCCGAAACCTTCCGGCAGTGGTTCCGGGCCCTGTCCTACATCCTGGGCGCCCAACCCCGGCTGGTAGCCCAGGAACTGAGAGACCTCTGTCGGCGATGGCTACAACCCGACAGGCGGAACCCCGAGGAGCTCACTGAGCAAATCCTGCTGGAGCAGTTCGTCCACATCCTCCCGTCCTGGGGGAGGGCTTGGGTCCTCCACCACAGGCCTCCCACTGTAGCGGCTGCCGTCGCCCTCATGGAGGACTTCTTGGCGGCAGAAACCCCGGTCGCGCCGGGTATGCGGGACCACCCTCCAGGGCTCGATCGCCCCAACCCCGAGAGACGGGCGAGCCCCCGAGTCCAACCACGGAATCTCCCACGGAGTCAGGAGCCCCGGTATAGATGTCTCGAGGGTCCCCCTCAGCCTGCCCCCATGGGGCCCGAGACCGGGAATGGCCGTGGCCCGCGGAGTCCCCCTAGGAACCAGGGGAGAAGCTCAGCCCGACCCGGGCGACCCGAAATCAGACCCTGTTTCTCCTGTGGGAAGCGCGGGCATCTCCAACGTGACTGCACTGAGATGGACTGCAGCTTTGGGCACGTTTGCGCCGGAGAGAACCGTGCCCGATCACCGCAGGCTGCCAAGGTCACCGTGCCTGTCGTTGTTGGAGACGCGGCCCTTGTTGACTCTGGCTGTGGACAAACCCTAGTCCGCCAAAGCCTGGGCTTCCCTAAAGACCCCCAGCTGGGGAACATCCTATTGCAGTGCATCCAGGGTGACGTTCGACCGTACACCAGTGCCCGAGTTCCACTGACCATCAACGGAGTCACGCGGACCATGGTGGTTGGCTTGGCCCCGCGACTCACCTACCCCATGATCTTGGGGCGAGACTGGCCAGAGTTCCCGTGCGTCCTGGGCTCCCATGAGCAGGAGAGCCCCGATATCACTCCAGCCTTGGAGGGGGACTGCCGCGAGGACCCCGCCGAGGAGGCTGAAGAAGCGGGACATCGGAGCCAGGATGGCGTGCCTAAAGACCTCCCACTAACATCGACAGATGACCCTCAGATCGGTACGGACTTCTGCCGAGACCAGAGGGAGGATCCCACCCTGGGGTGGGCATTTGAACAGTTGGCGGCCGTCGATGATGCTCTGATTGATCCCGTCTGGGCCAAGGTATGGCCCCGGTTAGAGCTACGATGCAACCGCCTCTATCGGGTGGACCGAGATGCCCGTACCGGGGAGGTTCAGAGACAACTGATGGTGCCTCGCTGTCACCAACGAGCGGTGATGAAGCTCGCCCACGACGTCCCCGCGGCCGGGCACCTGGGTCAAGAAAAGACCCTCGCCCAGATTCTGTCCCGGTTTTTTTGGCCTGGGGTGCACCAAGAGGTGCGAAATTATTGTAGCTCCTGTCCGGAGTGCCAGCTCGCTGCTCCCCCATGGACGGCCCCGGCCCCACTAGTCCCCATGCCCATTATGGAGACCCCGTTCAAGCGGGTGGCCATGGACTTGGTGGGATCCCTCCTGAGGAGCCGGGCCGGGATTCTTTACGTCCTGGTCATAGTGGACTACGCAACCCACTTCCCCGAAGCCGTCCCGCTCCAGAGCATCACCGCAAGGACCATTGCTGACGAACTCGTCAAGGTCTTTGCCCACGTGGGCTTGCCCCGGGAGATCCTCACCGACCAGGGTACCAACTTTACCTCCTGGTTGCTGTGGCAGGTCTGCAGACTCCTTGGGATCAAGCAGCTGCGCACCTCTGTGTAACACCCGCAATCCGACGGCCTGGTTGAGCGGTTCAACCGCACCCTGAAAGACATGTTGCACAAGTTCTCCCCTGAGGACCTGCGCCGATGGGACCAGTTGATCCCACCGTTGTTCTTGGCTGTCCGCGAAGTACCCCAGGCCTCCACCAAATTCTCTCCCTTCGAGCTGTTGTATGGCCGTTGTCCAAGGGGGCTGCTGGATCTCATGAAAGAGACCTGGGAACAAGCCCCGTCACCCACTCAGGGCCTGCTCCAGTATGTCCTCCAGCTGCAGGGACGCCTAGCACAAGCTGGAACTCTCGCTCGAGAGAATCTGAAGGCCGCGCAGGAAGCTCAGGCCCAAACATATAACCGAGAGGCCCGAGTCCTCGAGTTCCAACCTGGCGACCGGGTTCTACTTCTCCTACCCTCCAGTGAATCCAAACTACTGGCTCGGTGGCAGGGGCCATATGAGGTGATCCAGAAGATCGGGCTGGTCACCTATGAGATCAACCAGCCAGATCGCCGGAAAAAAGTCCAGCAGTACCACGTCAATCTCCTGAAACCCTGGCGGTAACGGGAAGGCCTCTTAATTAATACCTGCCCCCCAGAGCCCGAGTTAGGGCCCCGGGTTACATCGACCGAAGACGTCACCACACCTCAGCTCGGAGAGTCCTTAACTGTGGAACAACGGAAACAGACCAGGTGCCTCCTGCAGGCGTTCCGTGGGACGTTCACCGCCCAGCCGGGCTACACAACCCTCGTGTACCATACTATTCAGACGGAGCCGGGGGTGGTGATCCGAGAGTCAACTAGACTCCTACCCTATCGTATGCGGCAGGTCGTCGAGGAGGAAGTTCGAGTGATGCTAGAGCTGGGTGTCATTGAACCATCACAAAGCGAGTGGCGCAGCCCAGTAGTCCTGGTCCCCAAACCAGACGGCACACAGCGCTTTTGCATCGATTTCTGCCATGTGAATTCCATCTCAAAGTTCGACGCCTACCCAATGCCGCGGGTAGATGAGCTGCTGGACCGTTTAGGCAAGGCCTGCTTCCTCACGACCCTTGACCTAAGCAAAGGGTACTGGCAGATTCCCCTCGACCCTATGTCACAGGAGAAAACTGCTTTTGCCACTGCCACGGGCCTCTACCAATTCTCCCAGATGTCCTTCGGTCTCCATGGTGCCCCCGCGATGTTCCAGCGGCTCATGGTCCGCCTCCTTCTTCCTCATCGGGAGTACGCGGCCGCATACCTGGATGATGTAGTCATTTATAGTGACCGGTGGGAGAACCACCTGGAGCGGGTAGCAGCTGTCCTGAGGTCCCTACGAGCCACGGGGTTAACCGCCAACCCAAAGAAATGCCGTATCAGGTGGCAGGAGACCACCTACCTGGGCTACACGATTGGAGGGGGACAAGTGAAACCACTTGTCAGAAAGGTTCAAGCCCTAGCGGCATGCCCACCACCCACTATGAAGCACCACATACGCCAATTTCTGGGACTTGCGGGCTATTACCGGAGGTTCATCCCCGATTTTGCCTCCATTGCAGCCCCCTTAACAGAACTCCTCACCAAAACCAGTCCCAGATGAGTGGAATGGACCCCGGAGTGTGACAGCGCCTTCCGGGCCCTCAAGGACTGTCTCTGCCGCGAACCCATCCTGTACAGCCCCGACTTTGACCACGGGTTCGTCCTCCAGACCGACGCCTCGGAGGTAGGACTAGGGGCGGTCCTGTCTCAGGAGGTGGATGGGGAGGAGCACCCAGTTATATATCTCAGCCGGAAATTATTCCCGCGAGAAAAACACTATGCGGTAATAGAGAAGGAGGCCCTAGCGGTGAAATGAGCCTGCGACGCCCTGCATTATTACATCCTAGGGGCCCCCTTCATACTAGTCACTGACCACGCCGCGCTTCGGTGGTTGGCCCGGATGAAGCACAATAATATGAGGTTAGCGCTGTGGTACCTGGCGTTACAACCCTATGCTTATACCATCCGCCATAGGGCCGGTAAGGACCACGCGAATGCGGACTTCTTGTCCCGCCTGGGAGAGTTGGACGGGTCTGGACCCGAGGGACGGGAGCCAGCCTTGGGGGCGGGTGTGTGTAGCGAGGCGGTGGGACACCTCTAATACCAACGTGGGTGGAGCCACAGGGTCCGGTGCCCGCCCCTCCGAGCTCACGGCCCCGACCCGGAAATATAAAAGCCCGCCTGCAGAGCTCAGTGGGGCCCAGGCTGGCGGAGGGAGCAGACATCCGTGGCCGAGCTCCCGCTTGGGAAACAGCCGCAGGCCGCGACTGGCCCGCTGACTCACCGGGCTGGTTGAGCCTACCTCTCGCCCAGTATCCTCAGGAGGACTGGCCAAGCCTGCTCCGTGCCAGCTACCCCGAGGAGGAGCCGAGCCTGCCCTTCACTACCTACCCAGAGGAGCCAATGCTGGTGGAGAGCACCAACGATACTAAGACGGCCCAGGTACCATACGAGGGGGAGTGTGGAAGTAGCCCGGGGGCAGCCGACCCGAGTCTGGCTGCAGCACTGCCAGAGCCGATGTCAGTGTGTTGCGGCCAGGATCCACACTGACAGCAGCGAGTTTCCGTCGCTGCTAGGGCCCCGGGCTGGGACGCAGTGGAGTGGGAGGGCCTGCGTCCCCCCTGCCACCTCCTCCTTGGGTGGCAGACTCCCCATTTTTCCCCTGGCCTAGAGAGGCTGGGGACCTGATTGACTATTGGCTTGCTGCCCCACCCTGACCTAGGGCCTGGGCTGCTACAAACTGACTCAGCCCCTGCCCAAGGGCCTGGGTTTCTGATTGCCTATTTAATTGTTGCCCCGCCCTGACCTAGGGCCTGGCCTGCTATAGACTTTGCCTCAGCCCTTGTGTTGCCGGCACAGAGTGCCCGAGGACAGCAACAGCGGGGTTCGTTCCCCGGTGTGCTTCGCGCCAATAAACACACCAGGGGTGGAGAAGCAAACAAAGTTTTTTTGAGATCTCAAAGCGGTGCAAGGAGACTGGCACGTCTCAAATCAAGCACACCAACAGAAACAGTTTTTCTTCTTTTATACATTTTGCAGTCAAGCCTCATCCCCCCCCTTTCCCCTCTAGCCCTCCCTTTCTCCCCCCCCATTCCTCCCTCTACCCCTCCCATCCCTGGTAACAGTTACTAAGCAAATAAGAATTACATTTAATCAGTTAAGTCATTCTTGGCAGCTATAAGCCTAGCTTGTTAGTAACTTCTTTAAACCGTTATCTTGTCCTTTTTCCCTTCAGCCAGAAACATGCAGGACTCATTATTACCGCTTGATACCGGTGTGAGCAGGGGGTTGCACACAGATAACTGGTTTCTTACATATTCCAATTGCACCTGGCTTTTGAGGTCGATTAGAGTTTATACATGGAAGGAGTTTGGTTCATTTAGGCCTAATGCAGGAAGGCTTCATTGACACTTGTGATTTTCCACCCTCCCGGGTTACCTAGGGTGATGCCTAGTGACGTCAACAACTCCCTCCTTTGAGAATACTCAACAAGCTTTTGGCTGAGTTTTCTCATATTCTGTGGACAAGATATGATTAAGTGCTATGAAGCTGGGGTTCTCAATGAGAGGGTATGCCAGGATTTCTGGGGAACAGGGGGCACAAAGCTTACGGAGGAGCAATTTAAAACAAGCAATCAGGAGGAGGGTGACCAAGCACAGTACCACACCTGTGAGGAGGAGACGCACAAGGCCACCCCCCAGTCCTCCCAGGTCGGGCAACCAACTCCAAAGGGAATCGAAACCTGTGGGTTCCCTTTCCTGGGCCTTCCAATTCTCAAAAGCCTGTTTGGTTGACAGGATGTGCTTGTTAATGTTTTGTGAGTTTTCCGGGACATAAGTACAACATTCACTCCCAATAAGGGCACACACCCCGCCCTGGGAGGCTAAAACATAATCTAAGGCCTGTTTATTTTGTAGGGACAGCAACCGGAGCTGGTAAAGCTCTGAGTTAAGGCTTTTCTCTATGGCCAAGGTTTCATTGGCGAACTTGGTGAGAAACACAGAGAGCCTGTGATAAAATTGGGTTAGCTGTCCCACCCCATAGGATGGGAGGAGGATCATACCCAACCTGTCTCCTTCTGTAATGGGCTCTGGGGTGGCATACAAGGATCTACGCTGTCTGGGGCGGCCAGGGGGCAGTTTAGGGAGGACACGAAGGGGAGGGGCAAGATATCCTAGATAGCAGCTCCCATACCACCGATGCGGTAGCCACTTATACGCAGAAATTCCGCAAATGTAAAAGGAGTGGCCATTTCCTACCAAGCCATTATAACCGCTGCGCCATCTATTTGTTTCTTTGTCATTAAACGTTGCGAACTGGACGGTAGAGTTGGATTTGCCATTAACATAGACAGGGACAGAAGCATCACTGTCAGGGGATAAATAATACTGACAGGTGCTATTTCCAGCGGACCAGGTGTGATTGCTGGACTTGAACTGTCGATAGCACACCAACCCGGGGGCCACTGACCGCAGCCTAATAGGGGAAGGGATCTGCGTTGAGTTGGCCCGCAGCTCCCAGGGATCGTCCCTCAATGCATATTGGGATTCAATGGTACAGTTTTGCGACAAGGGGGTACCCGAGGTATTTCTTCCCCTACTGAACCATCCCCAACAGATATCTGACCAATTTTGGGGAACCGCCCTCCAGGGTAACCCTGCTGCGTGGTGCGGGACTTGGGAGTATACCCAGCAGTTAGAGAGGTTGAACTCTTGGGCAAAGCAAACCTTCAAGGACTCATATGTGTTTGTTTTCAAGTTAGTAGGGATTCCTTTCCATCCCGTATGGGCAGGTGACCCTAAGGCCTAACAATTACAATTCCCCAAGTACCCACAAAATAACAATTACCAATAGCAGGCAGACTAAAAGCAAAAGGGACCAGGCCACCAGGTTAGGCCGGCCCTGTGAAAATAAACACAACCAACGCTCAGAGTTCTCGGGGGAGTGCGCTGTGACTGTCCAAAGAGATCACAGGGCATTCCCAGCAGGCCTTATTGTCTTTTGAATAACAGTTTAAGTCCCAGATCGTCGCTGGCAGTCTTCTCTGCAGGCTGGACGGTCCACCGTTCAGGAGCGGGCACTGCTTTTAGACGAGAGTGATGGATCCAGTTCTTGTGTCCTTCGACCTTTGCTGCTGTATGGGAGACCAGCAGGACGGTGTGGGGTCCCTTCCACTTCTCTTGGAGAGGCTCGTCCTTCCAGGTCCGAACGAGTACGGAGTCACCTGGCTGCAAGGAGTGGATCGGGGCATCCAGCGGGAGAGGCTGCAAATCTTTGGTATACCTGTGGAGAGAACAGAGAACAGCAGACAGAGAGCACATATACCGAGATAAGAAGCCACAGCCTACCTCCCACTCCCCTGCCAGAACCAGTGTACCGTTCATAGGCCATGCCCTTCCAAACATAATCTCGAAGAGACTGAGCCCTAACCTGCCCTTAGGGAGAGCGCGAATGCGGAGCAAAATAAGGGGTAGAGCATCAGGCCACTTAAGGGAAGCCTCTTGGCAGATCTTTGAGAGGTGCCGCTTAACTGTCTGATTTGTACGTTCCACTACTCCACTGGTCTGCGGTCGCCACGGCATGCGGCATGTGGAGCTTCCAGGGGATTTGCAGGGCATCCGATATCTTCTGAACAACTTGAGATGTGAAGTGTGTTCCGTTGTCAGATTCCATCCACTGTGGGAGTCCGAAGCGGGGAATGATCTGCTTGACAAATTTAAGAGCCACCGTTTTGGCATTGTTGTTACGACATGGGAAAGCTTCAGGCCATCCACTGAATCGATCCACTAAGACAAGAAGATATCTGAATCCTTGGGTCCAGGGGAACTCAGTAAAATCTATTTGCCAAACTAGTCCTGGGCCTGGGGTAGGTTCCAGAGTGGCTGGTGGCACTGACACTCCTGGTCGAGGGTTGTTCTTTTGGCAGACTAGACATTCAGCCTGCACCTGGGAGGCCAGAGGCCTAAGTCCAGAGGTTAGAAAATATTTATTCATAAGCTGGGTAAGAGCCTCCCTGCCAGCATATAATTCTTTGTTTCTTCACCAGGGTCAGTTCTTAATGTCTTTTGTAGTCAGGAATTCCTGGACTTTGTGGTTTCAATGAAGCAAGTGTTCCTTTTTCTCTTTTCCTAAAACAGTGTGGTTCAGCATCATACAGGGGAGAGGTTACTAGCACATCACCCTGTCTTTAAATAGGCTTATCATCAATCGGAGAGTCCTCCCGAGGTGGAGGGGTCTTTTTACAGTGAGAAGCCTGGGTTCAGGTGGGCAGTCCTTGGCACTTCACAGTGGTGTTGGTGGTTAACAGGACTTGCAAAGGGCCTTTCCAGTGTGGAGCCAAAGCAGTTTTTCATTGATGGACTTTACGTAGACTCAGTCTCCTTGTTTCAATGAATGGCAGGGCTGCTAGGGTCTTTGATTAACACTTCTTTTATCTGTGAGAAAAGAAACCTAACACATTTTATTAATGCCTGGCAGTGTTTTGCAGATCTCATAGTTGCTTTGGCACATTTAGGCCCCCCCCTTTTCTTGGTTGTAACAATGTCCTTGGATGGGGCCAGCATCTTATCTTTGGACTGAGCTTGCTAGCTATATTTTTTTCCTCAGTTAACTCGCTCTGTTCTTTTTTCTTCTCTCCTTCTTGGCTTCTTTTAACTTACAAAGGAAACTTCCACTCTTCACTCATACACCTTTTCTCAACAATGAACACATACACATTGCTATTATACACCCTTCCAGCAAAATAACTTCTATACAGAGCTTTGGAGCAACAAACCAGGACGAGCACACCCAGTTTTGAGGAGTCCAACAAAGTTCAGGAGGCTCACAGTGGCTTTAAGGCAAGGGGTGAGACCCACAGCGGCAATTAACAAGTCATCCACATATTGCAGGAGGAGGACCCTGTCTTCATTTTCCCACTCCTCCAAGTCTCTGGCCAGAGCCTGGTCGAACAGAGTGGGGGAATTTTTAAATCCTTGGGCCAGCACTGTCCAGCAAAGCTGCTTTTTAACCCTTCTGTTGTCCTCCCACTCGAAGGAGAAAATCTCCTGAGATTGGGTGTCGACCGGAATCGTGAAGAAAGCGTCTTTTAAATCTAGGACCGAAAAATGGGTGTACTGCCCCCCTATAGAGGCCAGCAGTATATACGGGTTTGGAACAAGGGGGTGCAGAGTCTTAACCCGCTCATTAACCGCCCTCAGGTCCTGAACCAGCCGGTATGTGCCGTTGGGCTTTCGCACGGGCAGAATGGGGGTGTTCCAAGCTGACTGGCATTCTCGTAGTACACCGTACTTTAGGAACTGGTCTATAGTCTCCTGCAGTCCCTCTCTGGCTTCCCTTTTGATCGGGTACTGTTTGATTCGCACTGGGCTTTTTCCTGGGAGAAGCTGAATATGAACAGGGGTCTGACGGGTTGCCTTCCCTGGGATCCCTGATGCCCAGACAAGGGAATACACCTGGTCCTCCCACTCACTCCATTCTGGGGCTTGCATGGCTGAGGGTTCAGTTGCAAAGGTCATTATCCAGGCATTCTCTGGGGGTAAAGTGAGGGTTATTTCATCTTGAGTGAAATGCAGGATGGCACCTAAGCAACAAAGCAGGTCCCGTCCCAATAGAGGCGTTGGTCAATCGGGGAGGTAAACCAGTTTGTGAGATAGAGTTCTGTTTCCCAAAGCACATTCCTCTATGGCATATACTGGGCATTTTGTTCCTTTCCCTGTGGCACCCACCACAGTGAGGGAATCTGCCACAGGCAGCTTTAGGGGTTGGTTTACGGCGGTTCGTGCAGCTCCAGAGTCTATTAAAAAGTCTATGTCCAAATCTCCCACAGGCATGTTTACTCGGAGTTCCGGGGGCAGGATAGTCCGCCTCCCCTGACACCCCCCTTCTTGATCCTCCGCTGCCATCATAGGGGTACCTTCCCTTTCGGGGCACTCATTTTTCCAATGTCCCTCCTTTCGGCACCTGGCACACCGGTTGCGACCCAGACGCCTTTCCTGTGAGCCAGGGCGCCCACGCCCACGTCCTCTCATTCCCCGGCCCCTTCCACCTTCCTGGAATTTTCCCCTGCCACCGGCCTGTACTGCTGTAACCATCATTTTTACTTGCCTCTTTTCCTTTTCTCCCTACCTAAGGCGGTAAGCCCTGTTTGCGGTTTCCAGAATCTGTGCCATGGTCATGCCCATCAAATCCTCCTTTTTCTGTAGTTTCCTTTTAATATCAGGGGCGGCACGGCTGGTAAAGATACCCTTTATGATTGCCTCAGTTTCCTGTTCATCGGGGTTTGCATTAGTAGTTTGCCTGATGGTATCCCGAATACGCTGCAGAAAAGCAACCGGACTCTCTTTTGGCTCCTGTACTAGCTCATAAGGCTTAGCCCAATTGTTATGTTGGACAGCTCAGTGTCGGAGACCATGTAATAGGAGCTCCTTGTATACAGTGAGATGGGTTTGGCCCACAGGGTCATTAGGGTTCCACCCGGGATCTGCTAGGGGGACCTGGACTGCAGCAGTAGGGACGTGAATTAGATTCATATCATGTCTCTTCTGTGCCTCCTCCCTTTCTTTAGACACAACCTGATTACGCTCCACCTCAGACAGCAGGGTCCGCATAAGGACATTACAGTCATCCCAGTCAGGTTTACAGCTAGCCAGGCACGCTTCAAAGGCTGAGATAAACTTGCTTGGGTTTGTAGAGAATTCCCCTGCCTGTGCCTTAAAGGCTGCTAGGTCCACCGGGTTAAAAGGCACATGGGTGTAAACCTGCATAGTAGTGGCCGGGCGTTCTTGTGATCCTGGGCAGGCCACCACGGTCTCAGTAACTAATGGATAGAATCCCACCGAGGGGGCAATCTCTGGAGCCCGAGGCACCCTGTCTTTATATGGTGGGGGTGTTGGAGCCGAAGGGGACACTGACTCTGCCATCACAACCGGAGGAGGGTTCTGGGGACTAACAATAGTTACTACTGAACCTGTCGGAGTCAAATTACACCTTTGCAAAAGATCTGATCTATCTCTTAACAACATAAACAACTGTACATACATATGTTCATTCCATTTACCCATACGCTGACAAAACAAAAGCAACTGAAGGATCGTATTATAATTGAGTGATCCCTCCGGTGGCCACCTTTCCTGGTCCTCTAGCTGATATTGAGGCCAGTCTACTGTACAGAAATTTTCAGTTTACTTTTAATCAACGGACCCGATCCAAACACTTTCCAGTTCACCAGAATGCATTCCAAGGGTGTACACCTTGCCCTGCCTGCCATACTCTGTCCCTGCCCCATATTAGGGAGACACTGGGCATCCCCAGGTCAAAACAGGTAGACACTGGGCGTCCCCAGGTCAAGACAGATAAAGTCTCCACTAGACTGTTCCTACCTTATCCACAGGACCGGTTCCCCACCGTCGCCCGCAGCTCCTTCTCCACTACTCGAGCGCGTTGCACCGTTGTGCCCTCCGGGGTCGACCGAACCACGTCTCCGCCGAGGCCCCCGATGAAGTCACCGGTGAGCTCTGGGCGTCGGTCGTCATCGTAATCCGTCGGCCACCAGGAGGGATCCGGGCAAGGCTAAATTTCAGCCTCGAGCCCCACGTTGGGCGCCAAAACTGTTGCCGGCACAGAGTGCCCAAGGACAGCAACAGTGGGGTCCGTTGCCCGGTGTGCTTCGCGCCAATAAACACACCAGGGGTGGAGAAGCAAACAAAGTTTATTTGAGATCTCAAAGCGGTGCAAGGAGACTGGCACGTCTCAAATCAAGCACACCAACAGAAACAGTTTTTCTTCTTTTATACATTTTGCAGTCAAGCCTCATCCCCCCCTTCCCTTTCTAGCCCTCCCTTTCTCCCCCCCCCCCCATTCCTCCCTCTACCCATCCCTGGTAACAGTTACTAAGCAAATAAGAATTACATTTAAGCAGTTAAGTCATTCTTGGCAGCTATAAGCCTAGCTTGTTAGTAACTTCTTTAAACCGTTATCTTGTCCTTTTTCCCTTCAGCCAGAAACATGAAGGCCTCATTATTACCGCTTGATACCGGTGTGAGCAGGGGGTTGCACACAGATAACTGGTTGCTTACCTATTCCAATTGCACTTGGATTTTGAAGTTGATTAGAGTTTAAACATGGAAGGAGTTTGGTTCATTTAGGCCTAGTGCAGGAAGGCTTCATTGACACTTGTGATTTTCCACCCTCCCGAGTTACCTAGGGTGATGCCTAGTGACGTCAACACTTGCTTAAGGGCCTGGGTTCTGACCTTTTGGCTCAGCCCCTGCTTACGGGCCTGAGCCCCTGTGTGTCTGTTGTCCCAGAGTGCCGCCGGACCCGGACCGATGGCGGACTGTAGCGAGGCGGTGGGACACCCCACAGCCCCGCTGAGGGCCGAACCTCGGCCAACACTACTACAGGCCCCCTGTGACTTCCCCTCTCCTGTTCCATGATACACAGCTCTAGTTAAAAGGGCCACCTGCGCTGAAGAGACGCTGTTGGTGCCAGGGGCTGAGCATGGTGTTTGCTGTTTCAGAGGGAGCTTCTCCGGGGGGGTCTCAGCTGGATTACGATAATGTGGAGGAGCCTGCCTTGAACGACGTCCCCCAGACTCCAGACAGCCGAGGTGAGCAGTGAATCCGCCTCCTGGAACCAACGTCACCCTGACTGAAAACTAACTTTATTTCCCAGTAGGGACAATAGTGGTTTGTTAAGAAAACCAGGAAGTTCACCCACCATTATTGTCTATTGGTGTAACGCTGGGGGCACTGACCAGGTGCATTACAAGAGCTGTGTGGAGGCCCAGCGGTAGGGAAGCGTGTGTGTCCCAGGTCATGACAGAGGCCCATTGCAGGGACTGAAGGAGCAGTTTCCTCATGAGCTGCCCACATGGTACTTGGCTCAGGCCACTGACCTGTGATCCTCACTGCCATGAGCACGAGGAATAATCACTATTTGTAAAGATGATGCACCAAAGCAGAGACCTTTAGATAGCGGTAATGTTCCCTGCCAGCCTTTCCTGGCATGCAGCTATGGCAGCTTATATACATCTGTGTCAGACACGCTGGGACAGGGGGGTGGGCGGGACATAGAGATTTTACACTCGAGGGCCCATGTCCCACCCTTATTAGCTGGCTCAGCTCCCATTGGTGTCAGTACATTGGAGACTGATTGCAGTTTATGGGGTAAACGTTATCAGGAGAACGCATTGAAAAGACATTTTAAAAATAATGTCAAGTTTAGGAAACTGGAGACAAACTCTGGACAATTCCAAGTCATTTACATTTGTAATTGTTGTAACCAAATGCCTCGTGGAACAATCCCTCTGGACTAGATCCCAGTCACCTCTTTCTAGAACTCCCCCTTCCCCTCGTCATCTGGGAGCTCTAGGATCCACTCAACCAGCTATTGAAATGTATCAAATCAGTGTGATCTGTAAAACCCCTCAATCTGAGGAGGGCTTGTCTTACATCCCTGAGGGTGGAAGTTAAGTCACTGAGAGATCCCCAGGGACCAATGAGGCTGGTGCATCTGCAGCTTGTAGTTTATTTCTATCTTCACTGTGAATCTTCTCTTAATTACTTCACATCTTCACATCAGATGCCCCTGCCCTTCCTGGAGATGTCACAGGGGATGGTTATGATGATGCCAGAGAAGTGTCTGACACTGAAGGTGACCCTTGTTTGGGGCAGAATAATGAGAAAGGCACTGGGGAGAATGACAGGGATTCACAGACAGGTGAGTGGAGATCTGTTTGCACTTCACACTGTCTCTGCATAATAGAGTAGCTGGAAATGTGGGGTACGCAGCAAGGGAACAGCTCTGGCCAACCCAACGCCTGTGAGACAAATTCTCCTTCCCTTGTCTCTCCATTCCCTCAAAGCAGAGGCTTCAGTGCCTGCCATGGGGAGAGGAACAGCAGGGTCCCTGCTGGGTGGTACTTTGTGATCAAACCAGCAAGATACCTAGGATCCTTCTGCCTCTAGCTTCCAAATCTTGTGTGGCTGCCACGCCCTGGATGTGCTGGATTCCCACCAGTTCACTGGGCGTGTATCTTTTGGGCAGAATCCTATACACCAAAGTCCTGTTACTGCTGCACTAGTGATAAAGAGCCCATGACACGTCCTGTAAAATCTGGGATGGGATTTGCCCATTGTCCTTGGCCAATATCTCTAGTCTTTTCCCCATTGTGTCATGAGCAGAGACACCATCAGCCACCCCAGAGGAGGTGCAGTGGTGATGAAATGTGCATTGATTAGTACTTGATAAGAATAACATGCTAATGTTCATTGCTGGGCAGAGTGAAACTTACAATGTTCTTAACTAAGCGCTCCTTGCTGGTAAGTGCTTGGGTTTTGTAAATGAAGTGACAGGTAGTTACAGCTGGCACTTGGCAACTTTACCTGCTCTGGAAACAAAAGGTTTTAATCTCCAGACTATGTATAGAGATGATGGATTAGAACTTGTCATAGACCCAAGACTGAAGGGGGAACGATTCCCATCCATACTGTAGAACAGAGGTTCTCAGACTGGGCAGCACAGAATATATTCTGGGGCGGCATGAGAAGCCAGAGCAGAGAGTGGTGGCTTTGTCCGGGTGCCCAGTTTTGAAGTCAGCTGTCATAAACAGACAGTTAAAGGTTAGCTCCTCTTTTACTTCTAAAGGGTTAAGAACCCCACATAACCTAGCTGACACCTGACCAAAAGGATCAATAAAAAGATAAGATATATAAAAAAGGGAGGGGGGAAATCAGATTTTTGTCTGTTCAGTAAGTGTGTGCCGGAGTGAAGGATCCAGGAATCAGCCATCTAACTTTTCTTAAAAGTAGTATTAGAGAAGAAATCTCTCAGATTACTTTTATTTTCTTTTGTGACTTCTTTTTGCATAAGAGGGAGAATCAAATTTGTGTAACTAAGGTTTTGCCCAGAGGGACATCCTCTGTGTTTTAAACCTGTTGTCTGTGAGATTTCCTTGCATGCTAATCTCACAGAGGTATCCCTTTCACACTTTTTCTTTAATTAAAAGTTTTCTTTTTAAAACCTGATTAATTTTTCTTTGTTTTAAGATCCAAGGGTTTTTGGATAGGTGTTCACCAGGGAATTGGTGAAGAAGTCTCTCCAGTCTACCCAGGGAAGGGTTATAGGAACTTGGGAGGGAGATACTTTGGGGGAAGAGAAACTCCAAATGGTCCTTTCCCTGTTTATTGTTTAAATCATTTGGTGGTGGCAGAGGAGTACCAGGTTTTAACCTAAGCTGGTAAATAAACTTAGGGGTTATCTCATGCAGGTCCCCACATCTGTACACTAAAGTTCAGAGTGGGGGTGACACCTTGACAGCAGCACTGCCACCAGCAGCAGTGCAGAAGTGAGGATGTCATGGTCTGGTGTTGCCACTCTCACTTCTCCGCAGCTGCTGGCAGCAGTGTTGCCTTTGAGCTGGGTGGCTGGAGAGTTATATGCTTAAATGGCTCTTCTTGATTCAATGCCCTACTGTTTTTCATATTTACTGAAAGTTGCATGTTGATTTTTTTTAAAAATTGGTATATGTACTTGTGTGGTGGGGAGGGGAGGTGTCAGTTACTATGGATACAAAGAAAGGGGCCACAATCAAATAAGTTTGAGAACCACTGCTGTAAAGTGCACTCCACCTTGCTTTGCAGCTGCACATAACCATTGAATGGATCCATGGACTGTATGTATCTCCCTTGGTGTTTTCAGGTTGGAGTCTGCACTCGCTAAGGAGTGAAGTTGTCTCTGGGATGGAGAAGGAAACCCCGTCCCTGCCTCCTGGAGACACAGGTTATGATGATGTGGGACATGGTGACTCAGGGGATTCAATATCATAACAATTTGATTGGACAAAATAACCCTGTGATGATGTAAACGCTTCAACTCTTTCTCTCAGAAATGATGGCCTAGAGACAGTCCCTGCTTGGTAGATAGACGAAGCAGGTGTTTTTATAGGATTTGTGTGAAATTGCAGGAAATACAAGAATGAGTGGGAAAAGGTTCATAAGCTTTCTTTGTATAATTTCCCATCATCTGGAGAGTGTGTAAGTTTCCTGCTTTTTTATGCCTATAATTTCTTCAGCTTGAATTTGTGCCCTTTTTTATTAAATCCTTTCTGAAAGTCTTCCCCGTAGTGGATGTTTTTCTTGCCAGATGAATTGTGCAGTTTCCAGGGCTCACCACAGGGAGAGGCTGAGATTAAACAAACCAAGAGACAAGGGAAGGCCACCTCTGGGTATGGCTGGCTGTTTGATAGCAGGCTGGGTTTACACATCAGGCATGTGGTAAAAGTGAGAAACCAGGTAGAAAACATTCTGAGATGAGCAACATGGTTGTTCCTGAAGCAAATTCAGATTTGAAACTTTCATTGAATCCAAAGAGATAAATGGAAAATTATCCATGGGTAATTCACACCAAAAATTAAACAAACTGTGAAAAGATTTCCCAGTTAGCAATAAATGCAGAGAATGAATATTTCTGCTAGGACTATTTGCTGCAAGGACTATTAGCTGTTTGGCAACAAATCGCTACAATTGTTGGTTGAAGCAAATCTGCATCTTCACCAACCTGTAATTTAAATACAGTTGGTGCAATAGCTATTACTGTTTAAGTCTGTCTTTATAGAGCTCGTATCTGTCAATTGTAGCGTTATATATATGTAAAATCACACATTCTTATATATATATGTGTGTGTGTGTGTGTGTGTATAAAATGTGTAAGTGCTCCCCAGGGAGTTTCACTGTAAGTAAAAGTGCTCTCGTAGTGGGATGAGCTCCTCATACTATTAAAAGTACTCTCACAAAATTGTCCCATTGGTCCATGATAAGCTTCATGCCCTGGAGGTTGCATGAACCATAGAAAGGAGCAGGGCAGGGAGAAAAATCTATTAATTTCTTTTCCTATTTTAACGAAATTGCTTTCTTTATAACCCCAGCCAAGGAGGAAAGCAGGATGAGTGGGCAGCAAATGTACTGGGCCTGATTCTCCTGTCACCTATGGGGGGGAAAATTGAACTAACTCTGCTGAAATAAATGGAGTTTTACCTTAGTGAAAAACTGGTGTAAGTGAGATCAAGATCGAGCTTGGTGAGGCTGAAGGGACGATGAGCTTTCAGGTCTCCTGCCACCCCACCCTGTAAATATATTTGAAAATGGCTGACACATTTGCAATGTGGCCTATTCCAAAGGTAAAAACATGCTTTTCAGTAGTATTTTTGAGCCTCAAGGGAAAGTCATCTCTGGTACCACAGGTTTAGCAACAGCCAGAGACAGGATGAACTCTTCCATCAAAGCAGTTAGCATTCCAGAGAAAGTTGTGATACAGCATGGCCAGAGGGCAGCAGGAGAGTGATCAATGGGAGATATGTAAGCCCCAGGATGAGGAGAGCCTTATTCCCTGTAGAGGAAAGAGAGGCTGCTACAGTTTAATTAGAGCACCTGAAGCCAATTAAGCCAATTAGAGCACCTGAAGCCAGTCACCTGATAAAACTCCCCTGTTTCAATCAGACAGTTGGAGGAATTGAAGTAGAGTGGTTTGGTGTTGGAGCAGAGAGCAGTTTGGAGGAGAGCAGTTTGGAGGGAAGCAGAGGAGAGTTTGGAAAAGTGCTGTGGTGGGCCAGAAGACCAAGACCCTAGGTAAAGGGAAACCCGGCTTGTACAGAGCAGAGGGACTCCACAAACACAAATGGTTGGGAGAAATCTTACCCAAGCAGAGAGAGGGCAGGAAGCCCCACAAGCTGAAGGGCCGGAGAGGGAAATAGCCCAGGGAAAGGAATCACTAGTTCAAGTGGTTTGCCACTATCCCTAGGGCCCCTGGGTTGGGAGCTGGAGTAAAAGACGGGCCCGGGTCCCTCCTCTCCACTCTCCTTCTCTGGGATACTAGTGGGACAGTTAATACCCCAGATAAGGGGTGAGAAACGGCACCCTGAACACTCCCACAAGAAGAGAAAGCGCGGGACCAATCATAGTAGTGCCAGCAATTTGCCACATGTGGTGTCAGAGGTGGGATCACGCACTGTGGACTTAAACCAGGGTTAGCCAAAATCCTCCCATCCCCAAAATGGATGACATAGTCAAGGTCCTAATACAAGCCACTGCGGCCCAGCAGGAGACTACCCCCAGCTGAAGGCAGAGATCCTGGCCAGATCCGGAGTAACGACGGCATTGCGAGCCCAGAGGTTCCATGAGTGGCAGTATACAGAGGACAAGGCACCCCGATCACAATTGTTTGACCTGATCCACCTGACCCAGAAATGGCTGTGCCCTAAGGTCCTCAGCTCTGAGAAAATGATGGAGCTCCTGGTACTGGACTGGTATATGAGAGGGCTACCACCAGGCCTCCGGGCCTGGGTTGGCCAGAATGATCCCTCTACCTATGATGAGTTGGTCTCCCTCGTGGAAAGACAGGTGGCAGCCCATGAACTGTTCCAGACCCCAGAGGGTGAGACATGGCAAACCAGGAAGCCAGTCCCAAACCCAAGGCCCCAGACTGTTGAGAACTCCAGGACTACCATAACTGGGAGGAAAGACACCGAAGAATGGCCCGAGGCCAAGAAGGGACCTGGGGTTTTGGGAAGAGAGGGCTGGGGGGGCCGGCCAAATAGCCCCAGCCAGAGGGCGGCAACTGGGGTAAGGGGTCGGTGTTACGAGTGTGGAAAATTGGGTCATAAAGCAGCCCAATGTCCCAGCAAGGAAGAGCCTAGCAGTGCAATCTGGGGGATCACGGGGAGTAATGTGGCCTAATTGACCTGCTAGGGGTCACAATGACCCCACATGAGTATACGAGGTCGATAAATGAATGGTATTGAGACCATAGCATTAGTGGATTCTGGGAGTGCTGTCACACTGGTCTCGGGGAAGTTGGTGGGGCAAGACCAACTAACCACAGGGGTAATGTCTGTTCATGGCACCGTAAATTTTTACCCACAATCTCAGTATGGATTGAGATCCAGGGAACACTACCAGGGTAACTGCAGGGGTGGCCCCAGGCTCCCCTACCCGGTCTTAATTGGTAGGGACTTCCCAGGGTTTGGGAGCCTACTTCCCCCAGTAGAGCCAGAGGAGGGTAGCAACTCCCGGGCTGAGACCGAGGCACCTACAGATAGCCTCACCCCAATTTTTGCCAGATTTGCCCTAGAGTTATTTTCATCCCCCGGGAAACCCCGAAAGTCTAGGTGGGAAAGGAGGGCAGATAAAGGATGAGGGACCAGGATTCTAGCAGGGAACCAAAAAGCCTCCCTTGTTGGTAGGTGAGGAGGAGGCCAGGAGACAATTCAGCCAGTGAGGACTCGGAGGCGGTTTCTAGCCCAAGTAGGAGCAACCCAGGGGGCGGAATTGAAATAGGACACCTGAAATTAGGTCAGATCGGTACCGCATGTGAGAATTTCGGACAGGACCAAGCCAATGACCTGTTATATGCAAATGTGAGGGAGGAGGTAGTGGAAGTAAATGGCGTACCCAGGGAGGGAAAGACCAAAGGCCCAAGGCCATATTATGTGTTCAAACACAATCTGTTGTACCGGATAGCGCAAATATGAGGGGAAGAAGTAGAGCAGCTCTTAGTCCCACGGAAACACACAAGAGCAGTACTAGAATTAGCTCACTGTCATTTATTTGGGGGACATCTAGGAGTAGACAAGACACTGGATAGAGTCCTAAGAAGGTTTTACTGGCCAGGAATATGCGCGGAAGTCCTACGCTATTGTTCCTCCTGCCCAGAATGCCAGTTGCATAGCCCCCGACCTCACTTGCGGGCCCCATTAGTACCTTTGCCTATTATTGAAGTCCCTTTCGAGAGGATAGCCATGGACCTAGTGGGCCCGCTAGAAAGATCAGCATGGGGCCACCGAAACATACTAGTCATCCTTGACTACGCCACATGGTACCCAGAAGCCATTCCTTTAAGAAACCCCACATCCAAGGCAATAGCAAAAGAACTATTCCAGGTTTTTGCCAGAGTGGGCATCCCTAAGGAGATCCTGACTGACCAAGGAACTCCCTTCATGTCGAAATTAATGAAGGACTTATGTACCCTGCTCCACATCCAGGCCCTACGGACCTCAGTTTACCATCCACAAACAGATGGCCTGGTCGAGTGGTTTAACCGTACCCTTAAAAGTATGATCCAGAAGGTGGTAGCACAGGATGGAAAAGACTGGGATACCCTTCTACCGTACCTAATGTTTGCAATACGGGAAGTTCCCTAGGCATCTACCGGTTTCTCTCCCTTTGAGCTACTATACGGATGCCACCCATGCGGAATATTGGATATCGCCAAGGAGGATTGGGAAGAACAACGCAACCCAGGAAAGAATGTCATTGAGCACGTGACACAGATGAGAGAGCGAATAGCTCGAGTAACCCCCATAATACGAGAACATTTGGAAAAAGCACAAGAGGCCCAATGGACATACTATAACCATTGGGCAAAAGTATGGAGTTTTCAGCCAGGAGAACGGGTGATGGTGCTAGTGCCGACAGCAGAAAGCAAATTCCTGGCCAGCTGGCATGGGCCGTATGAGATAGTGGAAGCCATTGTGGAGGTGGACTATAAGGTCAGGCAACCAGACCACCAAAGGTCAGAGCAGATCTACCACGTCAACTTACTGAAGGCCTGGCGTGACCGAGAGACATGCCTGGTCATTCAGGGAGCTCCTCCCCAGACAGACGACCTACAGGGGCAGGTGAGGATATCCCCCGAATTAACCCCAGAACAATGAACAGAGGTCATTGATATGATCCAAAGGAACCAAGACGTGTTCTGTACACTGCTGGGCCGTACAACACTGGTCCAACATCATATCGTCACCAGTCCGGGAGTAAGAGTGAGGTTAAGACCATACCAAATACTGGAAGCTAAAAGGGAAGAAATTAGGACGGAAGTGAAGAAGATGCTGGAACTCAGGGTTATTGAAGAATCCCACAGCCAGTGGTCCAGCCCTATCGTCCTAGTCCCCAAACCTGACAGCACCCTGAGGTTTTGCAACGACTTCCAGAAGTTAAATGAAGTGTCCCAATTCGATGCCTATCCGATACCACGCATCAACAAGCTAGTTGATCAATTAGGCAAGGCCGGATACCTAACCACCCTGGAACTGACCAAAGGATATTGGCACATTCCCCTGCCAAGGATGCCAAGGAGAAGACTCCCTTCTCTACACCCGATGGCCTGTTCCAATACACTGTCTTCCCTTTCGGACTCCCTGGGGCCCCTGTAACATTCCAATGACTTATGGATAAGTTGCTGCGACCCCATGCCAAGTATGCCGCCACCTATTTAGACGACATAGTCATCCATAGCCCTGACTGAGAAACACACCTAGGAAAAGTAAAAGTGGTGCTAGATGCCCTTCGGAAGGCCGGCCTCACTGCCAACCCTCCCAAGTGCGTGATAGGGCTAGCTGAGGTCAGATACCTTGGGTATGTAGTAGGGAGAGGCTTGGTGAAATTCCAATGGAACAAAGTGGAGGCAATACAGGGTTGGCCTCGACCGGTCCGCAAAAAGCAGGTCAGAGCATTTCTAGGGAAAGTACGGTACTATGGGAGATTCATCTCTCATTTCGCCAGAAGAACAGGGCCATTGACGGACCTGATAAAAGCTCGGGGACCCGAGATAGTAAAGTGGACTGATGCAGCGGAAGACGCATTCGCAGATTTAAGAACAGCCCTTTCCTGTCATCCAGTGCTCATAGCCCCAGACTTTGAAAAGGAATTCGTCCTACAAACAGATTCCTCAGAGGTAGGGCTAGGAGCCATCCTTTCACAGATGGAAGGGAGGAGGAACGCCCGATCCTGTGCCTCAGCCGGAAACACTTCCCCAGGGAACAAAAGTACGCCGTTGTTGAAAAGGAATGTCTGGCAGTAAAATGGGCTATGGAGACTCTCTGCTACTATCTATTGAGACAGCAGTTTACCCTTGTGACAGACCACGCCCCGCTCCAGTGGATGCACAGAAACAAGGAGAAGAATGCGAGAGTGACTAGATGGTTCCTGTCCTTGCAACCCTTCCATTTCCGGGTACAGCATAGGGCTGGAAGCCAACACGGCAACGCTGATGGCCTGTCATGACAGCACTGCCTCTCATCCCAAGTAGCCCAACCCCATGGCGATGGGGGGATATGTGATACAGCATGGCAAGAGGGCAGCAGAAGAGGGGGGAGGGATAGCTCAGTGGTTTGAGCATTGGCTTGCTAAACCCAGGGTTGTGAGCTCAATCCTTGAGGGAGCCATTTAAGAATCTGGGGCAAAATCAGTACTTGGTCCTGCTAGTGAAGGCAGGGGGCTGGACTCGATGGCCTTTCAAGGTCCCTTCCAGTTCTAGGAGATGGGATATCTCCATTAATTTTAAATATGGGAGATGTGTAAGCCCCAGGATGAGGAGAGCCTTATTCCCTGTAGAGGAAAGAGAGGCTGCTACAGTTTAATTAGAGCACCTGAAGGCAATTAAGCCAATTAGAGCACCTGAAGCTAGTCACCCAATAAAACTCCCTTGCTTCAATCAGACAGGTGGAGGAGTTGAAGCAGAGAGCAGTTTGAAGGCGAGCAGAGGAGAGTTTGGAAAAGTGCTGTTGCAGGCCAGAAGACCAAGACTCTAGGTAAAGGGAAACCTGGCTTGTACAGAGCAAAGGGACTCCATAGGCACAAAGGGTTGGGAGAAACCTTACCCAAGCAGAGAGAGGGCAGGAAGCCCCACAAGCTGAAGGGCCGGAGAGGGAAGTAGCCCAGGGGAAGGAATCACTAGTTCAAGTGGTTTGTCACTATCCCTAGGGCCCCTGGTCTGGGACCCAGAGTAGAGGGTGGGCCCAGGTCCCTGGAATATTAGTGGGCCTCTGGGATACTAGGGGGACAGTTAATACCCCAGATCAGGGGCGAGAAACAGTGCCCTGAACACCCCCACAAGAAGAGAAAGCACAGGACCCATCATAGTAGTGCCAGCAATTTGCCACAATGTGTATTTAATTGGAATGTACCAATGAGAAGAATGGTCTTGTAACTAAAATTATCAAGAGATGTGGGCTCTGCCCCTGCCTGCCACAAACCATCCAGCTGATCTTGGCCGAGACACTTAAGCTGAATTTTTTTGAAATCTGGGCACTCAAAGAAGCAAAAGGAGCACATCTGAAAACCAGGGCACTTGTTCAAGTTCTTCATTTTATGCCCTCCACTATCAGAAATGAAGGCCTAGAACTATTGGGAATCCAGGGATGGGTGGGTGCATCCTGGCCCACAGGTGAAGAACCCTCCCCCTGCCTAAGGGGAGGAGCTACTGAACATAGGGCTCAAGTAAATACAGAGGACAAGTAATGAGAAAACAGGGACAACAGGAAGGGTTACAGTTTCAAAATCAGGGATCCAGATGAGGACACTGAGCAGAGAACCCCTCCTCAGAGGTGTCTAGGGAGCCAGCAAATGTGGCCCAGAGAAACTCTGCCTGGATCTTGAAACCAAGCCAGGAGCAGAAATAGGCTCCACAGTTGCAGAGCACCTCCCAGTACAGCATCCTCCTCTGGGTGTGGTGGATGGACACCTGAGCCAGTGCCAGGAGGAAGTTGATGAGAAGGTTTTGTGACTTCATCGGGCCATGGCTGGGGTATACATATATCAGAAGGTGCAGGGAAAAGTGTAGCTGGAACCTGAGGAGAAGGTTCTGGAGGAGCCAGAAAAGGGGCTGCAACCTGGCACACTGAAGGTAGACATCTGCCAGGGGTCTCCCTGATGCCACAGAAGGGGCAGGTTTGGGGGAGGGGAGGGTCAACCATGCCAAATACATGCCTGTGCTCACAGTTCCATGAAGGAGCTGCCAGCTGATATCCCCGGTGGGCCAGTCTGTAATTCACCTTGGTCCCATGGCCCACCGGGGTTCCTCACCCTTCACTGATGATTAAAGTTCCTGCCACTTAGTGTCAGGGAGGGACATGAGGGTGAGAAAATGAAAATATGGAGCACGAGTGCATACAGCTGTTCCCTAGGTGCGGTTCGGAAATGAACTGGCTGCAAGTCACACAACTGGCTCAGGTTATTCAGAGGAGGGGGGTGGGCTCTTGGGTCAGGGACCCGATAACAAGGCCCAAAGGGCCAAAAGTGAAAGGTGGGCAGGGAGCACCTTCCCGCAGGACCCTCTCAAGAAAGATCCGACAGGTTGGCAGTAAGACTGCCCTCAGCTCTTGGAGTACATGCGTTGGGGTATGGGAAGTGAAAAGCCCCATGCTGGCCAGGCTCAGGGAGCAGAGGGGAGCTCTAGCCTGAGTCCTGCGAGGCTGCAGGCCCTGAGTGGAAGGGCCTAGCGGGTGCAAGGGGCCGTAGGGGAAGCGGCCCAGGGAAGCGGACAGACGAGGGGAGAGTAGGAGGACAGCAAGGCCGCCGCCAGAGGGTCCCTGGGTGGGGACCCAGAGTAGAGGGCGGGCATGGGTTCCCCCCTACCCCCTTGCAGTACATCTAGCCATTGGCTGTAGGGAGCGGCCAGTACAGACCACGCCAGATCCCTGACAGGAGGGATTAGACTTTGGGGGGGTGTGGTTGACTACCGTGGCTGGACGAGGAGACTGCCGATTGACCCCCCCCGGAAGGGGATGTGGAAAGACAGAGGGGCACTGCCGGAGGGCAGTGGTCCCGAAGAGGACGCCGCGAGTTGGTGAGCGACGTGGGCTCAGACATGCCAACCGAGGGCGAGACGACGGACGGAACACCACCAGGAAGGGGCGCTCCACTGGACTGAGCTAATTCCCAGAACAACCAGTAGGAGGCACCACGGTGGTGAGTCCCAACCCCGTTACAGTGTCAGAGAAAAACAGAGTTCTCACTCTCAGGTTGGGTGCAGCAAGTCAGATACTTTATTATCTCTAGCAATTGCATGGAAGGAGAGAGCTAAACAGGTCTCTCAATAGGTAAACAATTACAGCAAGCATTTCTACCTTTTGTTACAGACAATAATGGGCAACAGCTGCATTTTGTTTATACATAGGTCATCCTGATATCTTATTTTTATCACCTCTATTTAGACTATAGTCTACATTCCATACTTATCTAACACAAGGTTGCAACAACTTCTCACACAGTTCTTTCCCACTCACCTCACACAATCCTCGCTTCTAAAAATTTTGCTTTATTAGGATTACAGCTAGCCTGACTCTTGCTCACATAAGGGGACTGTTTGAATATGAAATCCCCTTCAAATCCCTGTCAGTTCTTTCTCTACTTCCACACACCCCTCTTTTGTGCTTCTAGCACAACTAACATTCTTAAACCTCCATTTGCATCAAGCCTTGGATGGCAGATTCTACATCAAATACTTCAATCTAAGGGGTTGTTGTACAATTTTAGTCACAAAGCACAATACATCATACTTAGTACATAAAGTAGACACTCTATAAACTATATGAAAGGCATACTTTTCAACTTGATATATATTTTGAAGCATATGAATTTGCCCTTGTAATTCAGAGATTCTTTGAACCTCTGGTAACAGTGAAAGCAAATTTTGAAATGAATCAGGTACTAAACTAATCCAATTAAAGGATATCTGAACCCTAAGGGCTTGTAAAACTCTATCCACAGGCCAGTAAATAATATGGTTGCCTGAAGAAGTAGTAAGATTAAAATGTATATCTCACACCGTGGTGGTTTTAACATGTACACAGCTATCATTAGCTTGAAAAAGTAGGTGTCCTGTCAGGGTAGTTCCTAGTCCCCTACCCTCCCAGCAAACATTGTCATGAACAGTGACAACTTTCCCTGGCTTCAGTTTATATATACACTGAAGCTGTGGAGGTTGTAATGGCCAAAATGTCCATTGACTCCCTATCCCCATCCAAATGTCGGGTGTTATTCCAGGAGCACTAACAACAAATCAGCTAGGCATTACCACATGGTCTAATTTCCCAGATGTCATGGTGAATAATCCAGTCCCACATGCATCCTCCCCATGGACCCGGCAGGATTCGGTATGTGGGAGCCCACATCCCTCCTATCGGCCCATATGCTTGGGAGGAGCACTGTGAGTATATACAACTCTATCCTGAAAATCTCCAAGTATATCTCCATGGCCACAGATCAGATGGTACTCCTGAAGTGTCTGTAAGGGCAGTGGGCCATGCCTCATGCTCGAGATCACTCCGAGTGGCCATCAGCTCGTCATTCAGGAATTGTGAACATGCCAAATCCCACTTCAATACCTTCCCAGTCTCAGTGACATTCAATACCATCTCTGTCCACAAATCCTGGTTATTGAACTAAGGGCAGAAATAACATGTAATTCACCAACTCCAGCTTGCACCTGGGTCATCTGTGCTCCAGTAATAAGGCCAGTGGCCTTTTCTAGTTGCCCTAATTTCTCATCATGTTATTGGCTTTTAAAAATATTCCAAATTGCTGCTGCACTATTTGCGCCATCCCATAGGTGTCCAGCTAAGCCTCTTTTCTTCCTAGAGGAGACCTGTGCCCTTTGCTCTGCTAGCCAAATAGCAGCTCCCTTGGAGCAATTTGAATACATGAAAGTGATTTGAAAGCTGGATAGGGGCAGGGTAAATTTTATAGTCCCTAATGGGGATTAATCACAGTCTATCGATATCCTAATGCATCTCTCTTTGGTGTAGTACTATACCACATCTGTTGGTTGTACACCTTTATATACTTCCGAGAGGCATTGGCATTAATGGCATAAGAGGGGGTATATTGCAATAGGGTACAGGTTACATTATTAGTTACTGGGATCATTTCAGTACAAGTAAAACTTCCAGTGGCAGAACACACTCTCTGGGTATGAGTCTGATTATTTACTAATTGGGTAACCAAAACAATAAGGACCCCTTCCCCCAATACACTACAGATCCCTGGAATGGCCATTATGTCAAACCCATTATAAAACCTTAATTTCAAATTCTTGAAGCTCATTTGTAGTGATGTCATATACTTTTATCTCCTCTGACCAGTCTTTTTCCACTCAATTGTTTGCTTATATGGGATATCCTGAACTTTAAAAATATTTTTTTTTCAAACAATATTTAAATAAATCACTAAAGTGTGAAGGCCTTGGCCATTGGTTTTTATCAGATATATGGCAGTGTCTGTATTTGGGTGTGTTACAGGGGTAATAGTATAATGGAGGAGATGGCAGGGGCAGTGGCAACAAGGTGCCTTTGGTATTTGTCATTTAAAATCCAGTTAGGGAGGGCAATACATGCTGAAGGTACTTATCCAAAAACACAGGGCACAGCCTGTAGAATAAACCCCAAAATCCAATCAATACCACATTCCCAAGCATGGGTCCCACAAGTTCCTTCCTACCAGTGTATAATTCTTTGTTTCTTCACCAGGGTCAGTTCTTAATGTCTTTTGTGGTCAGGAATCCCTGGACTTTGGTGGTTTCAGTGGAGCGAGTGTTCCTTCTTCTCTTTTTTCCTGAAACAGTCATGGTTCAGCATGGTACAGGGGAGAGGTTACTAGCACATCACCCTGTAATGGTTTGATTCTTCTAGAAAAAATCCAAAGGCACAGTAGGTCTGTCACTGGACAAGGGAAAGGTTACTAGCACTTCATCTTGTCCTTTTTCCCTGCTGTCCAGAAGGCACAGAAGAGCTAGAAGGAGAAATAGGCTGATCATCAGTCAGAGAGTCATCTCCAGGTGGAGGGGTCTTTTTTTTGCAATGAGAAGTGTGGATCCAGGTAGGCAGTCCTTGGCATTTCACAGCGGTGTTGGTGGTTAACAGGACTTGAAAAGGGCCTTTCCAGCATGGAGCCAAAGCAGTCTTTCATTGATGGACTTTTACATAGATCCAATCTCCTGGTTCCAAGGAGAGGCAGGGCTGCTAGGGCTTTTGGGTAGCGCTTCTTTTACCTGTGAGAAAAGAAACCTAACACATTTCATTAATGCCTGGCAGTGTTTTGCAGACTATACAGCTGCTTGGGCACATTCAAGCCTCCCTTCTTGGCTTATTTTAACCTACAAAGGAAACTTCAACTCTTCACTCATACACTTTTTCCCAACAATGAACACATACACATTGCCATTATACAGTACATTAGTCTTATTATTCAATGTATGCCACATATACCCTTCCAGTAAAATAACTTTATTACAGAGCTTTGGAGCAACAAGCCAGGACCAGCACACCCACTTTTGAGGAGTCCACTCAGTACAACCTCTCTTGTCCAATAGCTTTCCTCTCTCCACAGCCCTCTGGCTAGAAATCTGGGGTAGCCAGAAGGATCCCATGTGCAATATGGGGAGTGGGTTAACCTTTCATATCCTTGCTTCCAAAGACTGTTGGTGTGCAAATTTTAACAATTTTTTTTTCAATTAAAAGATCAGGCCAATGAAGTTTCTTTTTCTTACTTATGCAAAATGTATTAGACTTTAATATATCACATTTTCCTGATTTATCCAAACACTTTGTATTTCAAGTTGAATAAAACAAGTATCTGCATTTTGATTTAACCCTTCTATTTGATTTTGAACTAGACTATCCTGTGAAAATATTAAACACAACAATTCTGGCCACAAGACAAACACCACAAGACAGGACATAGAACACAGAACATAATTCCTATTGTGCCAGTAAATGCATGGTATGTTGATTGCTTTTCAGCTGGCATCAGTTTTCTCTGATTTTCTGAAAGACAAAAAGAACATAGGTCTACCCCTTCTGGGCAGTCAGTCATTGCTTAAAATATTTCCTTTTTATACAAATACCCTTGTTGATTTCAGGCAAAACAGAGGAATTACCCCATATTTTCTTGTATTTGTTTCATAAACAGCCCAGGTTTCAGTGGCTTCTACCTTAACAGTTAGATAATTTGCATTAATACAGTTGCTTTCTGGCTTGCTTCTGGATCCAAAGCTATCCACAGCTTAAAGATTCTTACTTAAAAAGGGACACAATTAACTTTACCAGACTTTTTGATTGCCTTTTACTTTTAACTCCTGCTTTCAAACACACAACGATCTGAAAGAAAACACCACTTATTGTAGCCCCTTAGAGCCTAATAGGATTTTAATTAAATAGTACTGTATATTTACATTCCTTTAACTAATTCGACTAAATTGTTCACAGCCAAATGATTGCAATCAAATAACTTCTTTGCCTGGATTTATTTACAAACATTTCAAAGACACCAAGAATTTCCCTCTTTAGCATTTTACAAAGTTCAACTGCTTAATTCCCTCTAGCAACTACAGAGTTAACGTCTCACTCTTTCCTTAGATCACTTGCTTGTCTCCCAAAGGACACTTTTTATCAACTCAAATAATTATTTCAAGTATTGTCCTGGGGATTTGAAATCCCCATGCTTATACTTACTTACTCTTTTCCTTCCACTATGCCCTCAAAGTTTCCAACCTGTTTTCCAATCTCTCTAACTGTTGCCTGCCCGCATGGGCCTGATCCTGCTTTCCTCGCTGAACCGTCCCTTCCATGGACACCGGCTTGTTCCACTACCAATTTAGCTAGGAGGGTGGGCTTCTCAACTAGCCCCCACCCTTCCTGGTCTCTTCCCTTAAACATTCTTACTCACAAGGCTACTCGAGTCCTCCCCCGTGAGGCTTGCCACCTGGGCAAAAATGCATGGCCCATTGGCGTTTAACTATTCAATTTCCTCTTTGTACCCCAGGCATGCTATGGCTAAGATCGTGTGCACCAAGGATTATATGTGTGGAGTGAGACTCCCTGAGTCCTCCCCTCCACCAACCTGGACTTCTACAACTAGGATTACACCCACCTGCACTCTGTCTCCAACAACAGGTGTGGAGAGAAGAATGCTAAACCCCTCTCCAGTTCTCAGACTTACTTCGGCTGAAAGTGGGCATACCTTTAATCATGCAATCCTCAACATATAACACCAAAAGTACCAAGAAAAGCAAACATAAAATAACAAGGGCAAAACAAATAGATGGTGTGCATTCTACAGGGCTCCCCCCTTATTCAATTTTCCACCAAACTGTGACAGATTTCTGTTACCAATCTATCCCTCGTGTCAGGTGGTCAGGCTGAAACCGCAGGATCGTTGGGGAAGATAAAGAAAACACACCATATGACTGAATTTTAAAGCTTCATTAATAAAATAATAAAACAACAACAGATAGCGTTGGGAACGCTCCCACATCACTCGGGGGAAGAAAAACATTAATGCCCCAAGCCCTTTCATACTCATACACGTACGTCCAGACTGGCCATGTCTGTGTATAACATCCAGAGAAAGGGAGGGAGGTGGACAGGAGATTATCCTGTATACCGCTTGTCCAGAATCTCCAACTTGCTTCCGCTCTTGGGGGTGGGGTGGGAGGGGGGCATTCTTTTACACCCCAGGGTCTCCCGTGGCATCTCTTTCAGAAATTCAGGTTCAGGCCAGCTGCCTGCGGCTTCTTCAGCATCCCCAAACCACGCCAGCTCCAGGGTCACAAAGTCAGACTGTTGGATCTCACTGGACACCTAAGCTTTGCAAACGTAATCTCAGTCCTGTAACTTGTATTGCCTTTGGTTTGCCTCTGTCTATATATTTTCACAGCCAGCTGGGGCTGAAAGCAGTTTTTTCTTTGTACTTGGCATAGTCTGTTTTGATTCTTGACCTTGAATGCAGAGCAGCTTTCTTTTCATCTCTGGGCCAAGCTGAATTTCAAATTAACCCATTCCTTTCCTCAATAGACAAATTGCTCCCACTATGTCAGAGGCTTTTTTTGGTGATTAAAAGCTCCTCTGAGATGTATGATCTTATCTAGATTGAAGGTACCTTCTAGTGGGCATTGTTTAGATGGATTTTCACGCGTGTAAAGATTCCAATTGTCTAAATACCTGCAGGTTTCAGAGTAGCAGCTGTGTTAGTCTGTATCCGCAAAAAGAACAGGAGTACTTGTGGCACCTTAGAGACTAACAAATTTATTAGAGCATAAGCTTTCGTGGACTACAGCCCACTTCTTCGGATGCATATAGAGTGGAATAAATATTGAGGATATATATATATACACACACACACACACACACATACAGAGAGCATAAACAGGTGGGAGTTATCTTACCAACTCTGAGAGGCCAATTAAGTAAGAGGAAAAAAAACTTTTGAAGTGATAATCAAGATAGCCCAGTACAGACAGTTTGATAAGAAGTGTGAGAATACTTACAAGGGGAGATAGATTCAATGTTTGTATCTCCCCTTGTAAGTATTCTCACACTTCTTATCAAACTGTCTGTACTGGGCTATCTTGATTATCACTTCAAAAGTTTTTTTTCCTCTTACTTAATTGGCCTCTCAGAGTTGGTAAGATAACTCCCACCTGTTTATGGTGTGTGTGTGTGTGTGTGTGTGTGTGTGTGTGTGTGTGTGTGTGTGTATTTATTCCACTCTATATGCATCCGAAGAAGTGGGCTGTAGTCCACGAAAGCTTATGCTCTAATAAATTTGTTAGTCTCTAAGGTGCCACAAGTACTCCTGTAAATACCTGCAGGTTCTAGGACCATAATGTACATACATATAATATGCATGGGAATTCTTAGACTGTCCCCCACCCATTTTCCAATCACTCACATGGGGAGGGTGCCCTGTCTACCAGCGGCTCATAAGCTAAGGGTATCACACCACCTTCCGCTCAGGTCACTCACACAGGAAAGGTTAAGCGAGGGTGTCCCCGACCTTCCTACACCTCCCTTCAGCAAAGAGCGTTGGCTAGGCTCAGAGAGATGGCACTGCTTACTCTAATTGCTTCCAGTGAGATGATCAGAGCAGTCAGTGACTCACATGGAGAAGAAAAGGGAAGATGGGATCACACAATCCTAGACCCAGGCAGGCCCCTCGCCGGATGATGGCAGGACCTTTTACCGGTCCACTAGGTGGCGTCACAGGGCTTGCGTTAGAGCATTTCTGGTCACAAGCCTACGGCTTCGCAGAGTACTCTGGGCATCTTCCTGTGACTCTCATTCACACTGGTGTGTGTGTGTGTGTGTGTGTGTGTGTGTGTCTATATATACACACACACACTAAGGCCTCTATTTCTAAATACCACAATGCATCTTTACCTTATGCCCGGACTCAATACGCTCTCCCTTTGTGAAGCGGTAACAATCCCTCAGCACCATTTCCCTTATGCATTAACCTTATTGAGGGCGGCCAAACTATAGTCTCCAGTACTGCATACTGACAGGTTTCAGAGTAACAGCCATGTTAGTCTGTATCCGCAAAAAGAAGAACAGGAGTACTTGTGGCACCTTAGAGACTAACAAATTTATTAGAGCATAAGCTTTCGTGGACTGTGGGCTGTAGTCCACGAAAGCTTATGCTCTAATAAATTTGTTAGTCTCTAAGGTGCCACAAGTACTCCTGTTCTTCTTAGTACTGCATACATCTCCCTCATTGAGGGTGGCAAACTAAGTTCTCAGTACCACTTCAAACTAACCTTATCGGGGGCAGCAAACAGTTCCCCAGTACCGCTCTGCATCTGATCTTGCTGCACAGTCAATACGTTCGGATGGTGTAAGCCCAACAGGGACAGACGACCCCACGGTCAATCCTCCTCCGACACCCCAATAGAGATTTCAAAAGGCCTCTTACCTCTATTGTGGCACCATGGGGTTCGGAGGGGAACGGTCCGCAGCAGTTGCCATTGTCTCAGCGGGCGTTGCCATCCCGGACGAGCACCCAAATTGTTGAAGAAAAACCGAGTTCTCACTCTCAGGTTGGGTGCAGCAAGTCAGATACTTTATTATCTCTAGCAATTGCACGGAAGGAGAGAGCTAAACAGGTCTCTCCATAGGTAAACAATTACAGCAAGCATTTAAACCTTTTGTTACAGACAATAATGGGCAAGAGCTGCATTTTGTTTATACATAGGTCATCCTGATATCTTATTTTTATCACCTCTATTTAGACTATAGTCTACATTCCATACTTATCTAACACAAGGTTGCAACAACTTCTCACACAGTTCTTTCCCACTCACCTCACACAATCCTCGCTTCTACAAATTTTGCTTTATTAGGATTACAGCTAGCCTGACTCTTGCTCACATAAGGGGACTGTTTGAATATGAAATCCCCTTCAAATCCCTGTCAGTTCTTTCTCTACTTCCATAAGGAGATCCACCCAGTCGCATACTCCAGGAAGTCTCAGATTCTGGTGATTCTTGCCAGGACCAATCTCCAGCGCACTAAGGGGCACTCCAACGAATTCCTGCACCTATCGAAGTCCCAGGAAGGTGGGTAGGTGCAATCTCCCCCAAAGCTGTAAGCCCCTCCCCCAGCCTAAGGGGAGGAGTCACTAAATCCAGGGCTCAAATGGATACGGGGGACAGCAAATGAGAAAACAGGAATGGGAGTCAGGGTTACAGGAACAAAAGCAGGTATCCTGAGCTGGGTCGGATTAACTTTTTGTGGGCCCGGCACCAAACATATTTGTGGGCCCCCCTTGGGAATGATTGTAAAGGAGGCTGGGGGCAAAAGCACATGGGGCGGAGCTAGGGTTGGTCCCTGGAGCAAGGGAAGGGCCAGGGGTAAACTGCAAGCGCAGCAGGGCTGGGAAGGGGGTAAACAGGATCCCCTCACCCCTGCCCACACAGAGCGGGTACCTACCTGGTTCTAGCCCATTCTCTTTGTTTCTCTCTGCATTGAGCTGCCCCTCCTCCTGCAGCAGCAGGACAGGTTCTCTTCCAGCCCTCTGGGGTGAGTGTTCGGAGTGGGAGGAGCTGAGGCTAATGTGGTTACTCCTATAACTGGACTTTTAGTTTCTAGTCAGCACTGCTGACCGGACACTCAAGTCCTGTTTTCTACTGGAGTTTCCAGTCTAGAACTGGATACCTGGCAACAGAGCTGCCAGAAAAGACTGAGGGGGTGAGGGGAGGGGCAAACAATCATTTTTAAAAGTGAGAGGGCGAAGCCGTTAGCGGGGTGGGCGGGGGGGGAAGCAAGTGGTGGGTGGGCTAGGGAGTGAAGAGAAGCCTAGTGGGCAGGGCCATGTCTGCTGTACTGCCCAGGTAGGTTGGAGACTGGGGATCAACTGACACAGTATCCCCAGTCCAGGTGACATGACAACCAGTGGTGGATATAGAGTTAGTGGGGCCCCCTGGCCCTGTGCTCAGATTCATTTTTGGGGCCCCTCCTTGGGGTCCAGCCAAGAAAAAGAACATTCTCTCTTATCTCGCCCTGCCCCAGTTTTTCATTCTTTTTTCTTCACCCTCCTCCTATAAGTAATAGCAAGTAAATGAAAATAAAGTGTGGTACCTTGATTGTTCTTGTAGTCTAACTTATTTTTCCACAGACCACTTGAAAATCGTGGAGGGTCTCGACGGGCCACATAATGATCTTTCCAAATATTGTAAAAAAAAACGGAGTGAGGGGTCTGGCCAGGAGCTAGGATTAGGGAGGGGGCTCAGGGTTGGGGCAGGAGGTTGGGGTGTGGAGCGCTTACCTGGGGCAGCTCCTGTTTGGTGTGAGGGGTGCAGGTGGGAATGCAGGGGGTGCTCCCATTTGGTGCTCAGGATGGGGGTAGGGATGTTGGGGGAAGTGCAGGAGTCAGGGCATGGGGTGTGGGGGGCTGGGTATGGGTGGGGGGTGCAGGAGTCATGGCAGGGGGCTGAGTGTGTGTGAGGAGGGTGCAGGGGTCAGGGTGGGCAGAGGGCTGGGGGTGTAGGCTGGGGTCATGGGGGTGCTCATGCAGGGGACTGGAGGGGGTATGCCTCGATTCCAGCCCCTTCCCCAAGGCCCTGCCTCTGCCTCTTTTCTTCCTCGTCCGCAGAGTGGAGAGCGTGCAGAGGCTTATCAAAGTTAGTATCTAAATACCTACATTACCCCCAAAACCCTTAGTGAGTAACATGAATGCCCATACAATGAATATTAATAGCTATATACTGAATATAATTATCCCCACCCCTGATTACTGTTTACAGCATTGGCATATTCTACAGACATTTTTTACTTTGAAGATACATTCGTTTCCATAATTGCAGCCATGAATTCCCTTAATCATCAGTTTGCAGGGAAGGGAGGAAGGGGCCATGACCCCGAGCTCGTTTATGTAGCTGGGAAAGGAAGGGAGGGAGAGATATCACTGCTTTACCCAAAAGGTGTCCTTTATATCCCCACATTCCTTATGCAGCTTCAATGCTTATCAATCCTTAATAAAGAGAAGGGAGGGGAGAGTGGTAACACTTTATCTATCAAACGCAGCAGCAGTGCCTGCCTGTGCCTCTACTCCCTAATACCATGTCTGCACACCAGCAGTTTCCCAGGTCTCTACTTAACCCTTACATATGCCAAAAGACTTCCACTCTCTTCAAAGAAGGGCCCAGGGTCCCCTCCTTCCTGCACACTGGACAGCGGGGCACTCGGGCTGGAGGCCTTGGCTTCAGTTAGCCCAATACCTTGGTCCACCAGTCATGCTACAGGGAGAGAGAGAAGACAGGTCACAAAATGGGTAAGCCACTGAATTTACAAGTATGGCTATCGGGGAGAGGCTAGGGCAGCACACAATTTTAATCACCCCATAAATACAATTAGTATGAATAGCTCCCCTTCAATGTGAGTAATACGACCAAGAAGCGAATTAGTGTCCATTAGGCCTGTCTGAAGGGCACAGACTACATCAGTCCAAGTACAATCAGCAGGCAGTTCAGTAGCTAGTGTGAAGACATTCATTCCTCGAAGGTCCTGCGCTTCCAAGACCTGTGTTCAGCGTTGCTAAACTTGGATCTGCCTGAGCAACTGTGTCAAACAGTCCCAGTTCATCCAGGTGTGTTCTGGTACCATCATAGTCCAATTAGTGGGTATTGTTGGGTGGCTGGTTACAATAAGCCATTGCATGGTTGGTATATGAATTTGATAAGTAGAGTTTTCCAGCTGCAAGGAAAAGTTTCCTGGTCCAAATCCCAACCACTCCACACACTTTCCACCCTCCAGAACCTGGCCATCAAGCACGGCCTGTTAGGGTTCCCTCCCCACTCTAAACTCTAGGGTACAGATGTGGGGACCTCTATGAAAGACCCCCTAAGCTTATTTCTACCAGCTTAGGTTAAAAACTTCCCCAAGGCACAAATCCTTCCCTGTCCTTGGATGGGTACTACTGCCACTACCAAGTGAGTTAGACAAAGATTCAGGAAAAGGACCACTTGGAGTTCCTGTTTCCCCAAAATATCTCCCCAAGCCCCTTCATCCCTTTTCCTGGGGAGGCTTGAGAGTAACCAAAGGTGAGCACCGACCAGCCCCTTGGGTTTTTAGGACACTAATAACCAATCGGGTTTTTAAAAACAGAAGTTTATTATAAAGAAAAAGTAAGAGAAGCACCTCTGTAAAATCAGGATGGAAGGTAATTTTACAGGGAAGTCAGATTCAAAACACAGAAGATTCCCCTCTGGGTAAAACTTTAAAATTACAAAAACAGGGATAAACCTTCCTCTTAGCACCGGGAAAATTCACAAGCTAAAATAAAAGATACTCTAACGCATTTCCTTGCCATTACTTACTATTTCTGTACTTTTAGATGTATCATTCAGTAGGAGCTGGATTACTCGCTTGGTCTCTCTTTTTGTCTCCCGAGAGAACAACAACAGCCCAAACAAAAACCTTCCCCCACAGATTTGAAAGTATCTTCTCCCCTTATTGATCCTTTTGGTGAGGTGCCAACCAGGTTATCTGAGTTTCTTAACCCTTTACAGGTAAAGGAGGGATTTTATGCTACCCTTAGCTCTATGTTTATGACACGTCTGATCCCTTGCAGCAGATTTTATTTCCCTGTTCCACACAATACTGAGGGGATACGGGTTTTATACACTGAAGGCGGGGCGGTTCTTGCGGCCATCCCTCCCATATATTTCTCTGTCCCACCCACACTAAGCCCATGCATGGATAGTACACCTCGGACCCCATTAGAAACTGTGTGTCATTATTTTCCATTATCACTTGCCACATGAGTTCTTGGGACCATTTTCATTTGCAACCACCCCCGAACCCTAGCTGAAAAAGGGTGGCCGAGGTCCATTGTCCTCCAACCACGCCCCTGACAGTAAGGGCACACCCACCCAGTATACAGTCCCTCAAGGTTGTCTGCCAGGTGGGTCTAAAGAGTCAATACACCTTTAATTGATTTGCTACATTGGTCCCCTCCAATCCAGATGGCCATAAACCCGGTGGGTATCCTGTAAGAGGTTTACAAGATGATTGGTGAGGGTTTGTTGAACCTGGCCACATACTTCTCCCCACAAAATAGTTTTCACACAGTTTACCAATTCACTCATAAAGTGATATTCTCGAGAGTTAGAATGCCATTTCCCAACAGACGGTCAGTAGAGCTAAGTGCAGACCCCTGCAATAATCTCCCCCCATCCAGTAGCCCCAGGGTATATTCCAGGCATTGAATTCGAGCTGTTGAGTCAGCTTCCTGCATCGAGTCCCAGACTTCCCGTAGATAGTTTGTGAGAGCTCATCATTTTCGGGTGCTCTTTTCTACCGAGTTCATAATTGCCCCTAGCAGCATTCTTTCTTTGGTACCTACTTACCTACTTTAGTAAACCGAGAACAGTTAGCAAATGAATTACTGAGGTACGAGTCAGTGGGGAACAGAGTGATAGATATTTGTAAACCTGATGTATTAAGAACCACAGGTCTTTGGATGGGGATAGGTGTGTTACAGACAATAGATAGACCACCATGGGGATAGGTGTGTTACAGACAATTTGGAGGGAGGTGGAGGAGTAGGTAGGGGAGAGGTTTAATTAGAGTGCATTTTCCCTTGGTCCAAAAGGGGGCAGCATGACATGTCCAATAAAAAGGGCATGCCATGCCTGAAGAATTTAGGGGAATCCAGTGGGGAGTGAGATTTCCATCTGATGTTCATGTTCCCCAGAGAGCCGAATCATTTCTCCGCAAGGTTAACGAGGGGGGGAAAGCACACATTCCTGCATAAACAATCATCTGGGTGACCTAAGAGACCACTCATTCCTCCCACCTTAAACGTCCACTTTGCTGAACTATTGTGGGTATATTCAGATGCTTTTAAGGAGCCGTTATTAAACCACTGAACAAAGCAATTGGTGAGGCTGCATCCATTTTGCAAGTATGCTTGGCATCAGGCACTGAGGGTGTCAGGGTCAGTAGATGGCGGGATAGGGGAAGGAGAGGGGTGAGTGGATTGGCATGGGGCATTCGTGAGTGCCCCATGGGCCATAGTGTGTGGTAGAACAAACGGTGTAGATTTAAGATCACTGACTACTTCGGGTGCTTCAGGTAAAGTAGCACACCCTATCCCCACCTCTCCAAATCTACATTGGCGAGCGTAGGGAATAAACCCTAGGTAGTATGCAGTACCACAATTTGAACCACAAGCTCCTCCCTGCCACCAAGGAATTGTTTGTCTTCGATACTAGGGCCTTGTCGGACTTTCTCCAGGGTGTAGTACTTCGATTCCTGTTGCATTCCAATATCCAACGGAGTGGGGCTGGATAATGAGGCTGATCAAACCAGACCGAGGCAGCCATGGGAAGTATCCACAGGAATGGCCATAGTCCTGAAAAACAGAATCACTTCATTCCTTTTGGCACATGGTTAAGGCATTATAGCACTTTACCCGAGAGACATAAGGCCACCAGTGCTGATAAGCACACCAGAGATAGATGAATCATGTCAGCTACCAGATAAGGACCCTCCCACTGAGGCACCAGGAAGGGGTGGGGGCTGTGAGCATGATACATTACCAACATCCCTGTTCGTATTTGATCCAGGGGATTGTGTGGGGGATCGTACCAGACCTTGATTTTGGCCTTAGCCTTGCCCTCTGATTGGGCAGCCTCCATGTGTAATATACGGATTAGCTCCTGAAGTTGGAAGATCCAATCCTCCATGTTCACCTGCACGACCTGTTCCATCAGCGGGGGTGTGAGGAGGTTTTCCCATTGAGGCATTGGTCTGCCTATCAGCAGTTCATGAGGACTGAAGCCCGTGGCTTTGGCAGGCTGGGCTCTGATACACATTAAAATAAAAGGCAAGAGCTCGGCCCAATTGGTGCCTCCCAGATTGGCACCCTTCCAAAGCTCCTCCTTGATGGTGCGATTCATGCACTCCACTTGCCCAGTGGCTTGAGGGTGGTAGGGGATGTGGAGTTGCTGCTCCACACCCAGCAGTTCACCAAGGTGCCGCAATAGGGATCAGTGAAATGCTGGCCCTCGATCTGAATCCATGATACAGGGAACCCCGCAGCGTACAAAGACCTAGGTAACAAGCAGCAAAGCAGTGGTTTTGGCAGTTTGGTCCCAAGTAGGGAAACCTTACACTCATTTACTGAATGCCTCTACTATTACCAGCATGAATTGATACCCAGCTTTAGTGCAGGGAAGGGGGCCCACATAATCCATCTGTATTCTTTCCCAGCGACCAGTTAAGGGTCGCTCCATGAGCTTTCCCTTGTGATCAGCTGGGGCTGGCTGGTGTTGGGCACACTCCAGACATGTGGCAAGCCAAGCTTTAACATCCCTTTTCCATGAAGGCCACCAGCCCAGGTGGCTTACCATACCCATCATTTCTTTCTCCCTTGGGTGTCCACCCGCCTTAGAGCCGCAGGGTGTCCCTCCACTGAAGGAGTATGTAGGGAACAAATTGGCCCTGATCCACAGCCCCTTCTCCTATAGCAGACCCTAAGGAGTAGGACCTTTCCAGGTCTGCTGCTCTCACTCAAAAGAGGCAGCTTACTCCTCTTGGTTCTGGGTGCAGACGGCTGCCACTCGGTGGTTCCTAGGGGGAGCTGGTATTGGGCCGGGAGCAGCTGTGCTGTGGCTTTAGCCACTGCATCTGCCTGTGCATTTCTTGCTGCTCCAAATCCTGTTGTCCGGTGAGCTTTTACCTTAATCATGAGGACTGGATTATGAACTTTATCATGGATTGCTTTCCACAGATTGTGATGACATATGGGGGTTCCCGAGGTATCCTGTTATTCGTGGGAGGCCCACCATCCCAGTAACTGGGTAGCCCCCCAGAATACGTAGTTACTATCCAGGACTACTACCCTTCATCCTGGAAAGGGAAAGTCTTCCCATAAGTGGAGCAAGACCCATAGGGCACTCAGATCAGTCCACTGTGCACTTCCCCCCGAAAGGGAATAGGACCAGCTTTGTCGGGGACTGACTATTCTGATATCAGTAACCCGCTTGCCAGCAAAGCTAAGGTGGCAACTACCATCAGTAAACCAGAGCTCGTCCCCACTTTTGACCTGATCAGTGGAAAGGGCCCGGAACCAACTTGTAACCTCAGGGGACTCCGGGATTACGCAGATATGGGGTGTACCCTTGATTAGCAATCCAGCAACCCGATGTTCTGGATCTTTTAGCTGCTTTTGTTCAACTTGACTGTTTTCCAAAGCAATTGCCCACCATCCAATTTGAGTATCAGTTACACCCCATCTTAGCAGGTCACTAGAATGAACTAGTATCAGAGGGGTAGCCGTGTTAGTCTGGATCTGTAAAAAGCAACAGAGAGTCCTGTGGCACCTTTAAGACTAACAGATGTATTGGAGCATAAGCTTTCGTGGGTGAATGCCCACTTCGTCGTGTTGATGAAGCACGGTACTAAGAACATAAGAACGGCCATACTGGGTCAGACCAAAGGTCCATAGAATCATAGGATTGGAAGGGACCTTGAGAGGTCATCTAGTTCAGTGCCCTGCACTCATGGCAGGACTAAGTATTATCTAGACCATTCCTGACAGGTATTTGTCTAACCTGCTCTTAAAAAATCTCCAATGATGGAGGCAACATACCTAGGCAATTTATTCCAGTGCTTAACCACCCTGACAGTTAGAATCTGGTGACCGTGTTCATGTCAAATTGAATGGAGATAAATGACAGACAATTCCTTGTCTTGTGACGGGATCCCTGGGGTACAACATGAAACTGGGTTACCGCTGTGCCCCCTTAACTCTCTACTCTGGGCTGTCTCTCACAATGCTCTGCTAGCGACAAGCAGTAAACCCCATCAGTCACTGTTATCACTCAGCACAACAGCATGTGGAGAGCCCCACCCCGCCCCACCAGCCAAATTGCTCCCTGAGTCACTCAAGAACCACACAGAGAAAGGCACAAGAAAATCTCCCAACCCACCAGCCTTGCATCCCTGGAATATACCATCTTGCCCTTCTCAGAAGCCTGACCAGTTTAAGTTTATTACCCAGTCTGCCCCTCCCTCGATGTGAAGAGGATACACACAAGTCTTTGTAAACTGAGCTGATATTTCCCAAGCACTTCAACAAAAACACACTGTTTAGGTAAAAATATAAAACAGGTTTATTAACTGCAGAAAGAGAGATTTTAAGTGATTATAAGTGGTAGGCACAAAAGGTCAGAGATAGTTAACCAAGGAAATAAAAGGTAAGCACAAAAGTCTGACTCTTAAACCTTATAAGACTAGGCAATATTTGGATCAAATAGTTTTTCTCACTCCACTGGATGTTGCAGGTAGGTTACCATTTTTAATACCGTTTTCAATACCTTTAAGCCAGGGGACTACTCTCCTCACTTCAAGTCTTTGTCTTCCCAGCGTTCTTGCTCTTCCAGCGTATGTGGGGGAGGAGGAATGTAAAAGCATGATGCCATTGTCCTCTATTTTATATCCTCAGTCCATGTGCCTGGAAAACACTAGCCCAGACATGTTCTGATGGTCTTTTCTGAGTCACAGAGTTGTGCAATCCCCCACTGTGTGATGCTTGTACACCTCTCTTACAGCATTGTAAATCCCTTGTTTACCACTCTCCTGCTGATTAATGGTTGTTTAACACCCTTCTGGAAGTGGATCACTTCCTTTGTTGTTATTGGGTAACTAGCAGTGCAGAATCTCAAATTTACAGTAACAACCATGTCACCGAAATATCGGGTCCACCTAACTGAGAGCCAATAACAGCCAGACAGGGATAAGAAAGAGTTGCTTTATTCTGCAGAAGAAAGGAGAGCTTTGCACCTTGGTACAAAGACTTTGTCTTACACACATTTTACAGATTTTTTATACACATTTAGACAAAGGCCCTTGCTGTGTTAACACTTGATTGGTGGTTGTTAGACCCGTGCTTTTGCTATCTGGTCAGTGAAAACCGGCTTGGGACCAGCTCTAACTACCTTAAGGCCTTGAAAGGGAAGACAGTTGAAAAGTTCAGGCTACTGTGTACTTGAAGTGTTTGTTTTCCCCTAATGGCCACTGGTTAACATAAAGGCTGCTCTGTTAAGGGGGTTCACTAGTAACTTTTACAGTCCCCCCTTCGGGCCTGACAAATTTAAAAATTGTCAGGCCCCTTACGCAATTTGCGATTAAGCTGGCGGGACAGATACTGGGTTTTTTTATGGATTGCAGAGCTTTTGATTATAGCATTACACAGGCATTTGGCACATTGTATTATTATTCAGATAACATATAGAAAGAAAAGAAAGAAAATAATTCATTTAACAATTGTTTGAAAGAGCCTCATAAACCAATACCCAAGGTCTGGAAGGAGGTTCTCAAAACTAAAGGTGTGATCAAGAGATACAGCTTGGAAAACAACAGCAGCATTTTTAATGGCTTGTAAATCTTGCTTAATTAAGCCGGAATGATTAACATAGAAATAACTTTTTTTTTTATGCGAGCACAAGTCCCCTCCTTCCCCCCTCCCCCTCCAATTGGTTTAGATGCTTGGAAGGAGCATTGAGAACTTTTGCACTTTTACCCAGAAAGTTTTTAAGTATGTTTTTATGGCCATAGATCAGATAGTACTTTTGAGGTGTTTGTAAGGGCAGTGGGCCAAGCCTGAACATGCTAGATTCCATTGCAATGCCTTTTTAGCCTTAGTGATATTTAATACCATTTTTGTCAGCAACTTTTGGGTTATAGAACTATGGGCAGAGATAACATGTAACTTACCAATTTTAGCCTGTACCTGGGTTAGCTGTGCCCCAAAAATAAGGCCAGTGGCCTTTTTTAATTGCCCCATTTTTTTATTATATTTTTGTTTTTTTAATATATTTTAAACTGCTGCTGCATTATTGGCCCCATCCCATAGGGATCCAGTTAAGTTACTTTTTTTTTAGAGGAAATAACCCAAGCCCTTTGTTGTGCTAATTTAATGGCAGCCCCCTGTGAGCAATTTGGGTATGTAGAGGTGATTTGGAAACTGGATAAGGGTAATGAAAATGTAACAGTCCCTAGTGTAGTGTTAATTACAGTTCATTGATATTTTAATATATATTTTTTTTGGTGTAGTACTATACCACATTTTTAAGCATGGGTCCCACAAGTTTTTTTTTTTTTTGCCAGTGTATAATTCTTTGTTTTTTTACCAGGGTTAGTTTTTAATGTTTTTTGTAGGCAGGAATCCCTGGACTTTGGTCGTTCCAATGAAGCAAGTGTTCCTTCTTCTCTTTCCCTGAAACAGTCATGGTTCAGCATTATACAGGGGAGAGGTTACTAGCACATTACTCTGTAATGGTTTTGCATTTTTTTTTTAATTTAAAGGCACAGTAGGACTGTCAGTGGACAAGGGAGAGGTTACTAGCACTTTACCTTGTCTTTTTTTTTCTTTTTGCTGTTCAGAAGGCATAGCAGAGCTAGAAGGAGAAATAGGCTTATTAGTTGGAGAGTCCTCCCGAGGTGGAGGGGTCTTTTTACAGTGAGAAGCATGGGTCCAGGTAGGCAGTCCTTGACACTTCACAGTGGTGTTGGTGGTTAATAGGACTTGGAAAGGGCCTTTTCAGCATGGAGCCAAAGCAGTTTTTTTGTTGTTGGATCTTTACATAGATTTAGTTTTTTTGTTTTAATGAATGGCAGGGCTGCTAGGGTCTTTGGGTAGCACATTTTTTATTTGTGAGAAAAGAAACCTAACACATTTTATTAATGCCTGGCAGTGTTTTGCAGATCTTATAGTTGCTTGGGCACATTTAGGCCCCCCTTTTCTTGGCTGTTAGCCAAGGCTTAGCTGTGGGCAGTGTCCTTGGATGGGGCCAGCATTTTATTTTTGGATTGAGCTTGCTAGCTATATTTTTTTTCCAGTTAACTCATTTTGTTCTTTTTAAAAAAAAAAAATTTAACCTAAAAAGGAAACTTTTACTTTTTATTTATACACTTTTTTTTAACAATATACACATTGCCATTATACAGTACATTAGTTTTATTACTTAATGTATGCCATGTACACCCTTTCAGTAAAATAACTTTATTACAGAGCTTTGGAGCAACAAACCACTTTTGAGGAGTCCACTCGGTACAACCTCTGGTGTCCAATAGCTTTCCTCCCTCCCCAGCCCTCTGGCTAGAAATCTGAGGTAGCCAGAAGGATTCCATGGGCAATATGGGGAGTGGGTTAACCTTCCATGTCCTTGCTTCCAATGACTGTTGGTATGCAAATTTTAACAACAATTTTGGCCATAGAACACAAAAATAATTCCTATTATGCCAGTAAATGCATGGTACGTTGAATGCTATTCAGCTGGCATCCGTTTTCTCTGATGATCTGAAAGACAAAAGAACAGAGATCTACCCCTTCTGGGCAGTCAGTCATTGCTTAAAATATTTTCTTTATATACACATACTTTTGTTGATTTCAGGCAAAACAGAATTACCCCATATTTCCTTGTATTTGTTTCATAGGCAGCCCAGGTTTCAGTGGCTTCTACCTTATTAGTTAGAAAATTGCATTAATACAGATGCTTTCTGGCTTGCTTTCAGATCCAAAGCTATCCACAGCTTAAAGATTTTTACTTAAAAAGGGACACAATTAACTTTTCCAGACTTTTGATTGCCTTTTACTTCTAACTTCTGCTTTCAAACACACAGTGATCTGAAAAAGACAACACAACCTATATTGGTAGGTTTGCATTTTTTTTACCTTTACTACAATATACACTGCACATGTTCCGAGGAAAATGCACATCCTCTCCACAATTCAATTTCCACAACACTAGCCACTTCAATTTTTACACAAGGTGTAACTATTTCTTTTTTGAGCATCGGGTAAAGGCCATTTACTTAACATATAATCTAAAGGGCTATCCTCAGAGGGTTTTACCAGAGACCCACCCATCTGCCTGTTGACACTCTAACAGAGAATTACACAGAGAACAGAGGGAATTATGGCCTAATAGGATCCTATTACAGGAATTTCTACTAATACTGACCGCTACAGGGGACGGGACAGAAGGATCCCAATTCGACCTCAGAGCTTCATCGCACGCGATGGCTTCCACTCTGAGGAATTACGAATGAGAGGCTCAGTTTCGTTCACACACCTAACGCCCAAATGTATAAGACAGAAATTCATTAACCGGTTAACCAAAACAAAACCAGACCAGAACCAGAACCAGATAGTGTCTCCTTATCCTATTAGGACTCACCTTATCGGAGCACGAATCCCAGGGGCTGCGGTGAAGCAGAGAAAAGGGGCAAAACACCCCGTTGGTGCCGTTCCCAGTTCGCTGCAGCCGTCCGGAGTCCAGTGTCCGAGCAAGGAGAGTCCCGGTGGAGTCGCCAGAAACTGTCACCAAAATATCGGGTCCACCTACCTGAGAGCCAATAACGGCCAGACAGGGATAAGGAAGAGCTGCTTTATTCTGCAGAAGAAAGGAGAGCTTTGCACCTTGGTACAAAGACTTTGTCTTACACACATTTTACAGATTTTTATACACATTTAGACAAAGGCCCTTGCCATGCTAACACTTGATTGGTGGTTGTTAGACCCGTGCTTTTGCTATCTGGTCAGTGAAAACTGGTTTGGGACGAGCTCTAACTACCTTAAGGCCTTGAAAGGGAAGACAGTTGAAAAGTTCAGGCTACTGTGTACTTGAAGTGTTTGCTTTCCCCTAATGGCCACTGGTTAACATAAAGGCTGCACTGTTAAGGGGGGTCACTAGTAACTTTTACAACCATACAGCAAAATTTCATAACGTCACACACATTAACGATATATGTATTTTGACAGAACAATGGGTTTCAGCAGATCATAACCTTTCCTATGATATCTTATATGGCACACACTGTATGAAATGTATACTTATATGACAGGGGTGAGTGAGGGGGTTCCAGCGTGCTGCTTTGAGGTACAGAGGGCCACACTCCAGCTGTCATGGGGGAAAAAAAAGAATTTAATGCCCAGATCATATGTGATTGAATTTGAGAGTGGAGAATTTAACAGAAACAGTTGACATCTACTGTTTATTCCTGAGAAAGAACAATCAACAGAGCAAACTGTACGGATGGCAGATGCAGATCTAGAATTAGACCCAAGGATTCTAGACCAGCTACAGCCTGTCGCTGCAACTAATGCACAGCCAGATGACCAAGTTGTTATGCGTTTGGGTTGTATAATTAGAAAAACAGTATGATTCAGACACTTAATAGACTGATATATACTGAACTTCAAAGAACAGCATGATCGTGTAAATATTGTAAATGGTAGAACTTAAAGGGGGAGATGTAATGACTAGCTCAACTGTATTATACTGTTCAGCCACTAGGTTGTGATGTATATAACATACCTTATTTAAGCTAGCTTCAGTCATATCCTATTGAGTATTAACGGTTCTTATGAGGAACATGTCCGGTGTGTATCTCGCTCAGAAGCAAGCACTGTAGCTGGTCCATATCTGGTACAGGAGCATGACATTCTCTGCCCGAAGCAGACAGAACAACTAAAGACTGAGAGACGATGGTTAGACTGCGGTATGAGAGGGTACAACCCCTCAAACATCTGTGTGTTCTGTCTCCGTGGAAGGACCAGCTGTCTGGAATGGTCTAGAAGGTTAAGGAGAGAATCTGCATATTGACATCCTTTATCACACCCTGAATGTTTTGGAGGTCTTTGTTTCAATCAGGTACCACTTGGCAAATCATCTGCCTCAAACAAGGGCATCGGAGCCTTCAGAAAAGTCAGGGGGCTGGGGGCCTCCACCCCCCGAGGTCCTAGCTCCAGCCAAGCTGGAAGCTAGAGCAGGGCTGGGGAGCCCACCCCGCCATACCTAGGGAGGGGTGGGGCCGAGAGCAGCCCTCAGGCCATATCCCTGACTCAGGGCAGGTGGAGATGGAGGGTGTGCACCGGCTCCCCACAGCTGCTCGCATGGCTCTCTCCGGCTTGGCTTCAGGTGGGAGGTGGGGCCTGGGGACTGTTGCCTGGCCATGGTAAGGGCTGCATGGGCAGCTGTGGGGAGCCGTGGTGGATCCTCCACCTGCCCATGGTGCGGGGGGCCTGAGGAGAGCAGCCCCCGAACACTAAAAAGGGAAAATGTCACAGCCCTTAAGAGGACTAAGAGATCCTGTACCAAATGAATGATATTCCCGCGAGGGGGTCAATGCAAAGTCAGCATGGCCAATGTCTCTTTGCAGTCCTAAAGGAAGTGGAGAAGTTAGGCCTAAAATCAAACAATAAGGGTGAGATCTCAGAACGGAACCAAATGTCTTGGTCAAATCATTGATGGACAGAGGTCAGAGCAGAGGCAAAACATTCAAATCATAACCCAGATGAGGGAGGCTCAGAATATCAGTGAAGCATGTATATGCACGAGTCACCCAAGTAAATTTCCATGCTGCCTAGAGAAGAAGGCAAAACCCTGGAGATATTTTCAAAAGAACAAAATCTCCTGTTATTAGCGACAACACAAGCCCAGCATTCAGGGAAATTAGCACAGCCTGAGCCCCCTGCCATGGTTAGCCTCATATAGTCTGAACAAAGTGTGGGAAAATAGGTTTGGCTGGCCTCCCTTGTACTGAACAGGACATAGACGAGGACCTTCCATACAGGCCTATACAGGCAGCAAGCCTGAACTAGACTATTCCACTGCCAAAATCAGTCAAGGGTTATGACCAGAGGAGGGAGGGGGGCCAGGGAGGAACAGAGTAAATGGAAAGCCCCAGCTGCAATGATAGCATGGATGTTTATGACTGGCGAAATATAATAACCGCTTGTGTGAGGAAATACAAATTCTAGCTAAAGGCAAAGAAATAAGTAATTCTAGCTAAATGCAAGCTGACTAATCATGCTTCTCCTTTGGGTGCTCGATGACCCCTCCCCATTGAATTAACAGTAACACCCCGTTGTGTAACGCTCACCCTGCCGAGAATATACCCCAACTGGTGCCAAGTTCTGACTATATCGGAAACCACCAAGGAGCCCTCCATCCCAATATGCACCCAATTCTCGGAAAATATGAGGAAGGTGCCAGGAAGGGCGAGCAGATCCTAACTCTTTTATTTTCGTAAATGACATGTAGCTTGTAATATGTTTGCGGTTTGCAAGAATAAAAGGAGCCTGCGAGCTCAAATCGGGGGAGTTGTTTCGAACTGCTACCCCCAACGCGTTGGTATGTATTGCAATAAACTAGCCTCAGGCTTGAGTCTGTGAACTCAAATCAATGCATGGGTGACTTTTTCCACGACAAAAGATACCATAGTTTCAACTAGTTTCTCATCCTATCGACCTAGTGCCGTTCTCTTTCAAAAACAGCCATCGACAGTGTGGCACCCCATAGCACAGGCTTCTCCAGCTCTCACCAGCACTGTGGGGCTGTGCACATTTACAACAGGAGGCATTAACCCTGCATAGCATGTTAATGCTTCAGACCCTCACATGTAGGCCTAAAGTTTCATTTAGGAAAAGACCACAAGCTGCTGGCTACTCTGCTAGGGACAAACCCCTCAGATGAATTACCACCAGGATACAACATTTGAATGATTCTCATTTGGTTCCAATTTACAGTTCCTTGTGTAACTAAAACAAAATCTCATGGCAACAACCTACTTTCCAGAGCTGTCACTCCAGACACTCCTCCGCCAGAGCTGAAGCTGGAGAACCCATAGACCCAATGCTCACACCCCTGCCAATCAGTGTAAAGCAGATCTAAGGGTTCGTCTACACTGCAATCATGGGGGGGTGATTGCAGCTCATGCAGACATACCTGAGCTAGCTTTAGTCCAGTGTTTCCCAAACAGTGGGTCCCAAACCACCAGTGGGTCATGGGAAGGTTCTAAATGGGTCACCATGTCCACGGTTGGATTAACTCATCGCTGGACTCTGGCCTAAGCAACTTGCAGTCTTCCTGACCCAGTGCAGAGGGGATTCCCTCAGGGATGGGGGGGGGGCGGGATATTGGAGAGCCAACCTGCCCCACATTCACCCCACAGTGGCAACTCCTGTTCCACAGGTCTGGGCTTAGTTGTGATGCTTCTTGGTGCATCCAGGGTTGTGAGGCGTCTCGCTACCACCTGCCCTTAGCTTCAGGAAGTCTCATCTGTGCCTGCTGAGGGTCAGCTTCAGGGGCGGCTCCAGGCACCAGCGCAGCAAGTGCGTGCCTGGGGCGGCAAGCCACAGGGGGGCGGCCTGCCGGTCCCTGTGAGGGCAGCTGTCAGGCTGCCTTCAGCGGCATGCCTACGGGAGGTCCGCCAGGCAATTCGGCAGCGGGGACGCCAAAGGCGCGGCACCAGCGGACCTCCCGCAGGCATGCCACTGAATCCACGTTACCAGCGGACCGCCCACAGGCATGCCACTGAAAGCCGCCTGACTGCCGTGCTTGGGGCAGCAAAAACCATAGAGCCACCCCTAGTCAGCTTCCAACTCCACTGTCCCAGGCAACACAAGCCCTCCCCTCTAGGCTTCATTGGCCCTGCTGTTATTCCACAGCTTAGTGACAGGCACATACTAACCCTTGAGCTCTTTGAATATCTCCCTAGGATTGTCCAGTTCCTTGTTCCCTGGACACTTGCAATATTCGCTGCTTCCAAAGATGTAGCACAGCACAGCTGATCAGTTCCACCTCAGATAACCGCTCTGCTTAACACAAATAACTTAGATATGTTTACAATGAAATCAAGTATGAGTTTATTTAACCAAGCACAGGAATTCAAGTAGTAGCAAGCAGAGGATATTGGAAACAACTGGTGAAATATAAAACAAAATTGTAAGATGCATTCTAGCACCCAGACTTAATTAAGAAGATACTTTCATGTCTTGTAGAATATTGTTCACCCAAAATCCATGCAACATTTTACAGCCAATTGGTTATCACCGTCCTTTCATGAGACAAGTACGCTGCCAGCTTGCCTCCTAGGTGAAGGCTTCAGTGTGTTCCTTGCCTCCTAGGTGAAGGACTCAATGTGTTCAGTGTATTCCCTGCAAGATATCCCAGCCCCATCTTTTCTCTTTATTCAGAAACAGGAGACCCCCCTGCTGTTCTGTTTCTTCCTGTAGATTTTCTCTCTTGTATAGTTTGCAATCTGTTGACTCACCCCGGCTCAGTCTGCAGATAGGCCTCCACTATGAGGCAGCCAACACACAATATGCAAATGACCAGTCAGGGACATAAGTGTATAAAGGAACATTTCTGAGATATGTCACCTCCTGGTGACCTGCCTTAACTCTAAGGGATATTTTAATGGAGGTGAGGACAGGCCAAACTTGACATGCACTGCAACCCCACATGCCAGGTCACAACGCCCAGAGTAGGGAGCCGGGCCCAGTCCTGCAGGACAGAAGGCGCAGCTGTGAGGTGAATGTGGGGCACACTGGCTCTGCAACAGTAGGGCCTCTGCTCTGCGCCAGGCCAGAATTGTAATGGCGGGCTGCAAGAAAGGCAAAATGCAGTTAGTGCGTTGCCTTAATAAAAATTTGGGGAACCGCTGCTCTGATCTGCCTAGCTTGGGTACCAGAGCAGTGAAGCTGCAGCAGCACCAGCTTCAGCACAGGCCAGCCCCACCAGTAATTACCCAGGGTTCTGGGTGGCTGGTACAGATATGATGAAGCGCATGCTGCTGTGGCTTTACCGTTCTGATACTGAGCTAGCTAGATAAAAGCTAGAGCAGGTATGTCAGCTCAAGCTGTGATCACACTCTGTGATTACGGTGTAGACGTATCCTCCAAGTGAAAGGAAAGAAACAGGCAGATGAGTTGTTAAATTATGACCCACTTGAAAGAAGTCTGGACAAAAGAGCAACATTGGACATTTCTATGAAACTGCACTGGTTGTTTCAGGTCATTCTAACATAAACCCCAGTCTGTTGTTGAAGGGGTCCAGACCAGTCATCCCTACATGGGTGAAAAAGGACATTCTCCATAAACTGCACGGGGGCCACCAAGCCATCCCAAAATGCACAGAAACAGCTCAACAGTCAATTCCCTGTTCTTGACTGAGCAACAAGTACCAGAGAGAGGTGAGAACTCTGAGACCTGCACTCGCCTAGAATCAACCAACCATAAAATCACAGAACCATAGGGTTAGAAGGGACCACAAGGGTCACTTAGTCTACCCCCCCCCACCAAGATGCAGGATTTGTTGCGTCTAAACTATCCAACACTGATGCTATCCAGCCTCCTTCTGGGCTGTTTTTATATTCTGTGCTGATGTTTAGTGAATGGCTGGATGAATGTTTTACTGTCATTCCCTCCTCACAGAGGTGGATGCAGTGTCAGATGTTTCTCTCAGGACACTTTTTAGACAGGCCACTAGGGGGCTTTTCAGAAGAAGTAGAAAGCTGTGAGTGAGCAGGAAATTAGGGATTGTGACAGGTTGGATCACAGAAACCCCCTTGGGAGCTGCCACACGATGTGCAAAGACTACCCCTGCTCCTGTTTTCCCTGCCAGCTCAGGACTCCAGCACCCTGTCTTGCTGAGCCAGACACTCCCATCTGCTCCAACACAAACCCAGGGTCTGAATCACTTGTCCCAGAGCAGCAAGTTTACCTGAAAACAGCTCACAGACATGTGCTTTTCTTTAGCACTCAGATGCCCAACTCCCAATGGGGTCTAAACCCAGATAAATCCATTTTACCCTGTATAAAGCTTATACAGGGTAAACTCATAGATTGTTCGCCCTTTATAACACTGATAGAGAGATATGCACAGCTGTTTGCTCTCCCAGGTATTAATACATATTCTGAGTTAATGAATAAAAAGTGATTTTATTAAATACAGAAAGTAGGATTTAAGTGGTTCCAAGTAGTAACAGACAGAACAAAGAATGCATCCGAAGAAGTGGGCTGTAGTCCACGAAAGCTTATGCTCTAATAAATTTGTTAGTCTCTAAGGTGCCACAAGTACTCCTGTTCTTTAGACAGAACAAAGTAAGTCACCAAATAAAATAAAATAAAATGCGCAAATCTATGTCTAATCAAACTGAATACAGATAATCTCTTCCTCAGAGATGCTTCAGTAAGCTTTTTCTCAGACTGGACACCTTCCAGGCCTGGGCACAATTCTTTCCCCTGGTACAGCTCTTGTTGCAGCTCAGGTGATAGCTAGGGGATTCTTCATGATGGCTCTTTTTTCCCCCTTGTTCTCTTCCACCCCTTTTATATATCTTTTGCATAAGGCGGGAATCCTTTGTCCCTCTGGGTCTCCACCCCAGCCCCCCACTGGAAAAGCACCAGGTTAAAGATGGATTCTAGGTCAGATGACATGATCACATGTCACTGCAAGACTTCATTACTTACTTCATTACACACATATACAGGAAGACTAACAAGTAAACAGAGCCATCTGCAGACAATGGTCCTGGTTAATGGGAGTCATCAAGATTCCAAACCACCATTAATGGCCCACACTTTGCATAATTACAATAGGCCCTCAGAGTTCTATTTCATATTTCTAGTTTCAGATACATGAGTGGTACATTTATACAAATAGGATGATCACACTCAGTAGATTATAAGCTTTGTAATGATACCTTACAAGAGACCCTTTGCATGAAGCATATTCCAGTTACATTATATTCACTTATATTTTTATAAAACTATTCCAGTTACATTATATTCACTTCTTATTATGTTTTTATAAAACCATATAGACTGCACAACATCACAGGGATGTTCTGTTTTTCACCCTACCCTTAGTGTCCTCTGAGAATTCAATCGTCTGGGCTGGATGGCTGCACAGCAGCAGTGGGATTGATTCAGATCACTGGGATCAGGCAGGTGTTAAGATGCTAATGACTCACTCTGCTGTAACTCATGCATGAGGCTCCAGGTGTCTGCCACATCAGCCATCTCTCCTGCAGGGAGCTGAGACACTGCATTCACTATGGCACTAACCAGCTGTTGGCATCAGCACATCTGTGGCACTGGACTAACACTGAACTTCCTGAGCCCAGCCTGGATCTGTAGTGTTGGTCACATGCACACAGGGCCAGCTTAAGGCCGATTCGACTGATTCCCCTAGGGTTACCATATTTTGTGCCTCCCAAAGGAGGACACTCCACGGGGCCCCACCCCCGCCCCCAGCCCCGCCCCCGCCCCAACTCCGCCCCCTCACCAAAGTCTCCACCCCCTCCCCTGCTTCCCGCGAACATTTGAGTCGCGGGAAGCCTGAAGCAGGTAAGGGGGAGTGTGGGGGGAGGAGGCGTGGCCCAGGCTGGCCCCGGCCCTGGAGTGTCAGCCCCGGGCCCGGCCCCCGGCTGACAACCCCCGGCCCGCCTAGCACTGCAGTCCCCGGCCCGGCCCCCGGGCCGAGCACCCCTGGCCCCCGGCACCGCACCGCCGCTCCCCAGCCCGGCCCCCGGCACCGTCGGCCTGTCCCCCGAGCCCCCGGCCCAGCCTGGCACCGCCAGCCCGGCCCCCAAGCCGCCGGTGCCAGCCCGGCCCCCTAGTCCCCAGCCCGGCCCCTGAGTCTCCGGCCCGGCCCCGCCGGCGCCCCCGAGCCCCCGGCCCCGCCGGCCCGGCCCTGGCGGAGCCCCCGAGCCCCCGGCCCGGCCCCGGTGGAGCCCCCGAGCCGCCGGCCCAGCCCTGGAGCCCCCGGCCCAGCCTGGCACCGCCGGCCCGGCCCCCGAGCCGCCGGTGCCAGCCCGGCCCCCGAGTCCCCGGCCCGGCCCCTGAGTCTCCGGCCCGGCCCCGCCGGCGCCCCCGAGCCCCCGGCCCCGCCGGCCCGGCCCTGGCGGAGCCCCCGAGCCCCCGGCCCGGCCCCGGTGGAGCCCCCGAGCCGCCGGCCCAGCCCTGGAGCCCCCGGCCCAGCCTGGCACCGCCGGCCCGGCCCCCGAGCCGCCGGTGCCAGCCCGGCCCCCGAGTCCCCGGCACGGCCCCTGAGTCTCCGGCCCGGCCCAGCCGGCGCCCCCGAGCCCCCGGCCCCGCCGGCCCGGCCCTGGCGGAGCCCCCGAGTCCCCGGCCCGGCCCCGGTGGAGCCCCCGAGCCGCCGGCCCAGCCCTGGAGCCCCCGACCCGGCACTGCACCGCCGGCCCGGCCCCGGAGCCCCCGGCCCGGCACCGCTCCACCGGCCCGGCCCCCAAGCCCCCGACCCGAACCCCGAGCCACCGTCCCGGCCCCCGAGCACCCGCACGGCCGGCCCGGCATGTCCCGATTTTCCCGGACATGTCCGGCTTTTGGGGCTTTCCCCCCGGACGGGGATTTGGAGCCCAAAAAGCCGGACATGTCCGGGAAAATCCGGACGTATGGTAACCCTAGATTCCCCAGAATCAGGCCCCGCTCCTAAGAGGGCCCCGCGCACTCACCCCAGCAGCGGTCATTTTCGGGGGCCCCGCTCCCCTGGCCAGAGTGCCAGCAGGAGCACGGCAAGCCGCGCTGACCTGCTCTCCTGGCTGGAGCTCCAGAAAAAGCGCAGCAGCCCTGCAGCCCCGTGACCCCGGCAAGACCACCGCCCGGAGTGCAGCAGCCCCGTAGCTCCGCAACCTGGGCTGGACTGCCGCCCAGAGCGCGGCAAGCCCCGTTCTCCCGGCTGGAGCTCCGGACAGAGCGGGGCAGCCCTGCAGCCCCGCGACCCCGGCCAGACCACGGCAGCTCCTCAGCTCCGTGACCCCTGCCGGACCGCCGGCCGGAGCGCGGCAGCCCGGTGACCCTGGCCGGACTGCGGCAGCCCCGCAGCTCCGCCACCCCGGCCGGACCACTGCCCGGAGCAGAGCAGCCCCACAGCCCCGCTCTCCCGGCTGGAGCTCCGGACAGAGCGTGGCAGCCCCACAGCCCCACGACCCCGGCCCGACCACCGGACGGACCATGGCAGCCCCACAGCTCTGCGACCCCTGCTGGACCGCCGGCCGGAGCGCGGCAGCCCCGCAGCCCCGCTCTCCCGGCTGGATCTCCGGACAGAGTGCGACAGCCCCACAGCCCCGCGACCCCGGCCGGACCATGGCAGCCCTGCAGCCCCGCGACGCGAGCTGGACCGCCGACGGAGCGCGGCAGCCCCGCAGCCTTGTGACCCCGGCCAGCGCTCGTGGCAAGCCCCGCGGCCCTGCTCTCCTGGCTGTAGCTCCGGCTGGAGCGTGGTAAGCCCCGCGGCTCCCCTCCCCCAGCTGGCAATCCGAAGTGCCACCCCAGGAATCGGGCCCCGCACTTGCTAAAGCCGGTGCTGCATGCACAAAAGGGGAAGTGTTCTCCAAGTGCTGCCGGAGATAGAAAATCATTATAAAAAGGCTCACAGATGTTGAGCACTCATGGGAATAAGGCAGGAAGTGCTGCAGTGGCAAAAAAACAAAAGCATTGGTTAAACTCCCAAACGAAACACCGTATTCCCCAAATGAGATATGGGTAAATTCGATCTACCCTCATTTACTCCCAACTTACACCACTGCAGGCAGGTGGCTAGGAATGGGCTTGGAAGCCTAACTCAGGCTGCTATTTTTCAAAATCAGACTCTAATTGTGTTCCTCACAGCTCTTGCTGGTGCTATGACCCAGTGTGTATTTTACCGTAGGTCAGTGGTGGGGAGGTGTGGTCTGTCCCTTGCCACCATCCACATACACACAAAAACACTGAAACCCACAAAGTAATGTCACCAACATAACCCCTAGGGACTGTGAAAGGGAGGGCGGAGGGGGTGAGGGTGGGAGATAAGAAGGAGTGGGAGGATAATGCTCAGAGGAGGGGAAGGGGAGTGCAATCCAGCTGCCCTGCAGGGAACCTTGTTAGCAAGTGCCCAGCTCCACAATGCATAAGGACTGTCCTATGTAATGGAAAGCCCAGCCATGCATCTGCAAATTGCAGTGGTCAGTGAGATAATCACCAGCCTCAAATCATTTCCTTTTGCCCAAAACTGTCAGGGGGAGCCAGCTGCATCTCAGCTGCCCTAGAGTGAACCCCACAAGCAGATGGTCAGTCTCGTAGTGTGGGTCGGCTTAGCCCCAGTGCTCATCAGAGACAGCAACAGTTCACCCTGTGTGACATGGGAGTCAGCTGAGCCAATCACACACTCTCCCGCTATGAATGGGCAATCACCACTCAGGGAACACCTCCTGGCAGCATGGCACAAAATTCAGTCACCAGTCAGTAGAAACAGAGAGAAACAAAAAAGTGTGACTTTAAAAAATCAAACATTTAAAAATAAAAATTAAAAAGACATCAATATTTTTGTATTTGAAAT